>NW_006198801.1:1665558-1677956 GCF_000334495.1 Tupaia belangeri chinensis
CCCCCGCCCCCTGTCTCTTTTGGCAAGAAAAAAAAAAAAAAAAAAGATAAAGTTGTATATATGCTATAAATCTCTCTCAATTTTTGAAAAATATCTTACCAGAGGGCACATACACTCACCATAGAGAGAGAAAGCACTCCCCATGGGGAATGGTCGCGTTGCAATCCCTTCTCCTCTCTCTCTCTCTCTCTGGGTGTGTGTGCTTACTGGAGAGAGAGTGAGCGGGAAGGTGAGAAGTCACCCCCAGGGATATGGCCATGCCTCAATCCCTTCTCCATTGTCCTCCTGGGATTTGGGGACTCACATACACACACACAGTGTGATTTTCAAGCTGCCAGGTCTGGGACTTGAACCGCACTTGGTCATGTGGAAGTCCAGAACTTTAACTACCATGCCACCAGCTGGCCCTCCTTTTAGGATTTCGGACACAGACACACACCCCCAATATGATTTTTCAAGCTGCTGAGTCTAGACTTGAACTGTACAGTTGGCGATGTGGGATCCAGCTGCCTTAACCACCATGCCCTGGCTGGCCCCCGAATCTCAGGGTTTTTGTTTTTCTTTATTTTTGGAGAGATTCTTGCTATTGAGAGTGTGCACTCAGACTGACAGAGAAAGACAGAGACAAAGTGAGAAGTCACCCTCCTGAAGGGAGATGGCCACACCACAGTTCCTTCTCCTCCATTTTCCTCTGGGGATTTTGGGCATGCACGCACACATACCTGGCATGAGTTTTAAACTGCCAGGTCTGGTATTTGAACCATAGTCAACTATGTGGGAGTCCAGCGACGTAACCATTACATCATCTGCTAGTCCCAAGGTTACTTTTAAATGACATCCTGAATTGTTTGAGGAGAATCATTCCCATTTGTTCCTGATGAGTGTCATTAAATGTATTTGAGCCATAGACAAGATTTCTAACTTCTAATAAATAAAATAAAATATTCTCTAAAAGATAATTGAAAATGAGAAAATCTCTAGACATGCACATGTGCCTGGCATGAATTCAAGGCACCGGGTCTGGAACTCGAACTGCGGTCGATTACGTGGGAGTCCAGCAACATAGCCATTATGCTAACTGCTGGTCCCAGTCCTGTCAAATCTTAAACTGGCCTGCTTCACAGTCGGCGAGATTCCCAGGTGGGATTTCCTTGCAGAGCTTAGCATTTGCCATTGTGCCACTGTCCAGCGCCCACATGTGCTGTCTTTACAGAAAAACACTAGGACATTGTGTAATTACTTGATACAGCCAAAGAAAATAAAGATTAATTCATTTGTGAGGCTGGCAGGTGGTATGGTGGATGAGGGCGCTGGACTCCCACATGGCCGACTGCGGTTTGAATCCTGGACCTGGCAACTTGCTTTTTCCCTTTCTCTCTCTCTCTCTCTCTCGTCAAATTAAAACAAATAAATAAAGTTAAATAAAATAATTCTTTTTTTAAAAAAGAAAGACAAAACTGAACTCATTTAACAACAGGCTCTGGAGAGCTATGGAAAATCAGACTGTCTTGGGTCTCCAATTTCAAGAGTAAGACCCCCTCCTTTCTGAAACCCACCCACTCAAGGGCTGGCACAGGGAGGAATGGCTACAGCCCTCCAGAGCATCGAAAGGGCAAAAAGTGTCGGATCTACAAGGCCTGGGGCACAGCAGCCAGGCTCTCTTGTCCCCATCACTGCCACAATCAGATTCGGGCCTGACCCGGAGTCGGCTGAGCTTCCTGGGCTTGGGCTGGGCCGGGACCTCTGGAGCAGCTACCCGGGGAACCACCGTTTGTAAGTCAGGGTCTGGGTCGATGCTATGGGCTCACCCAGCTAGGCTGTGACTGGCTCAGGACGATTGTTCTGGAAACACTGGCCTCAAGACCCAGTGCAGTTAGCTTGCAGCGTCCCGGCCAGCTCTCCACCCTTTCCTACTGGGAAAAATAGCAGCCATGCTTCCCACCCCCGGCGGGACTCAGGGCCACCTTTCCCCAACCCCTGCCATGAAGGGGATCCCTAGTGACTTCCGAAACCTAAAATTCAGGCCTAGCACCCACATTCCCTCCCCCTCACAGTTACTGGGGTAGGGCCGGGGGCAGGGCAGAGGGCAGAATGAGTTTGTGAGACAGTGGGGCTGCCTCTAGCAAGCAGGACTCCCGGGCCAGCCTGCTGTCCTGTGGCCACTGGGGAAGTGGGGCAGGGTTGGGGGGAGCATGCTACCAAAGTGGTGGCATCTCCCTGGCAGGTGTTTGAGACAATACCCATCCCAACTGGGAGAGAGGCCAGGGGCTTTGTGACCTCCAGGGTCTAGGAGGCCAGAGAAGGGAGTAGGACAGATGACAGGGAGAGGGTCAAGAAAATGGGCTGGGGCCACCTTACGCACCCTCTTTGCGTGGCTTTGGGTCCCTGAATGGCCAGGAAGGTGGGGGCTCGGGTCCCCCTCTTGCAGGTGGACCTATGTCCTTTGTTGCTAGGAGACCTACGAGGGCGCAGCAAGCCTTCCCTGGGCCCCTCCAAACGCCAGGTCACTGTGATCAAGCCCATTCCCATTCCCACGGCCTGCTCTGCAATGCACTGCATAGGACAGGCCCAGCCAGACCCGAGCAGTTCGCGACATCCTCGAGGCCTCCCCAGACAGAGGTTGCCCTAAGCGGAAGCAGGTTCTAATCCTGCCGAGGCCAGGGTTTTGCTGGGAGACCCTGTCGGTATCTTTCTCCCTGAAGCTTAGTTTCCTCATTTGTATTAAAGAGACAGACACAGTAGGGCGTGATGGGGGCTAAGACTTTATTTGCCTTCCCCAGGACCCAGGCCTCCACCCACCCCCGCTCAGAGGATCTTCACGAGGTCCAGCTCCACGTCCCCGCCCACCTCCATGAGGCGCACGTGCACCGGCAGGATCCGGTAGTCGAACACGTAGTACAACGAGTTCCCCACGACAGCCTGCAGGGGCAAGGTCTATGGTCAGGATCTTGGACTCGAACACACGTCGTGCGGACTTGGAGAAATCACTGAAGCCACCAAGGCCTCAGCTTCCCCACAGGGAAGATAAGACTACTGTTCATTTGAATCGACTGTAGGGACCCGTGGAGTTACTGTTTGGCACAGTGAAAAAGTAGTTTCAGGGTCAGCAGGTGGCATGGTAGTTAAGGCACTAGGTTCCCATATGACGGACCGATGTTCAAGTCCCAGACCCAGTGGCTTGAAAATCACAACAAATAGATACATAGATAAATAAAACAACAAAAGAACAACAACAAAACAACAGGAAATGCTCTGTCCGTGCTGGGGCTGCTGTTGCCATCATTCTGGAGCCCGTTGCCGGTTACTGAAGCCACCTTTCAAGTGGTGAGTGGCCCGGATGGTGGAGGCCTGCACATCCACTTCCCACCAGGACGTGTCCCTGGGTGCCCTCTCCAGCTCACCCCGACTCCTGCTGCAGGGCCCTGACCTCAGGATGGATGACCAGGGGTGGGTCCAGGGTGGCTAGTCGGGGCCCACGCCCTCCCGCTAGGACCCGCCGTCTGGGCACTCGGCTCTCGCTCACCCAGCCCTGGCCCCCCCACAGTGCCGCCCTCTGACCGCACCGGCAGTGGGCTGGGCAGACAAGTGAGAGGGTGCGGGGGACGCCCCTGCCCGCCTCGGCCTCGCCTTTGCCTCCTACGTCCTCCGCAGGCCTAGCTGGCTTCCCCAGTCTCAGCGCCCGCCCAGCCCTCTGCCAGGGACCCACGCCTTGGTGGCATTGACCCATGGCAGAGACCTACCTTGAAGCCTTCATCGGTGGCGATGAGGAGCACCTCAAAGGGCACCCCACGGCGGAAGGGGACGCCAGAGCCGCGCTCCTCCGTGCCCCAGCTGCCTCGCTGCTTGCTGTTGAAGACCACCTCGGCCGTGTCCAGCCGGGGGTTGAAGTGCAGGGCGGCGTCTGCGTCCTCCCCCTCGCTGCACAGCAGGTTTACATAAAAGCTGGAAGAGGCAGGCGTGGGAATCAGACCCCAGAACAGTCCAATGACTACAGACAACGATCCCTGTTCCAGAGAACCTCCTCATTTACAGGGACCAGAAACTGGGGTATACCAGAGAAGGAGGGCCCTGGTCTGATGGCCAAGGACTGGGAACAAGACGAAGGACCCTAACATTTCCCAGGTAGCCCAAGACCCCCAGACGGCCTGAAGTTCCCACCCACATGGTCATAGGCTTGCTGCTTTGGCCTCCTGTGAGTCTAGGGACTCAGCCCTGGAGGTCACAGGACTGAAGGTAGGAGCCCAGGGATTGTCTCAGAACCCAGGCTCTAGGGAGACTGGGGCCCAGCCACACGAATTTGGGACAATTAAGGGACCCATCAGATTTTTTTCTTTTTGGAGAGGTTTTTCTAAAGGGCGCATGCACTCACCAGAAAGACAGACAGAAAAGGAGAAGTCAGCCCCCAGGGGGGATGGCCATGCCAAAATCCCTTCTCTTCTATTCTCCTCTCAGTATCTTGCCACATGCCCGGTGTGAGTTTAAGCCACTGAGTCCGGGACTTGAACCACGGTCGACTACATGGGAGTCCAGTGATGTAGCCATTACGTTAACTGCTGGTCCCCGGAATCTATCAGATTTATGATAAATTCTGAAGATTTCTGAAGGTCAGAAATGCCTGAGAATGGACCAGCAGGTGGTGTGGTGGTTAAGGGCACTGGACTCCCACATGGCTGACCGTGGTTTGAATCCTGGACCTGGCGGCTTGCTTTCTTACTTTCTCTCTCTCTCTCTCCTCACTCTGTCCCTCTCTGGTCAAATTAAAATAAATAAAGTTAAATAAAATAGTAATTATTCTTTTTTTAAAAATAATAAAATAGAAATGCCTGGGGATGCCAAGACCACCAGACCGAAGTGGCCCTGGGCCCCCCGTCTCTGGGCTATAAGAACTGGGGCGTGGCTGATCCCGGAGACCTCTCTCCCGTCCCCAGGTCCTGGGGTCTCACCTGTTGGCCTTTTCAGGAACGATGCCTTGAATCTTCAGCACGGTGCCTGGGCGGATGCCCTCGGGCAGCAAGGTCTTGTGGGGCACGCTCTGCAAGAGCAAGATTTGGGGGACATGAGCAGGGAGGCATAGGGAGGCACAGGGGGCCACCCCAGGGGGGGGAGCAGATCAGACCGAGACCAACAGGAAAGAGTCAGAGAGGAAGAGAGACAGAGGCAGGGACAGAGATGGGGGAGAAAAGAAAAAACAGAAAAATGTATAGAAAAAAAAGGCAAGAAGAGACCACAAAGAGGGAGATGAGGACAGTGGGGACAGGAGAGCCAGTTGTGAGGCCAAAGCCCAGGACAGCTCACAGCACACCCGCGTCCTCCTTTGACAGGGGAGACCTAAGTCATGCCCTGACTCTGCCTCCCGGCCCAGCCTTGGCCCACGAGCCCCAGCCTCAGCCTCCTGGACACTCACTAAGCTCCCTGACATGGCGGGGACAGAGGCAGAGCTGCAGTGGTGGCGGCAGGCCTCCTGGGGACTTTAAGTAAAAGCAAATCAGGGTGCGCCCTGGTGATTCATCCTGCCCTTCCCCTCCTCTGTCCAAACCTGGCACAGACCCTGGCCCCAGGGCAAGACTGGTAAGGCAGGCCCCACACCCTCCTCCTGGGGCCCTGATCTCCATCTCTGAGGGGTCCCAGTGCACTGCCCTCCCCTGTGGGCTGATGAAGGCAGAGAAGTGAAAAATAATTCATGAGAATAAAAATAGTTATGTCGCTGGATTCCTTCATGACTGACCGCGGTTTGAGTCCTGGACCTGGTGGCTTGAAACTCACACCAGGTGCATGTGTGTGTAAGCCACCGAAGATCCCGAGAGGAGAATGGAGGAGAAGGGATTGTGGTGTGGCCATGCCCCTGGGGGGTGATTTCTCGCTTTCTGTCTCTCTGTCTCTCCGGTAAATGCAGGTATCCTACAGCAAAAGTCTTTAAAAAAAATGTTTTTTCATTTAATTTTATTTATTCTTCTTCTTCAATTTGACCAGGGAGAGAAAGAAAGGAAGCCACTAGGTCCAACTGTGGTTGGCCACATGGGAAACTGGTGGCTTAACTGCCACACCACCTGCCAGCCCCCCGGGATTGTTTTTTTTTTAAAATTTATTTATTTCTTCCATGAGTTAGAGAGACAGAGACAGAGAGGAACAGCCCCTGACTTCTGTCCCCTGCAAGATCTCAAGGCTGCAATCCAGTTTCGGACCATGGACACACACAGGCCCAGCATACTCAGGGAGCCCCCGCACTCAAACCAGGATGTGGTCTTGCCCCAAAGAAGGAGGCCTTTTACACCTGCACCATTGCCCAGCCCTGAGAAAGAACTCTCTTCTTTTTTGCAAAGAACTATTTTATTTTATTTATTATCATTATTATTTTTAAATTTGGTATCGGGCATGTGTGCTCATCAGAGAAAGAGAGAAAGAGAGACAAAGTGAGAAAGCAAGCACCTGGGCCAGAACTTGAACCACAGTCAACCAAGAGGGAGTCCAGTGACTTAACCACCACTCCATCAGGTCCTGATGAAAGAATTCTTTTTTTTTTTTTTAGAGGAATTTTTGCTATAAGGTGCATGTGCTTGCTGGAGAGAGAGAGAGAGACAGAGAGACAGGGAGACAGAAGGTGAGAAATCACTCCTGAGGGAGGATGGCCATGCCGCAATCCCTTCCCCTCCAATCTCCTCTGCTCTTGGGATTTTGGACATGCACACACATGTGCCTAACATGAGTTTTAAGCCACCGGGTCTGGGACTTGAGACACAGTTGACTATGTGGAAGGGCAGTGATGTAACCATTACGCCATCTACTGGTCCTGGAAAGAACTCTGTCTCTCTCTTTTTTTTTTTTTTTAGAATTATTTTATTTAACTTTATTTTAATTTGACCAGAGAGGGACAGAGTGAGAACAAGTGGGAGAGAGAGAGGGGAGAGAGAGAGAGAAAGTGAGAAAGCAAGCCACCAGGTCTAGGACTTGAACCCTGGTCGATCATGTGAGAGTCCAGTGCCCTCAACCACCACACCACCTGCTGGTCCTGCAGGAGAGAACGCTTACTGGTCATTAAGGACAGAGACACACTGAGTCCTGAGAGGCCAGGCTGGGGCTGGAACTGCAGACCCTTCTTTCCCGGCACACTCTGACTGCCCAGGGCCCACAGCCTCTCCGCCTAAATCCCAGATCCGGCCTCTCTCGGATGGGCTAACCCAGGGCGGCGGGTGCAGAGGGCAGCCCCAGGGCCGCTGGCCCCATGTGCCCAGGGCTGCCGGCCTGGCTGCTGGAGCGGTCCCGGCACAGGCACCGCTCGGGAATGTGGGTGATCCGCGGGATTCGAGGTGGCAGCAGCGTCCCTGAGCCTCCGGGCTGCCTCCACTGCAGGGCCACGAGGGAGGCGCTCCGCTCACCCCATTTCACAGACCGGGAAAGCGAGGCCTGGCCCGGGACATGTTCGCCTAGAGGCACCAACTGCTCACCCGCGCCGACCCAGGGCTTTCTTCCTCTCTAGAGGTTGCTCTCCTGGTTGGGGTTTGCGCTTTCATTTCTTTATCTCAGTTTATCATTTCTTACATTTCATTTTTCCACGGCATCGTGGGCTACAACATGGCTTTGCAAAGCAAGCAGGCGGCGTGTGAGACTCAGACCTGGGATGTTCCCAGCTCGGTCCTGACAAGAGTGCCCCGTGACATGGGCACCTTCACTTTCGGCCCCTTCTTCCTGTCTGTTCTGTGTCTGTAACGGTTCTGTCTGCCTCTGTCTCTGCCTTGCTATCTCTCCCTGTCTCTGTCTCTGTCTGCCATGGATCCCTGTCGTCCGTTTCTCCTTAGGTCTCTTGTTCTCCTCCCAGAACTGCTGCCATCATGCCAGCAAGTCTGAGGTGTCCCGGAACCCACCCAGCGCCCAGACCAAGAAGGTCGCAAGGCCACAGCGGGGACCCTCCCACCCGCCCTATGAACAGCAGAGGAAGCAGAATGGGGGAGCAGGAGCTCAGTGAAGGAGCTGGGCAGCCTCATTCGGAGTGAGGGCCGCGGGCACCCCCATTTTGCAGAGAAGAAAACGAGGCTTAGACTGGGCACCTCTCAGCCAAGGCTGCACAGCAAGGAAAGAGCCAGGCCCTGGGCGTCATGAACCGGGTCTGAGTGCTAAGGGAGGTCCTGGGGTTGAATAGAGGCCGCAGGTTTCCAGGCCCTCACCCTGCATGGGCTCAGGCCGTGACCAGAAGGTGGACCCCTCTCTTCTGACATCACTCACCTGCAGACTCTCCTGGCAGGTCTGTGAGCCTGCGTGCGTGCATGGCCGCCGTTTCCCACCACGCATCTTCGCGTTCACTTCCCAGGTGTGCAGACCCACCCGCAAGCCCCTGCTTGTCCTGGATGATGCGAAATGCCGGCACTCCAATGATCAGTTCAAAAATCTCAGCATTTCTCGTAACTACGATATCCTTGACTGATGCATTTTCATTTATGTTGAAATTCTGTCTTATCAGTCCTGAAATAATATATTTGTATGAGGTCATTTCAGAATAATTAGGTAATTCTTTATTTCCCAGAACTGCTTTGCATTGAGGCATACTTCCTATTCTGATAAATAGAAGGTACAGATTTCTGTGCGTGTGTGTGTGTGTGTGTGTGTTTAAATTTTTGCCATAGGGTATGTGCGCTTGCTGGACAGAGAGTGAGATGGAGAGAGGGAAAGTGAGAAATCACCCCTGAGGGGGATCGTCACACTGCAATCCCTTTTTCTTCATTTTCCTCTTGGGATTTTGAGCAGGCCTGAAAATGCACCACAGTGATTCTCAAGCAATGGGCTCAGAGACTCAAACTGCAGTGGGCCATGTGGGAGTCCAGGACCTTAACCACCACGCCACCTGGTGGCTCAGAAGGTGCAGACTTTTTATTTGGAGAGAGGTGTTTGCTGTAGAAGTCCGTTTGCTTGCCGGAGAGACAGCCATAGAGAGATAGAAAGTGAGAAATCACTTTGGATGGGGGGATGGCCACACTGTAATCCTTTGTCCTCTGTTCTCCTCTCAGGATCTTGAGCCCACGTGCACATGCGCCTGCTATGAGTTTAAGCAACCGGGTCTGAGACTCAAACTGTAGTCGACTACGTGAGATTTCAGGGATGTAACCATTACGCCTTCTGCTGGTTCCATAAATAAGTAAATTTTTAAAAACAATCCTGGAGTGCTGGTAGGTGGCATGATGGCTAAGGCCCTGGATTCTCACACGATCGACCACAGTTCAAGTCCCAGACCTGGAGACCAGCTTTCTCTCTCTCTCTCTCCAGTCAAATTGAAGAATAATAGTAATAAATAACATTAAATGAATAATTCTTTTTTTTTAAGAGAGATTTTTGCTATAGGGCATGTGTGCTCACCAGAGAGACAGAGACAGAAAGAAAAGAAGAACTCACACCCCAGGAGGAATGGTCATGCTGCAATCCCTTCTCCTCTTAGGATCTTGGGCACACACACACATTTCCTCAGTGTGAATTTCAAGCCTCTGGGTCCAGAACTTGCACTATGGTCAGCCATGTGGGAGTCCAATGACGTAACCATCATACCATCTGCTGGTCCCTGAAGGTGCGGGATTTTCTTTCTTTAAAGAATTATTTTATTTAATTTCTTTCTTTCTTTTTCTTTAAATTTCAGAGAGAGAGAGAAAGTGAGAAAGCAAGCCACCAGGTCCAGGACTTGAACCACGACTGGCCATGTGGGAGTCCAGTGCCCTTAACCACCATGCCACCTGCCAGTCCCGAAGGTGCAGATTTTAACAGAATAGTTCAGTCAATGAGTTTTGACAAATGTGTTACCTGTGAACCATCATCACCTCTACATCCCTCCTGCCCTGAACCAACCAACCATCACCTGCCCCAGGAAACCACTGCGACCCCACAGCTGGTAATAATGACAAGTATTTCGTTTGCCATGAAAATGAAGGTGCACTTGAGAGAGAGCGAGAAAGAAAATGAGAAAGCACGCTGCCAGGTCTGGGGCTTGAAGCACAGTCGGCCATGTAGGAGTCCAGCGCCTTAACCACCATGCCACCTGCTGGCCCCAGTCTGGAGTTGTTTGTTTGTTTTTGAGAAGTTTTTGCTATAGGGCGTGTGCACTCACCAGAAAGAGAGAGACAGAGAGACAGAAAGTGAGAAATCACCTCCCAGGGGGAATGGTCACACCACAATCCCTTCTCTTCCATTCTCCTCTTAGGATCTTGGGCATGACACAAGCACACACGCCCAGAGTGAGTTTAAGCCACCGTGTCTGGGACTTGAACTGCAGTCAACTACATGGGAGTCCAGCGACATAGCCATTACGCTAACTGCTGGTCCCAGTCTGGAGTTTTTATTAAGAGTTAGTGTTGACCCAGGCACTGCGGTGCAAGCAAGAGGGCAGGAGGTCGAGGCTGCATGGAAGGCTCTGACTTCAGTTCTTGGACCTAACAGGCCAAGGCACAGCTGTGCACCTGTGCTCCTAGCTAAGGGGCGGGCAGGGCAGGAGGATTGCACAGCGCGGCGAGACTCTGTCCAGTACACCTCTCTCTCTTCCTCCTGTAAAAAAGAAAAGAAAGAAAGAAAAAAAAAGTCCGTGTCATAAATTTTAAAAGGTACAGAACTATTTCCAATTCAAAGAGAATGGAGGGAGGGTCGATTGAAATGTGTTCATCTTTACTGGCTTCTGGATAGTGGAAGGAAAGCTGTAAAACAGGACCTAAGTCATTCTACTCCCAAATATATACCTAAAGGAAGTAAAAATGTGTTCACATGAAGTAGTGTAGATAGAACTTTTTTTTTAAAGACGCCTAGTTTAATTCCGAGAGATTAATCCAGAATGAACAGTATCGTTTTCTACTATTTCTACTTGCATGGGAAACAGGAAAGAAACAGTTTTCTATAATATACACCACAGATTTTAATGTTTCTTTTATAAATACCTACTGCAAGTTTCCTTGTTTGTACATGTGCTACATATAATTCTTAGCTTTAAGAATCCTAAGAGGATTAAAACGTCTTCTTGCAACTATTTCTTTATGCCTATGAAGTGTGAAGACCACGTCTGAACTTGTAATAGCCTCCTGTTTTCCACACAATTATAATGTCTTCCAAAGATGAAAACTTCCATAAATTATTATTAGTGACCTGACTCCATTAAAAAAAAAAATGGTTTCAGCAAATGTGAAAATAGAAAATACTATTATTGGGACCAGCCGTTGGCATAATGGCTACGTACTATTATGGGCCCCAGCCGTTGGCATAATGGCTACGTCGCTGGACTCCCATGTAGTCCACCATGGTTTGAGTCCTGGACCCGGTGGCTTAAACACATGCTGGGCGCGTGTGTGTGCTTGCCCGAGATCCCTAGAAGAGAATGGAGGAGAAGGGTTTGCAGCGTGGCCATCCCCCCTGGAGGGTGATTTCTCACTTTCTGTCTCTCTTTTACTGGAGAGTACATGCGCCCTATAGCAAAAAACTCTCAAAAATAAAAAGAAAATACTAATATTTATTTACTAATTCCTGATATAAGGGGAAAAAAGAGATGTATGCTTCAGGAAAAGTGTGTTTAGAGGACAGTTTCGATAGCATTTCACATGGTAAAGTATCGAAAGGTCTAATAAGGAGCCTTTGTGCTCCGGGAAAGAAATGATTTCATTGTGCTTCTCTTCTGAGTTGCTCAGGAACTCCAAGTGATTTTCAAATGTGGAGGCAGACTACTGGCATTAAGTGCATCAAATTTAGATCTGTCTTGAACAGGGACACTGTAGAAGTCAAGAAGATCCCTGATCCCACATGGTTGGTGAAGCCTGGAGCTAGGCACGGCAGAGCCCAAGTCATCAGCTAAATGCCAAGAGACTGACCTTCAGGGGCGCAGCTAGCACGGAGACGTCCTGCCAGTCAGTGGGAACAGACGAACCAGAAACGGTAACACGAGGCTCCAAATGACTCTGGGGATCTTCAGGGGGTTTATATGTTCGGCTTCTCTCTTCACTTCTACCGTCTCAGTCACCACGGGTTCTTTCTCTTTTCTGGATGGAGACCAAAATGCTCCGCGTGGCGCCCTGGAGACTGGCCATGTGAAGCTGTTTCTGGTAATGCCGGTCGCGGGCAGCGCCGCCATCTTCCAGATGGGGCTCAGGCCTTAGCCTGCAGTGCCGTGTAGACGGAATTTTCATGGCAGTGTTATGTTATTATGTCTAATAGCTAAAAGGTGGAAAGGTCCTAAGGTCCATAGTAGGAGAGGCAAAACTTTACAATCTTTACAAACATGTTTACAATCTAGAGTTCATTTGTCATTTTTTAAAGAATTATTTATTACAAAACATGAAAACTGTTTTTCTTTTTTCTTCTTTTTTTTTTTTTGGAGAGTTTTTTTGCTATAGGGCGTGTGAGCTTGCCAGAAAGAGAGAGAGAGAGACAGAGAGACAAAAAGCGAGAAA
>NW_006198801.1:1678240-1681964 GCF_000334495.1 Tupaia belangeri chinensis
GCTTGCTTTCTCACTTTCCTTCTCTCTCTCTCACTCTGTCCCTCTCTGGTCAAATTAAAATAAATAAATAAAAGTTAAATTAAAAAAAAAGCTTTTTAAAAAAACGCATATTTGATAACTGCAGTAAGCTCTATAGCCCCAGCTAGGTGCTACTTTATAGTACATTCATTCGACTCACTGAGGTTTATGCCTAAAGTCAGATTTGTGTTCATAGACATGTATATATCAGCTGTGCTTGCTATTGGAGTTATTTAGATTAATTAAGTTCATCAGTGAATCAATAAAACGTGGGGGGAGAAAGGCACAGAAAGCAACTATAGATACCAGAGACAGTGTGGGAGGAGGGCGGGACACGGTAGAGGGTGAGAGATAGGGAATCAAGGATGGGCAAAGAAAAAAAAAAAGCAAAATATACAGGAAACAAGAAATGGAAACATATTTGTCGATGATAACACGTATGTTGATGTGCTTGACTGAGCCAATATACAGTGTATTCTGGATGGGAAATCTCATTTTGTATGCGGTAATGATGTACAGTGAATGAATGTAAATAAATAAATTTAAATTTAAAAAAAAGAAAGTGAAAAAAGAAAAGCAAGAATTATTGATTTAATTTTATTTATTTATTTTTTTAAAATTTAACCAGAGAGACAGAGAGAGAAAGTGAGAAAACAGGCTGCCAGGTCTGGGACTCGAACCATGGTGAGCTATGTGGGAGTCTAGTGCCTTAACAACCACGCCAACTGCCTGCCCCATCTTCACACTCTTAAGGTCCTGGCTGGGCTGAGAATGAAATGGACATAAAATAGATTAACAAGGGAAAAGAAAAATGTATTAATCTAAGTTTTATGTGACACAGAGCCCTTTTAAGTACATGAAGCCCCAAAGAAGTAGCAAAACCTAAATGTTTCTATATTAGGTTGAACAGAGAGAGACTATTGTGGAAAAGTAAGGAGAGGATGGTCAGGAGGTTACAGAAGATACCATTATGTTAACACTGGCTGTTGGGACAGAGTTGTCTCAGCTCTGACCCCATGGAAGGATGTGTCTTTTCTTCTGATATGGGGAGAGCATCTTTCACAAGGGAGTTTTTTCTCCCATTTTCAGGGAACAAAGGGGAGATCAGAATTTCTTCTCAGGGCCAGTAGGTGGCGTGGTGGTTAAGGCACAGGATCCTACATGACCAACTCTGCAGGTCAAGTTCCAAACCTGGCGGCTTGAAAAATCATGCCAGGCGTGTGTGCGTGCATACCCTAAATCCCAAAAGAATGGAGGAGAAGGGATTGCAGTGTGGCCATTCACCCTGGGGCTGATTTCTTTCTTTCTTTCTGTTTCTCTCTGGCAAGTGCATGCATCCTATGGCAAAATAAATAAGTAACCCCCCCAATAAAAAAAGGGTGTTCTCACACCAGTTATTGGTTGAGTTCCTTTAGCACAAAGTAATCTTTATACTAAGGGGTTATTTTGGGGGGCATCTTCAGCCACCCTTCACCATCAGCTGACACATGCATTACGGAATGTGGCCTATTCACACAATAGAAGAATTGAAAAACATATGGGCCCGTGTGTGTGCGCATGCCCCAAATCCTGAGAACAGAATGGAGACGAGATTACAATGTGGCCATCCTGGGAGGTGATTTCCCACTTTTCCTCTTTCTCTGTCTTTCTTTCTCTTTCCAGGTGAGTACACACGCCCTATGGCAAACTTAAAAAAAAAAAAAAAAGGCCCATTTACAATATAAAAATTATCTAAGAAGCTATTATAAACATTTTGTTAACTTTCATATATTGTGTTTATAATGTTTTATGGAACTCTGACAAATTAAATCAGCTAATTAGCCTTGTGATTCCAACTCAACTCTTTGAGTGAGAGAGACAGAGAGACAGAGATCCCCAACAAGGTCTTCATGGTACAACCTGCCCTCAGCCTGAGCCAGCCCCAGATCATAGCTTATTCAGACCTTCCTGTATGGGTCAGCCTCACAAGCATTGTGTTACAACTATGGTACTGTTTAGGCCCTGAATTAATTAATTTTTTAAAGAACTAGTGACTTAATTTTATTTATTATTATTTTTAAAAATTTGAACAGAGAGAGAGGAAAAATGAGAAAACAAGCTGCCAGGTCTAGGACTCGCACAGCAATCAGCCATGTGGGAGTCCAGTGCCTTAACCATCACGCCACCTGCCGCCCCTACCCCTGAATTTATTTTAAAAACATGATTTCCAGGGGCCGGCAAGTGGCATGGTGGTTAAAGGCGCTGGACTCCCACATGGCTGACCACGGTTCAAGTCTCGGATCTGGTGGCTGGCTTTCTCACTTCCTCTCTCTCTCTTTCTCTCTCTCTCTCTCTCTCTGATCAAACTGGAAAATAATAATGATAATAATAATAATAAATAAAGTTAAATAAAATAATTCTTAAAAAATTAAAAACAAACAAAAACATGATTTCCACTAAAATAAAATAGTATTGGAAAACTTAAATGCAGGACTGGAACCGTGGTGGGCCTTGGCACCTGCTGTCCCCAAAATGATTATATTTTTTAATCATTTAAAAATTTTAAGGGCCAGCAGGTCACGTGGTGGTGAAGACGGCTGGCTCCCACATGGCTGACTGAGGGGTGTGAGTCCTGGATCTGGCAGCGCATACTCAGGAGTCACAGAAGGACAACAGCCATGTGGTTCACTCCCAGCAGCCCCCTGGAGTAGTTGAGTCATGGAGGCTGATAGCAAAATGGTGAGACAGGCCTGGGGGCCAGGGGTGGAAAGTCATTTTTTTTTTAATCTTTTCTTTAACTGAGTTGATTTTTTAAAGAATTATTTTATTTAACTTTATTTAATTTTTTTATTTGACCAGAGAGGGACAAAGCAAGAGAAAGAGAAAGTGAGAAAGCAAGCTGTCAAATCCGGGACTCAAACCACGGTTGGCCACATGGGAATCCAGTGTTCTTAACCACCAAACCCGCTGGCCCTGCCAAGTCATTTAAAAAAAAAATTAATACTTTTATTTAGTAGTAGTATTATTTTTAATTTTGACCAGAGAGAGACAGAGTGGGGGGGTGGGGGTGGGCAGGGGCCAGAGAGCAAGCCACCAGGTTCAGTACACGAACCGCGATTGGCTATGTGGGAGTCTGGAGCCTTAACCACCACGCCACCTGCAGGCCCCTGTGAGTCAGTGTTTAGCTCCTCAGGGTTTCTGAGGTGACGATGGTGATGGTCACACAACAAGAGAAGGTACTTACTCCCTCAGAACGACACACATGAAAATGCCGAAGTGGCCCAGGGGTAAGCAAGTGCCCCACGAGGCTGGAAGCGTATGGAAAACACCCTGGCCTGTGCTGGGTCCCGAGGAGCTGGAGGGCCGGGAAAGGCAGTTGCAGGGTGACGGGGCCTGTGACAGTGCTTCCCTTTCTCTCTCCTCGCAGGTGAGCATGCAGGATCTAGATCACACGAAAAGGGCAAGTTTTATGTTAAATAAACACACGCGGAAGAGAGCCAGCCCTCCAGCCCCCTCAGTACTCACAGCTCAGCCCTCAAACCATTAGTTCACAGGAGGCCTCCACTTGGGGTCAGCTCCACAGGGCTCCCTTCCCTCTTCGTTCTGTGTCTGTAACTCCTTTCCAAGAGAGACAGAGAGAGGGAGAGACTCCAGCCTCCCATCGCAGACCCCAGGCTGACTCCTGCACCCTCAGAGGCACTGGCCCACAAAGACGACCTCCCCTGCT
>NW_006198801.1:1682083-1685921 GCF_000334495.1 Tupaia belangeri chinensis
AAATCACCCCCCAGGGGGGGATGGTCACGCCGCAATCCCTTCTCCTCCATTCTCCTCTCGGGATCTTGGGCCCGCACGCACAAGCGCCCGGCGCCACCGGGTCCGGGACTTGAACCATGGTCGACTACGTGGGAGTCCAGCAACATAGCCATTACGCTAACTGCTAGTCTCTGTGCACCGAGGGCAGTCCTGAGCTGACGCCCTCCCACCCAGCCAGGCCAGGGCCCTCACAATGTGTCCGGCTGAGCAGCTGCTCCGCATTGGCCCACTCAGAGCCAGAACAGCCTCCCCCCCCCCACACCCGCCCAGGAGCCCAACCTTCCTCAGCCTCAGGGCACAGCTTCAGGACCCAGCTGCTCCGCAGAGGAAGGAAGCTGGTCCACGCACTTCCCTGCCTCAGCTCAGAAATGTACAAGAATTACTTGGTTGTGTGGAAAAGCTTATCGGTCAATTGAGATACTGGAAGCAGAATGCGTTGTAAACCCATCCAGGCAGCTTAAAATATTTACGACAGCTCGCTAAGCTCATAAGAGCACTGAACACTACAGAATCCACTTCCCCTTGGCGGTGACTAGATTGGTAAATTTACCATGTTTATAAATAGAACTGTAAAATTTCAAAAGGACATCAAAGCTTAAGAAAAAAGATTTTAAATGCCTTTTTTTTTTTTTTTTTTTTTTTGCCATAGGGAGCATGTACTCAACGGAGAGAGCGAGCGAGAGAGAGACAGGGAAAGAAATAACCCCCAGTGGGGGATGGCCATGCCACAATCCCTTCCAAGCCTCCATCCTCCTCTTGGGATGTGGGGCATACACACACACACATATATGTGCCTGGTATGATTTTCGTGCCGCTGGGTCCAGGACTCAAGCCAGTGCTTTATTTTATTTAGTTAGTTTTAAAATCATTTAGTTTTTTTATGTATTTGTTTTATTACTTTATCTACTTATTTTAATTTGATGAGAGAGGCACAGAGCGAGTGAGCAAGAGAGAGGCAAAGAGAGAGAAAGCCAGCCACCAGGTCTGGGACTCAAACCACAGTCAGCCATGTGGGAGTTCAGCACCCTTAACCACCACGCCTCTTGCCGGCCCTGGGAGCCCAGTGCTTTAACCAGTAGGCCACCTGCTGGCCCCAAATGTCATTTACAAAAAAGAAATGTGCCGAAAGACACGAGAAAGTGAGGAGGCACCCTCCATGGGGAATGGCCACACGCGGTCCCTTTTCTCTGTCTCCCTCCTTTGGGGAGTTTGGGCATGCACACACGCAGGCCTGGCACGTTGCTCAGGTCTCTGGGTCCAGGACTCAACTGCACAGTCGGCCATGTGGGATCCAGCCCCCTTAAGCACCACATCATGGGCTAGCTCTAAATATGTCACGACTAAACTGTCAACTTACAAAATCGATGCAGCCCAGAGTTATCCTCATTATGTACAAAATAACCAGGCAGCAATGAGCTGGCCTCGACAGAGCCTGGAATTTAACTTCCTGCAGCCCCCAGGTAGGCACGCAGTGGTGACTTCTCACCTACATGACGTCCTAAAGGAGGCCGAAGTAAGAAGCCTCAGACTGCCCGAGTACACCTTTCTCTTTTCCTTTTCCTTTTTAAAGAATTATTTGATTTAATTTCTTCATCAGCATCCTTATTTTTCTTCTTTTATTTGACCACAGAGCTACAGAGAGAGAGGGAGAGAGGGAAAGCCAGGAAAGCAAGCCTCCAAGTCCAGGACTTGAACTGTGGTCGGTCATGTGGGAGTCCAGTGCCTTAACCAGCACGCCACCTTTTTATTTTCATGGTAAATTCTCTATTCTCTCTAGTACATGCTCCCAAGTGACAGTGGTTTCCTGGGATAGGGGTGGAAGGCAGGTAGACAGGGAAGGTGGTTCCACAGGTCTCCATGTTTGTCAAATCTCATTGAACTTCTCTGTTAAAGTCTGCACCAGCAGATGGCACAGTGGTAATGCACCGGACCCACATGGGAAAGCCTCGGGCCATGGGTGGGGTCCTAGGGACTTCCTCTGCACGCCTGGTGGAAACATGTGCCCATCATCCTGGGAGACGGTGGTGTGAACACCGTTGGGGGCTTTCTCTCTCATGGAAATAGAAATCCGTAAACTTAAATCCGTACAACGTACTCAGAAGGGAGTACCCCTTTATACGGAGTATTAGGAAATAAATCCATCAACGATTACTTAGAAATGACCTCATACTCACATCATATTATTCCAGAACAGGTAAGACAGGATAGCGACACCAACGACTACGAGTCGATCGAGTATGCAGCTTGTCTCGGTTACAGAAATGAGTGAGCTCTGAGAACAGATCATTGATAGGGTGCCGGCACCCGGCCATCACCAAGGGCAGGTTCGGGCTTGCAGGCCGGCTCTGCGTGAGTGGTTCCCAGCCAGGACCAGCAGGGCGGGCAAGGATGAGTCTGGGAAACAGCACGGATGCACAGACGGCGGAGAGTGAGGTCAGGGGAGTCTTCTTTTTTTGGAGAGGTTTTTGCTATATGGCACATGCGCTTGCCAGGAAGACAGAGAGAGACAGAGAGACAGAAAGTGAGAAATCACCCCCCAGGGGGATGGCCACGCCGTAATTCCTTCTCCTCCATTCTCCTTTCATTATCCTGGGCACGCACGCACATGCGCCTGGGGTGAGTTTAAGCCACTGGGTCCACTCGACCCACAGGCGGCTACATGGGAGTCCAGCCATTACACCAACTACTGATCCCAGGAGAGTCTTCTTCAGAAAGTTGAAAAGTGAGGGGCCGGAAGGTAGCATGGTGGTTTGGGCTCCCACATGGCCGTTCTAGGCCTGGAGGCTTGCTTGCTCTCTCTCTCTCTCTCTCTCTGTCCTTCTCTAGTCAAATGAAAATAAAATAAAATAAAAGTTAAATAAAATAATTTTTTTTTAAAAAGGTGAAAAGTGTTAGAAAAATGGAGATGAGCACCAGCCCCACGGCCAGATCCCACAAGGACCACCCAGTTTTCCAGGCCTATCTGCTTAATAGATATGCCAGGCACATGTGCATACCCCAAATCCTGACAGGACAGAGAAATGGAGGAGAAGGGATCGGATGTGAGCGCTTCCCACGTAAATGATTTCCTAAACGAGGCCCAAAGAAACCGCAGGCTGGCCTGCCCTTCTTCAGTTCCATGGCAAAGGGAACATTGTCCCTATTGCATGCCTAGTAGTGCCAGAGGTTTCCTGGGGAAACCCGCTCTCGCTCTCTCTGTCTCTCTCTCTGGCAAGTGCATATGCCCTCTAGAAAATGTTTAAAAGAAGAAGAACGGGAACACCTTCCTGTCACGACCTGAGCCCAGGGTGAGAGCCTGGAACCCTGCAGCCTCTATTCAACCCCAGGACCTCCCTTGGCTCTGAGACCCGGTTCAAGCCCAGGGCCTGTCTCTTTCCTTGCTGTGCAGCCTTGGCTGAGAGGTGCCCAGTCTAAGCCTCGTTTTCTCCTCTGCAAAATGGGGGTGCCTGCGGCCCTCACCCCAGTGGGTTACCCAGCTCCTTCACTGAGCTCCTGCTCCTCCCTTCTGGACCACCATGGAGGGGGCTCCATGTGCAGCGAGGTATGGGGAGGAAGAGTCTGGGAGGCCTGGGATGGGGAGGGGAGGAGGATGAGGGACTCCACCCAAACTTTCCATTCCTAGCCCCATCTGCCCCAGGCTTCTTGCCACCTGCTGGGTGTGGCAGGAGTGGGGCAGTGGGGGCGGTTTGAGGTGGAGAGGTGGGGACCTGTGGGGCAGGTAGGAGTGCTTATCTGTTAGCCCTTCCCTCCTCCTTCTCTGCCTTCCAGAAGCATCTTTCAGCTCTGACCTGACCCATAC
>NW_006198801.1:1686579-1690503 GCF_000334495.1 Tupaia belangeri chinensis
CCGAGGGAGGCCGGAGCTGGGATTTAGGCGGAGAGGCTGTGGGCCCTGGGCAGTCAGAGTGTGCCGGGAAAGAAGGGTCTGCAGTTCCAGCCCCAGCCTGGCCTCTCAGGACCCGACACGTCTAAGCAGTGAAAGCAGGAGTCTTGTCTCGGCAGATGACAGAAACTAGGGCTGGTGGGCTGGCCCAGGGAGCCTGGGTGTTCTTATACTGTCTGCGGCCACCACCAGGCCACCCAGGAGGGCCGTGTGCCTGGGACCCATCAACCAGTGCAGATCCAGCTCCCAGAGGAGGGTGCAGGGCCCGCCCTGCCTGCCCTGCCCCAGGGCCAGGGTCTGTGCCAGGTGTGGGTGGTGGGCGGGAAGGGCAGGATGAATCACCAGGGCCAACCCTGGTCCGCTTTTACTTAAAGTCCCCCAGGAGGCCTGCCGCTACCACTGCACCTCTGCCACTGTCGCAGCCATGTCAGGGAACTTCGTGAGTGTCCAGGGCCGGGGGTCGTGGGCCAAGGCTGGGCCGGGAGGCAGAGTCAGGGCGTGGCTCAGGTCTCCCCTGTCAAAGGAGAACTTGGGTGTCGGGTGTGCGGTGAGCTGCCCTGGGCTTTGGCCTATGCTGGCTCCCCTGCCCCCACCGGCCCTATATCTCTCTTTGTGGCGTCTCTCGCTTTTTCTCTGAACACTTTTCTGTCAGGATTTCTTTCTTTCTCTCTCCATTGTCCCTACCACTTTCTCCAACTCTTTCCTGTTGGTTTCGGTCTGAGCTGCCCTCCTTCCCAGGTGACCCCCCGTGCCTCCCTATGCCTCCCTGCTCATGTCCCCCAAACCCTGCTCTTGCAGAGTGTGCCCCACAAGACCTCGCTGCCCGAGGGCATCCGCCCAGGCACTGTGCTCAAGATTCGAGGCGTCGTTCCTGAAAAGGCCAGCAGGTGAGAGCCCAGGACCTGGGGTGGGGAGGGAGGTCTCCGGGATCAGCCACACCCCAGTTCTTATAGCCCAGAGACGGGGGTCCCAGGGCCACCTCGGTCTGGTGGTCTTGGCATCCCCAGGCATTTCTGACCTTCTGAAATCTGATGGATTCACTTGTGTCCCATATCCTTACGGCTGGGCCCGATCTCCCTCGCGCCTGGGCTCCGGGACATCCCTGGGCTCTTACCTAGAGTCCCAGGACTTGGGATGTGCCTTGTGATCTGGGGGTGCCCTGGAGGTTTAGTGAGCAAGCCTATGACTGTGTAGGACTAGGAACTTCAGGCCTTCTAGGGGTCTGGGCCACCCGGGACCACCTTGGTCTTCTTCCTAGCCCTGTGGCGGGGGGACTCCCTGAATGTGAACTTCCCTGGCTGTCAGCACCCTGACCGCTTGGCAGCTCCCAGACTCTGGAATGTGTGTGCCCTGTCTACTCTGGGCCCCACTAAATTTGTGGGTGTCCTGGGACTCTGGGCTCCCTGGCCAGAACCAGGACGTCCCTGCTTCCCTGGAATGTGGTGCTTTCAGATCCCTGTAATACCGAGTGTTCTGGAATGGGGAGTCCCTGTCTATCATCCCAAGTGTCCTCGTGGGTCCTGAGCTTTGACTCCCACGCCTGCCACTTCCAGGTTCCATGTAAACCTGCTGTGCAGCGAGGAGGAGGGCGCAGACGCCGCCCTGCACTTCAACCCCCGGCTGGACACGGCCGAGGTGGTCTTCAACAGCAAGCAGCGAGGCAGCTGGGGCACGGAGGAGCGAGGCTCTGGCGTCCCCTTCCAACGTGGGGTGCCCTTCGAGGTGCTCCTCATCGCCACCGATGAAGGCTTCAAGGTAGGTCTCTGCCATGGGTCAATGCCACCAAGGCGTGGGTCCCTGGCAGAGGGCTGGGCGGGCGCTGAGACTGGGGAAGCCAGCTAGGCCTGCGGAGGACGTAGGAGGCAAAGGCGAGGCCGAGGCGGGCAGGGGCGTCCCCCGCACCCTCTCACTTGTCTGCCCAGCCCACTGCCGGTGCGGTCAGAGGGCGGCACTGTGGGGGGGCCAGGGCTGGGTGAGCGAGAGCCGAGTGCCCAGACGGCGGGTCCTAGCGGGAGGGCGTGGGCCCCGACTAGCCACCCTGGACCCACCCCTGGTCATCCATCCTGAGGTCAGGGCCCTGCAGCAGGAGTCGGGGTGAGCTGGAGAGGGCACCCAGGGACACGTCCTGGTGGGAAGTGGATGTGCAGGCCTCCACCATCCGGGCCACTCACCACTTGAAAGGTGGCTTCAAGCCTGCTAGTGGTGATAGTTAAGGCGACTGAATCCCTTGTGGCAGACTGTGGTTCGAGTCCCCACCCAGCTGCTTGAAAAAAAAAAATCATGTAGGGTGGAGCTCTCATATCCCGACAGGCCCTCTGGAAAAATCTAAACCAAGGGGCCATATTGGACTCTCATGTAGTTGACCACAGTTTGAGTCCTGGGCACAGTGACTTAAAACTCACACCAGGAGCTTTCTCATTTTTTCTTTCTCTCTGTCTCTCACTGGTCAAAATAAATACTTCTACTACTAATAAATAAAGTTAAATAAAATAATTCTCAAAACAAAAACCCATGCTGGGTGCATGTGTGTGCATGCCCAAGATCCCAAGAGAAGAACAGAGTAGAAGGAATTGGTGTGTGGGGGAGAAATCACCCCCCTTTCTGTCTCTGTCTCTCTGACAAGGGCACACACCCTATAGCAAAAATGTCTCTTAAAAAAGGGGGGGCGGGACCAGCAGTTAGCGTAATGACTATGTTGCTGGACTCCTGCATAGTCGACCCAGGTTCACGTCCCGGACCAGGTGGTTTAAAACTCACGCCAGGCACGTGTGCGTGCGTGCCCAAGATCCCGAGAGGAGAATGGAGGAGAAGGGATTGCGGTGTGGCCATCCCCCCTGGGGGGTGATTTCTTGCTTTCTGTCTCTCAGTCTCTCTCTCTCTCTGTCTGGCGAGTACACGCGCCCTATAGCAAAAACCTCTTCAAAAAAAAAAAAAAGATTAAAAAAGGAGGGGGAACAGATAGCGTGGTGGTTAAAGCACTGGACTCTCACATGGCTGACCACGGTTTGAATCCTAGACCTGGCAGCTTGCTGTCTCACCCCACCCACTGCCTCTCTCTGGTAAGCACACTTGCCCTACAGCTAATTTTAAAAGAATACAAAATACAATTAAATAAATAATTATTTTTAAAATCTAAAAGAAAAACCACACTTCGGTAGCAGGACAATGGATGCGGAAATTATGATAAGGACAGCACTTCTTTTCCGTGCCCAACAGTAATGTCAGTGGACCCCCCCAGGCCAACGAGCTAGAATTAACAACCGGCCCACTTTCCCTAGGGCACAACTGAGGCCCAGGAGGGTTTTGTGATTTGCCCAGGGTCACACGGTGCCTTGCCAGAGTCGGACAGGTCCTGACACTGACCCTTTTCCCTGCAGACGGTGGTCGGGGACTCGCAGTACCACCACTTCCGCCACCGGATTCCCACAGAGCTCGTGCGCCTCGTGGAGGTGGGCGGGGACGTGCAGCTGGAGTCGGTGAAGATCTTCTGAGCAGAAACCACGGGTGTGGGCATGGCGTGGGCGGAGGCCTGGGACGTTGGATGGCAAATAAAGTGTTATCCATCTCCCGGCACATCTGTGTGTATACCTGTCTCTCCTTGGTGAGGAAACTGAAGTTCAGAGAGAGCAAGGCATGGACTCAGGATCACACCGCACATTCTTGCCTAGATGGGATTCGAACCTGAGTCTGTGAGGAGCAGTGTCTGTATAGGTGTTAGAAGGGTGATACTGGGGGTGAGTGCCTGCCTGGGGCTTGTCTTAATGCAGCATTTTGTGAAGGAATGCAGTTGGCAAGGGGGCTGGAGTCCGCCTGCTGGCGTTTGGAGGGGACCTAAGGAGGCATCTCTTGTTGCCCTCAGATCTAACGGGGGGGGGGGGGGACGAGGCG
>NW_006198801.1:1691889-1693469 GCF_000334495.1 Tupaia belangeri chinensis
CTATAGAGAAAACCTCTCCAAAAAAAAAAAAAGAAAAGAAAAGAAAAAAAAGAGAAATGAGTTCCCACCCTCCTTGTCCTTCTGGGACCCAAGCTCATGCCGGATAAGCGGGTACGCGATGTCCTCGGTCCCTGTTTCCCTGGCCTCTCTCCTTCCACCTTCCCTGGCTTCCTAGACCCTGGAGGTGTCCCACCTGGGTGGAACTAGGAGCCCAATGGGCGTCACCCAGCTCCCAGTCGGGACAGGTCCCCACTTGTGTACCCTTAAGGCAGACGCGGTGGCGATGGCCCTGCCAAGTGGTTTGGGGAGGAGATGGGAAGGGCTGGCTCTGGGGTTCCGGTGGCTGTTAGGAGCGCTGTTGCCACACCAACCCCCCATAACCCGACGGCTCCAACCTCTGGCCCTACCCTGAGTGGCTGTGAGGGGTGCAGGTAGCAGTTGTGGTATTCAGGTTTTTGTGGGGTGGCTGGGGCTCCCCTCTCTGGTTAGGGGAGGCGGGGTCCCGTGCCTGGCACGCTTTCCTAAGAGTTCTGCAGCTGCGCTGGGCTCAGTCGTATTGGAGGAGGACCAGCCCACAGGAGAAAACGCTCATTGCACTGCGGTGCCAGTGCTTCTGGAACTTCTGTCCTGAGCCACGCCCTAGCAGGACGCACCCTGGCTTTGCGCCCAGACCCCATGCTTCGTGTGACCTCCTGGCGGCACCTTGACCAGCAAGGGTGCTGGAAGCGCTGTTGGCTCCTGCTCTGTTTCTCTCTGGACAACACACACACCCTGTAGCAGAAACTCGCAAAAGGAAAAGGGTTTATGTGCCCTAAATGATTTTGAGGAAACTGGGTTTCTTTTTTCTTTTTTGAATTATTTTATTTAACTTTATTTATTTAATTACTTATTTTAATTTGACCAGAGAGGGACAGAGTGAGAGAGGGAAAGTGAGAAATCAAGCTGCCAGGTCCGGGACTGCCAGTTCCAGGACTCAAACCGCAGTCGACCCTGTGGGAGTCCAGTGCCCTTAACCACCATGCCATCTGCTAGCCCAGAAATTGGGTTGCTAATATATATCTCCATGACTAATTTCCTGAGTCCCTTTTACCTGTTAGCCACTGTGCTAGTCATTCTTTGCTTATTTAAAAAAAAAATTTTTTTTTTGGAGAGGATTTTGCTATAGGGCACGTGCACTCGCCAGAAAGAGAGAGACAGAGAGACAGGAATCAAAAAACCACCCCCACCAGGGGGGAATGGCCATGCCACAATCCCTGCTCCCCTATTTTCCTAACGGGATCTTGGACATGCACACACACATACCAAGCGTGAGTTTAAGTCACTGCGTCCAGGACTCGAACCAAAATCGACTACATAGGAGTTTAGTGACATAGCCATTACACCAACTACTGGTCCCTATTTAAAAAAATTTTTGTTTGTTTGTTTTAATTTTTTAAAGAGATTTTTGTTATAGGGCATGTGCGCTCACCAGACAGACAGAGAGACAGAGAGACAGAAAGTGAGAAATCACCCCCTGGGGGGGATGGTCACGCCGCAATCCCTTCTCCTCCATTCTCCTCTCAGGATCTTGGGCATGCACG
>NW_006198801.1:1694126-1696051 GCF_000334495.1 Tupaia belangeri chinensis
ACTACATGGGAGTCCAGCGACATAGCCATTATGCTAACTGCTAGTCCCAAGATGCTGAACTTCCACATGGCCGACCACAGTTTGAGTTCTGGAGCTGGTGGCTTGCTTTCTCACTTTCTATCTCTCTCTCTGTCTCTCTCTGATCAAAACTGGAAAATAATAATAAATAAAGTTAAATAAAATAATAAAAGAATCAATAAATACAATAAATAATTCTATTTTTAAAAGAGAGAGATTTGCTATAGGACACATGCACTCACTGGAGAGAGACAGAGACAAAAAAGCAAGAATTCACTCCCAGGGGGGGTGTCCATCTTACAATCTCTTCTCCATTCTCCTTTCAGAATGTTGGGCATGCATGCACATGCACCTGGACTGAGTTTTAAGCAGCCGGGTCTGGGATTTGAACTATGGTCAACTACGTGGGAGTTCAGCAAAATGACCATTACAGCATCTTCTGGTCCGGGGCTTGGGGCACAACTGGATGCTGTGATGGGAGGAGGGTAGACAGGTGGCGGCATGATGGATGGACAGAGCATGGTTGAGCCAGGGAATCGCGAGGGAAGGGAATGAGCCGTGTCCACTCACGAGACATACTCAGACAATTTATTAGGGGCTTCGAAGGGACCCTGGGACTCTTTCTGTTTCCCTGGGAGTCATGGCCCCTGAGGAGATCAGATCTGGACGTAGGACAAGGTCACATCGCCCTGGATTTCCACCATGTCCACCCTCTGGAAGTCCGAGAATCGATGGGAGTAGTCGAAGAGGTGCTGGCCGTTGGCGTAAACCTTGAAGCGGTCCATGCCACAGCGAACGGACAACTGTGGGGAGAGGGCGGGCGTGAGGCCAGAGCCAGGCCTGAGGCTTCGGAGGAAAGTGGGAAAGGGACCCCGGACTCACATCGAAGAACTGCCCGGGACCAAACGGGTTGTAGGAGATCTTCCTCTCCTCCGATCCCCACGAGCCGTTCAGATGGCTATTGCGAACCACGGCGTTCTCGGTCATGCGGGGGTTAATGTGCAGTGCCGTGTCCCTGGTGGAGCTCACCTTGAAGTTGATGATAAAGCTGGGGGCAGAGAGGGAGGTGGAGCCGGCTGGGCCAGCACCTGGGTCTCCAGGGAGGAGCCGACGGGGGCTGGACAGAGGGCCCCTAAAGGACGCCGGGGCTGGGGACAGGGATGCCTGGGTCTGAGGGAGCGTGGGCTGAGAACTCCCACCTCTGGATGCACATGAGAAAGAGAGAGAACCCCCCACAGGGCCTGCTCCGCATCCCATCAGGAGGGGCGCTGGGTGAGGCTGATGAGCGCGACCTGGCCCCGTCAGCTCTGCGGGGTCTGGCTCCCTCTGCGCTGTGCTGGGTGGCCGGGCCCCGCCTCCGTTCTGTACCTCTTGGCCGTGGGGGGCACGTAGCCCTTGATGATGATGGTCCTTCGGGCTGTCAGCCCCCCCTGAAGCCTCCCAATAAATGGCACGGGCTGTGGGGAGAGATCGTGGGCTGTCCACCCTCAGGTTCCAGAGCCGGATGAAGAGAGGCCCTGCTCCTCCTGGGGAACGGCCCCGTCCCTGTCCCCGTCCCCATCCCCTCGCGATGGTCTCTCCCCTCCCACCCCCCTACCCTGCCAGCTCCCCAGGGTTCCCCCTCCCACCCTCAGAGCCTGCACCCCCTCACATCCCCCAGCCCCCAGGACACCATACCGGGTTGAAGGTTGGGGGTCCCTCCATGTTCTGTGAAGGGGGAAGAAGCACTATTACTCTACGGCATCTGA
This sequence comes from Tupaia belangeri chinensis, assembly GCF_000334495.1. NCBI lineage: Eukaryota > Metazoa > Chordata > Mammalia > Scandentia > Tupaiidae > Tupaia > Tupaia belangeri. The sequence continues at coordinate 1,695,893 of NW_006198801.1, forward strand.
GACGCAGCCGTGTACCCTGCGTGCCGGCGTTCCTCTAGGGTAGTTCTCCGGCCCCCCAGGTCCCCACCTCCGCGGCCACGTGACCCTCCACTTACGGGCAGAACAGCCGGCTGTTGGTGCTGATGTACGTGACCCTATGAGGATGGATGGAAAGCAGGA
>NW_006198801.1:1696082-1705278 GCF_000334495.1 Tupaia belangeri chinensis
GGGCTCCCCAGCCACTGAGCTCCCACCTCAGGGGAAACGGGCCCCCTCCAGGGGGTACTTACAGGGTAAGCCGGGATAGCCATGGGTACCTGTGGGCACAAGGACAGAAAGGGGTGAAGACCCCACATTTAGGACGGGAAGGTGCCAAGGGGGCCTCCACTAGGGAACTCTGATTTCAAAGGGTAACACCCAGATGACCAGTCGATGGAGAGAGACTCGCCATGTTTAGGGGTCACCAAGGCCTGTCCAAGGTCACCCCAACCCTGTAGGACAACACCCAGTAAATTCTGTTCTCTGTACCCTCCTGTCTCCCTGCTGCCCCAGCGCACTCCCTCCTTCATCCTCCTGTGCCTTTGGCTCAGAGCTGCGTCAGGAAGTGGAAGCGCCTGGCACCTCCTCCAGGCCGAGGGTGACTCCTTGTTCTAACCACAGCCATCATTTGCACCCGGCCCAGCTAAGCGCACCTGCCGCTGGGGCAATACCGAGTCTGAGCCCAGGAGCTCAAAGAACTCTTGAGTTCCTTAGGCCCTCTCGGTCTCTGCGTGTGTGTGTACACGTGCGTGTGTGTGTGTGCACGTGCGTGTGTCTCCCCGTCTGTGCTTCTCTGTTTTCTCTCTCTCTCTCATGACTACACCTCAGTACCAGTGGCCTCTTCTGCCTGGAATACTTTTTCCCTCCCTATCTTCTGTTCTCTATTTTCTTTTTTTTTTTACATTTTTGCCATAAGTGTGTGCACTCTCAGGCGAGACAGAAAGAATGAGAAATCACCTCCGGGGCGCCGGGAGGGTGGGGTGGATGGCCACACCACCACAATTCCTTCTCCTCCACTCTCCACTTGGGATTTTAAGCATGTACGCGCACAGACCTGGCGTGGGTTTCAAGCCACAGGATCTGGAACCTGAAGCCCTACGTTGGCCACGTGGGATCCAGCGCCTTAACTGCTGGAAGCTGCTGGCCCCTCCTCGCCTTTACAAAATGAACTCCTTCCCTCTTAGCCAGCTAAAAAAATCCGAAGGCCCGTTATAAACCCCTCCATCGTGGCTTCCTTTTTGAAAGGAAACTGACGAATCAGGCTAGTTCATGAACACCCGCGGGCCTGTGACTCCTTACGGGGAAAGGTGCCTGACCTTCCTCATCAGGGGGGCCAAGGCGGTCAGAGGCTGAGCACAGACCCCTGCCGCAGGCCAGCTCCGCGACCTTGGGCCAGTTACTCAAGCTCTCTGTGCCCCAGTTCTGGCGTCTGTAAAATAGGGTTGACGATCCGAAGAGTATTACTCTCTTTCGGGTCACAGGAGAATCAGCCAGGCAGCTCCCTCAGCTGTGGGTGGGTGGGCGTGTCGCTAAGTCAGTGTGTGCCTGCCCCACCTGTCCCTTTGCCTCTGCCCAGGCGACACTGCCCATCCCCTTTCCTTGTGGTTTGATCCCACACTCTCTAGCTCTCTGAGCTTTCCTTCTATGGCTGTGAACTTGCCCTTCGGACAGTCCGCCATTCTGAGTGGCCCAGCTGCTGCGTGCAGGTGAGGAGCACGCCATTTTTACCCACTGTCCTGTTGAAGAGTGTGTCGCGGTCCGGGGTCGTTTTGGGGCTGTTCGGGTTGGCGCTGCCGTGGCGTCGCCGTGGATGTGAGCGGGTGGTGGCTGTCCAGGGGAGTGTCCCCACCACCGGGCCTGTGCGTGTTCAGCTTTCCCCATACTGCCCAGCCACTCTCCAAGGTGTTTGCACCCGTTTCCACACCCGGCCGCTTTGGCTGTCCCCTGTGCCACCGACACCAGGACTGTACTCCTTTTCCTTTCTGGTGGGCAGGCAGTGCTAGTCACTGTGGTCTCGCTGGCCTTCCCAGGTGACTCATGGTACTGGGCAACTTCTCCTGACTTATGTGTTCAAATACTCTCTGCTTCTTATCTTTGCTTCCTCACTCAGTTTACTCACCTCCCCTCCTCCAGGAAGCCCTTCCTGATCCCCCACTGCGAGGCCAAGCCCTTCTGTAGGCTCGCCCAGTCTCTTGTTCATGCCCCATGTGGCCCTGATACCCGCAGTTATCCCTGACTGGCGATGTGGCCGTCTTTCCAGTGGGCTGTCTTGGTCACCCCTGGGTCCCTGGTATCAGCTGATGGAAGAACAGGCACGGAGCAGGCGAACGTGGGAATGAATTCGGGAAGCCAGGAGGGAACCACACACCTGGTTGGGGGGCGGCTGGCCTCCAATGAAGTTGATTGACTGGAGCTCCAGGTCTCCATCCACTTGCAGGTGTGTGACCATCTGGAGGGGCAGCCGATGCCCGAACTCATAGAAGGGGTTTCCGTTTACCACCACCTGAGGGCAGGGAGGAGGGGTCAGGGGTCAGCATCCGAGGTCTCAGGAAGGTGGAAACAGGAAGCAGGCAACAGGGATCTTTTTGATTTGGAAGTCAAATATCTTGGAAGTGAGTTGGGATAGCCTTGGAGTCTGGAACCTTGGCGTCTACGGGTCAGAGGCCGACCTGGGGGGTAAAAGTCAGTTTGCAGACTGGTGGACGGGAAGGAATGGAGCATCTGGTCTGGGGATGGAGATCGGGGCAGAGCCAGGACTGAGTCCTGCTTTTGACACCAAATGAGTTGGTCTAGCTCTGACATAGCCTGGCTATGTGACCTCAGGTAAGTCACTCTACCTGAGCCTTTGTTTCCTCATCTGTAAGATACAACCCACTTGGCCTGAAGGTGGCATGGTGGTTCAGGGCGCTGGGTTCCCACGTGGCCAACCGCGGTTCAAGTCCTGGACCTGGTGGCTTGCCTTTTCACTTTCTCACTCTGTCCCTCTCTGGTCACATTAAAATAAATAAATAAAAATGAATTAATGAAAAAAATGAAGAATTAAAAAAGAAATAGAGTTCACTTATCTCTGGGATTGATGGGAAGATGAAAACCCAGTAAGGTATGGTGAAGGTGCGTGGCCATCTCGGTGGGCCTGGCCTTGTTACCCTAACTCGGGACACTTCACGTCACTATGGTTTCTCTTCGCAGTGCGAAGCGCAGGCAGGGGGCCGAGGGCCAGCTCTGCAGGACCGGGCGCCACACGTGGTGATAGCAACACGGTGGTTCTCTCAGCAGCTCCATGAGGCAGGACACGGGATGGTCCCCCTGGTTCAGGAAAACAGAGGCTGCAGGCAGTAGAGTAACCAGCTCACAGTCACACCTTGAGGGAGTGGCACCGTCTAGATGTGAACCCAACCATGCTCTATAGCTCTGGCGATCAGGTTAGAAACCGGTGCTTGAGGCTGGCAAAACGAGGCACCCTGCAAGGCTGACCAACACAGGCAGTTCCGGGTTGGTGTCCAGAGACCTCCCTGAACACGCCGGGAGCACGTGTGCCCATGGTCCAGGGCTGGCGGAGGCTGGGGCTATCTTTTGTTTATGGAAGAAATAAACTTAAAAACAAAGAATGCAGTGCCCATACAAGGTCAGATACATCCAGGTAGTCTCCCCCACTGCAGGGTTCCCATCCAGCAGACGCCTCTTCTAAGCCATGTGGAATGCGCACTAGGACATCTGCTGCAGTGGATTTACGGGGAGCCCGAGGCATGGGATGGGGCAAACTCAGAGGGTGGATGACATGACATCAGAAGCAGGCCTGGTGTGCCCCATCCAACACACAACACGACAAGTGAGAACTAGAAGGTGCTGGCCCAGCACTCAGATGCAGAGACTTTCTTTCGTTCTTGTTTTTTGGAGAGGTTTTTGCTATAGGGCGCGTGCACCCACTAGAAAGACAGAGAGAGACAGAGAGACAGAAAGCGAGAGATCGCCCTCCAGAGGGGATGGCCATGCCGTAATCCCTTCTCCTCCATTCTCCTCTCGGGATCTTGGGCACACATGCACACGTGCCCGACATGAGTTTAAGCCACCAGGTCCAGGACTCGAACCACAGTTGACTACATGGGAGTCCAGCAACATAGCCATTATGCCAACTGCTGGTCCCAGATGCGTAGACTTTCAAAGACAGATCCAGGCTGGGAGAAGTCAGGATAAAGACCACCCTTGGGAAACAGGGGCCCAGGCAGACACGAGGCGGGTCTGGGACTGGAAAGGCTATTCTCAGACCAAGGTGCTGGTGGCACGGGTGTGTTCTCCCTGTGACAAGTAAGCGAGCTGTGGGCATGAACACACTTCTCTACCTGGTCCCAGTGCGATAAACCATTCCCAAATGTTTACGACGCAGTTGGGCAGTTACCACGTGTGGGCACTTGCACCCTGATTCAAGCACAGCACATGCCGACAGGTCCCATGGCATTTCTGAGACCATCAGAACTGGCTGGGATATGCAATGACACTAGGGAGGAGCTGTTCACTTTTAGGTGTGATATTGGCACATCCTTGACTGTGTTTTTAAAAAAGGAATGGGGCCTGCAGGTGGTACAGTGGCTGTGGCACTGGACTCCCACTTGGCCAACCGCAGTTTGAGTCCTGGACCCGGTGGCTTGAAACTCAATGCTGGGCCCATGTGTGTGTGTATGACTAAAATCCTGAGAGAAGAATGGAGGAGAAGGGATTAGGGCGTGGCCATCTCCCCAGGGGGTAGGGTGGGGTGGGGGGGGCGGTGATTTCTCGCTTTCTATCTCTCTGTCTCTCTCTGTCTGTCTGGTGAGCGCATGCACCCTATAGCAAAAACCTCTCCAAAAGAGAAAAAAAAAAAATTTTAACTGCTGTCCTTGGCATGGTGCCATACTGGGCTCATGCATGTGCATGCCCTAAATCCCAACAGAATGGAGAAATGGAGAAGGGATTGTGGCATGCCCATGCCATGCCCCATTGGGGGTGCTTTCTCCCTCCCTCTCTTTTTCTCTTTCTCTCTCTCCGGTGACTACAGGCACCCTCTGGCAATGAAAAAAATAAAAAGGGGGCTGGCAGGTGTCATAGTGGTTAACAGCGCCAGACTCCCATATGGCCTACCATGGTTCGAGTCCTAGACCTGGCAGCTTGCTGTCTCACTTTCCCTTTCTCTCTCTCTCTCTGTCCCTCTCTGGCCAAATTAAAATAAATAAATTAATTAATTAAAGTTCAATAAAATAATAATTAAAAAAAAGAAAGAATAATGAAGAAAAGGGATATGTTTATGAATGACATTAGGTGCTGTCTGGAATATCCCTTAAATAATAAGGGAGGTGGAAGCCGAGGTAGAGAGGGAAGTGGAGGGACCCTGAGGACAACTGGGGGAGCGCGGGGGCATGCACTCCCAGGACGCTCCCTTCCTTTTGCGCATGTGCAGAGCTCCTTAGAACAGCAAGGGGACACATTTTGCAAGAACACACAGAATGAGATGGCCGGAGGCTCTCACCGTGTTAGGAGGCTCTCAGCAGGGCAGGAAGGAACTTCTTACTACTGGGAAAGTAAGAGAGGAGGAGGAAGAAAGGAAAGAAGGGAGGAAGGAAGGACATAGAGAAAGAGGAGGACAGAGAGGAAGGGCTGGGAGGGCCGCCCCACACCACCTTGTAGTGCTCTGCCAAGACCATGAAGACCAGCTCGAAGGGGGAGCCCTTGCGGAAGGGCATGCTCTTCTTCCTCTCCTCGCTGCCCCACTGGCCGTTCTGCTGAGAGTTGAAGACCACCTTGTCCCAGCCATCGAAGCGGGGATTGAAGTGGAAGGCGATGTCCGACCCAGGGCCCTGCCCCACCACGAAGTTCACGAAGAACCTGGCAGGACGTGAAGAGCTCGTTCGCACCTGCCACCTGCCGTGCGTGGGGCCCTCCTCTGCACCGGCCACCTGCCATGCGTGGGGCCCTCTTCAGGAAAGCCCCCTCTGACCCTCCCTGCCCCAGAGCTCCCTGCCCTGGACCTCAGCGCCAGCTCAGACCTTGGTACTGCTGGCCCAAGTGACGGGGGGTCGCTCCCCTGAGTCCCTAGAGACAGAGTCCTGCATTCACCCCTTTGCTGGCCACCACCTCCCCCAGTGTCTCCCCAACTTAAAACACCACCGCCACTGGGATTCCATTTACCGCAGCCCCGCCCTGCTGTGTGCACTGGACATCTCTCCCCGAGGCCTCCCTCTCCCTCCCCAGTCCTGTTGGTCATTCCCCACATGCAGCCAAAGGCACCTGTGAACAGCCAAGTCAGCACGACCCGCCCCACCCTCTGCCTCTGCCTCTGCCAAGTCAGGGCAGACACACCTCTGTCTCAGGGCCTCTGCACTGGCTGCTCCTTCTGCCCGGGACACCCCTCTGTCCACTGTGCCCAAGGTTCCCTACCTAACCTGCTTTAGGTCTTTGCTGAAATGGTCCCTTCCCAGGGAGGCCTTTCCTGGCCACCCTACTTAAAGGGACGTTGCCACCCCTCCCTCACATACATTCCCCATCTCTGTTCCCTTCTTCTTTCCTTTCTCCATAACATTTATCCCCATCTGACATATTATTATTATTATTATTTTAATTGCAAGAGGGGCTCTGGGGGTCAGCAGGTGGCATGGTGGTTAAGGGCACTGGACTCCCACATGCCCGACCACAGTTGGAGTCCTGGACCTAGTGGCTTGCTTTCTCACTTTTTTTCTCTATCTCTCTCTCTCTTACTCTGTCCCTCTCTGGTGAGATTCCACCCCTCCCTCACATACATTCCTATCTCTGTTCCCTCCTTCTTTCCTTCCTCCGTAACATTTATCCCCATCCAACATATTATTATTATTATTTTAATTGCAAGAGGGGCTCTGGGGGTCAGCAGGTGGCATGGTGGTTAAGGGCACTGGACTCCCACATGCCCGACTACAGTTGGAGTCCTGGACCTGGCAGCTTGCTTTCTCACTTTCTCTCTCTCTCTCTCTCTCTCTCTGTCCCTCTCTTGTGACAGACAAAAAAATAAATAAATAAAGTTAAATAAAATAATTCTTAAAAATAAAAGAGGGAACCTGGCAGGCACTTGCCAGAAGGAAAGAGGGAGCAGGAAAAAGCACTGTCCCCAGGGGAAACGGGGACATTGCAGTCCCTTGTCCTCCATTTCTCCAACTTGTTGGAATCTGAGACATGCACGCACACACACTGGGTGCGTTTTTCAAGCCACCAGGGCTGGGATTCAAACTGCAGCCAGCCACTTGGGCCCCCTTAGTCACTTAGGCCGCAGGGCCAGCTCAGTCTGGCACACATGTCGGATTTCTCTCTGTCGACTCCTGCAGGCAGAGGTCTCTGTCCTGCTCCTCCTCCGACCTGCCCCATCCTGAGCGCTAGGCGCAGAGTGGGTGCCGACGAATCAATGAGTAAGGAGACAGGCATTCTTGGAGGTGATGCCAGTTATCACTACACGAAGGCCCTGAAACCTAGGACTGAGAGACTTCTGGAGGCCCGGCTGCGATGCCAGGCAGTAGGGAGCTGCATGAAATACGGAGCCACCCCGGAAGGCCGGGGGTTTGGATCCCTGAGCGTCCCAAGTACACTGTGGTCCTGCTGGCTGAAAGGCTGTGGGAGGATGGAGGCCTGACAAGATCCTGTCTGGGGTCCCCGTCTCTCTCTCTCTCTCTTTCTCTCAATAAATAAATGAACTTCAAGAAAAAAGACTGACGGCACGTACTTCCCGGTGCTCGCCGTTTTGCATACTGAATCCTGACCAGAGTCTCATCTCACAGGTGGGAAACAGGCACAGAAAGCCAGCTTCCTCGGTCACACAGCCTGTCAGGGCAGAGCTGGGATTTGAACTCAGAGGCCCGGCTCTGAGCCTGTAACCTTGATTCGTGCTGCCGCATGCGTCAGTTCCAGCCCGACGTCCCAGCTCTGCGGCCATCTCTCAGGGCGAGCCCTCCTTAACCTCTCCCAGCCCCAGGGTCCTCTTCTGATCTGACCTCCCGGCCCTGCACTCCCCAGACCAGGGCTGGTGGCAAAGGGTCCCTCTCCAAGCAGGGTGGAAGGAGGGAGGAAGGCCACACCCACCGGGACAAGGGAGCGTCTTACCTCTTCATGTGATCGCTAGCCACTCCCTGGATGTACACGGACATCCCGATGCTCAGACCACCCGGGATGGGCTTGTTGTATGGCAGAGTCTGTGGGAGGGGCCGTGTGAGCAGCCTCTATCCCTCACCACAAAGCCCCCCAGGCCCGTTAGCAGGAGAGAGGAAGGTACGAGTGAGGGAACATGGTGAAGCGAAGGGGGCCGAGGGCAAGGCGTAGACAGTGCAGGGGAGCAAGCCCAGTCAGTGCTGGGTAAACCAGACCTAAGGTGGGGGCCTGAGGATCAGGGTAGGGGCGAGTAGTATGTGGGGGTCAGGGTGGAGTTCGGCCAGGGCTTGGCTGGTATCTCACCGGGTTGTAGGTGGGCTGGTAGCCCGGTGCAGGGACAAAGGCCATCCTGAGAGGCTGGGCTGGTGGCTTGTCCTGGAGAAGAGCTGTGGAATGGGAAATGGTGGCAGATGGCAGGTGGGGGTGGCTCTTATACCAGAGGGCGAGGGAGTGGCTGGCAGGGGAGGCCCACAGGGTCTCTCTTCCGGTGATCCTAGGCTCTCACTCCCCAGTCTCCCTTCTCTGGCCAGCTTCCCTGGTGACCAGCCAAGTTGCAGATCATCTGGGTCCCCTCCCCTAGGCTCTCCCTGCAAAGAGGAAGTGCTAGTGAACTTCAGCCCTGCCAGGGCCTTATCAGAGCCCATAAAACCCTGCCCAACCTTTGTTGGCAGAGGAAGGGTGGGAGCAGGTGGGTCGGGCAGGGCAGGGCAGGGCTGCAGAGGGCCCTAGGACAGGTGGGTAGTGGAGGTGAAAGCTGGAAGGAGCTGGGTGTACTTGACTCTCCCAGGAACTGTGTAAGGACTCACATTTATTTATTTATTTTAATCTCACCAGAGAGGGACAGAGTAAGAGAGAGAGAGATAGAGAAAAAAAGTGAGAAAGCAAGCCACTAGGTCCAGGACTCCAACTGTGGTCGGGCATGTGGGAGTCCAGTGCCCTTAACCACCATGCCACCTGCTGACCCCCAGAGCCCCTCTTGCAATTAAAATAATAATAATAATAATATGTCAGATGGGGATAAATGTTATGGAGAAAGGAAAGAAGAAGGGAACAGAGATGGGGAATGTATGTGAGGGAGGGGTGGCAACGTCCCTTTAAGTAGGGTGGCCAGGAAAGGCCTCCCTGGGAAGGGACCATTTCAGCAAAGACCTAAAGCAGGTTAGGTAGGGAACCTTGGGGACAGTGGACGGAGGGGTGTCCCGGGCAGAAGGAGCAGCCAGTGCAGAGGCCCTGAGACAGAGGTGCGTCT
>NW_006198801.1:1705339-1706648 GCF_000334495.1 Tupaia belangeri chinensis
TCCCTCTGGTGAGCACACATGCCCTATAGCAAATTTAAAAGTAATAATAATAATAAGTAAATAATTCTTTAAAAAAAGAAAACGGTGGTGGGTAATAATAGTATCACCTCATAGGGCCTTTGAAAAGAATCATTAACAAGTGCTCAGAACAGGACTGGTTGCGGGACCAGCAGTTAGCGTAATGGCTATGTCGCTGGACTCCCACGTAGTCAACCGCGGTTCAAGTCCCGGACCCGGTGGCTTAAACTCACGCTGGGCGCATGTGCATGCGTGCCCAAGATCCTGAGAGGAGAATGGAGGAAAAGTGATTGCAGTGTGGTGGCCATCCCCCCTGGGGGGTGATTTCTCGCTTTCTGTCTCTCTGTCTCTGTCTGTCTGTCTGACGAGGCTAAGCGCCTAACACAAAACCACTAAAAAAAAAAAAAAAAAGAAAAAAAAAAAAAAAGAACAGGACTGGTTGCAAGGCCTAGTGGTTAAGGGAGCCAGATCCCAGATGGCTGACCGGGCCAAACCCAGTTTCAATGGCTTAAAACGCACACTGGGCACATGTACCTGTGTGCCCCACACCTCAACAGGATGAAGAAATGGAGAAGGGACCGTGGTGTGGCATGGGGGGCGATGTGGAGGGTTCTTCCTTGCTCCCCCTTCCCCTCTCACTCTCCCTTTCTCCGGCTAGCACGTGCGCCCTATGTCAAATCTCAGAAAAGAATTTAGCATACAGAAGACGCTAAATTAATGCTTGGTCTCTCTCACTCCAAACACAAATCCAGGTTGGGTCATACACAGATAAGAAAATCCAAAGTTTGGGGCCAACAGATGATGTGGTGGTTAAGGTGCTGGATTCATACATGTCTGACCTGTGGTTCAAGACCCTGTGAAGGTGTCTTGAAAATCATACTGGAATCCGCAGGTTCTTGAGACCAGCGGTTGACATAATGGCTATGTTGCTGGACACACGTGTAGTCGACTGCGGTTCAAGTCCTGGACCCAGTGGCTTAAACTCATTCCGGGCGCATGTGCATATATACCCAAGATCCTGAGAGGAGAATGGAGAAGGGATTGCAGCGTGGCCATCCTCCCAGGGGTGATTTCTCACTTTCTGTCTCTCTGTCTCTAACTTTCTGGCAAGTGCATGTACCCTATAGCAAAAACCTCTCAAAAAAAAAGAAAAAAGAAAGAAAAAAGAAAGAAAGAAAAGGAATTATTTTATTTAATTTTATTTATATATTTTTAATTTAACCAGAGAGATACAAAGAGAGAAAGTAAGAAAACAGGCTGCCAGGACTTGGACTTGAACCCTGGTGAGACA
>NW_006198801.1:1706954-1708536 GCF_000334495.1 Tupaia belangeri chinensis
AACCAAAGCCCCTTTAAAAAAAAACCCCCCAAAAAAAAAAAAAAAAAGAAAAAAAAAAAAAAGAACAGGACTGGTTGCAAGGCCTAGTGGTTAAGGGAGCCAGATCCCAGATGGCTGACCGGGCCAAACCCAGTTTCAATGGCTTAAAACGCACACTGGGCACATGTACCTGTGTGCCCCACACCTCAACAGGATGAAGAAATGGAGAAGGGACCGTGGTGTGGCATGGGGGGCGATGTGGAGGGTTCTTCCTTGCTCCCCCTTCCCCTCTCACTCTCCCTTTCTCCGGCTAGCACGTGCGCCCTATGTCAAATCTCAGAAAAGAATTTAGCATACAGAAGACGCTAAATTAATGCTTGGTCTCTCTCACTCCAAACACAAATCCAGGTTGGGTCATACACAGATAAGAAAATCCAAAGTTTGGGGCCAACAGATGATGTGGTGGTTAAGGTGCTGGATTCATACATGTCTGACCTGTGGTTCAAGACCCTGTGAAGGTGTCTTGAAAATCATACTGGAATCCGCAGGTTCTTGAGACCAGCGGTTGACATAATGGCTATGTTGCTGGACACACGTGTAGTCGACTGCGGTTCAAGTCCTGGACCCAGTGGCTTAAACTCATTCCGGGCGCATGTGCATATATACCCAAGATCCTGAGAGGAGAATGGAGAAGGGATTGCAGCGTGGCCATCCTCCCAGGGGTGATTTCTCACTTTCTGTCTCTCTGTCTCTAACTTTCTGGCAAGTGCATGTACCCTATAGCAAAAACCTCTCAAAAAAAAAGAAAAAAGAAAGAAAAAAGAAAGAAAGAAAAGGAATTATTTTATTTAATTTTATTTATATATTTTTAATTTAACCAGAGAGATACAAAGAGAGAAAGTAAGAAAACAGGCTGCCAGGTCTGGGACTTGAACCCTGGTGAGCCATGTGGGAGTCTAGTGCCTTAACCACCACGCCAACTGCCGGCCCCACCTTCACACTCTTAAGGTCCTGGCTGGGCTGAGAATAAAACTGACATAAAATAGGGACCAGCAATTGGCGTAATGGCTATGTCACTGGACTCTCATGTAGTCAGTAGCAATTCGAGTCCCAGACCCAGTGACTTAAACTTACAGGAGGCACACATGCGTCTGTGCCCAAGATCTCAAGAGGAGAATGGAGGAGAAGGGATTGTGGCATGGCCATCCCCACTGGGGGGTGATTTCTCGCTTTCTGTCTCTCTGTCTGGCGAGCGCACGCACCCTATACCAAAAACCTCTCCAAAAAAATAAATAAATAAAAATGCACACTGGGCACTTGTGCACACATGCCCCAAATCCTGAGAATGGAGGAAAAGGGATTACAGTGTTGCCGTCCCCTTGTGGGCTGGGTTCTCACTTTCCTTCTCTGTCTTTTCCCAGAGATCACACATACTCGATGGCAAAAACCTAAAAAAAAAAAAGAAACCAGAAAAGAAAACCCAAAATTTAACGAAACAAGGCAGGGGGGCTGGCAGGTGACATGGTGGTTGAAGGTGCTGGACTCCCACATGGCCGACTGTGGTTTGAGTTCTGGACCTAGTGGCTTGCTTTCTCACTTTCCA
>NW_006198801.1:1708722-1710604 GCF_000334495.1 Tupaia belangeri chinensis
CGGTCCAGGGCCTCCACCCAGGTTCAGCCGTGTGGGAATCCAACACTCTTACTCACCACACCACCTGCTGGCCCCCATAAAATAATTCTTAAAAAAAAAAAAAAAAAGAAAGAAAAAGAAACAAGGCGAGAGGGTGGCATAGTGGTAAAAAGTGAGACTCTGCAAGGCCCACCCACACGGGAGGGTTCTAGGTTTGCCATAGACCTGAGTACTCCAGATATGCAGGTACTCATGATCCCAGGCTGACCCAGTTCAGGGTCGATGGCTACAGTAAAACTCTGGAGGGGTACTGTTTCTTTTCTTTTCTTTTTTTTTTTTTAGAGGTTTTTACTATAGGGCACGTGCGCTCGCCAGACAGAGAGACAGAAAGCAAGAAATCACCCCCCGGGGGCATGGTCACGCTGCAATCCCTTCTCCTCCATTCTCCTCTCCGGATCTTGGGCACGCACGCATGCACACGTGCCCAGTGTGAATTTCAAGCCACCAGGTCCGGAACTTGAACCGCGGTCGACTACGTGGGAGTCCAGCGACATAGCCATTACACTAACAACTGGTCCCCTGGAGGGGTACTGTTTCTCTGTCTCTCTTGCTCATAGAAGAAAAATTAAATAAACTTAAGAAAAAAGAAGAGGTTAGGGCCAGTGGGTGGCTTGGATACTTCCACATGGCCAACCACAGTTCAAGTCCCAGACCTGATGACTTGCTTTCTCACCTTCTCTCTCTCTCTGGTCAAATTAAAAATAAATGAATGAACGAATAAAGTTAAATAGATAATTCTTTAAAAAGAAAAGAAAAAAGAAGAGGCAATGGGAAGACTGGGTAGCTGTGGAACCCAGCCAGCCTCACTGTGATGCGGGGTGAAGGGTGCCTGAGCAAGGTAAACAACTCAGCCCAGACAGGGCTGACCCAGGGAGACCCATTGCATCCATTTAGTCCAGGGGGAGCCCAGCCACTTTGGCTGACTTTAGCATTCCTGGTGTTTCTACTGGCCCTCACCCCCCATGGTCAGTCTGATTGGTCAACACTTGCATGCCTGGTACTCCCATTGGTCTAATCGCTACCCAACCATTCTAACAGTGGGCTTTGCCGCCCCAGGTGTATCTCAGCCCCTCCCTGGCTCTCTCTCCAATAAAGGCACCAAGTTCTTTACATTGTTTATTGTTCATGGGGTGAAGATAAGGCACTGGGCTTGATGAAATCAGCCTCATAAAGGTGTAAACTGGGGGACGGTGAGGAAGCATTGAGACTACCATGTTCGCCGAACCTCCCGCTCTGCGGATGAGGAAGGCCAAGTATGGAGTGGGACCGTGCCAACTCTGGTCCAGGGCCATAAGGACGTTCAGAGCTTGGAGAAGGCGACATCCTTCAGGTCCTTTTTCTCCATTAAGGCCTGCACAGACTTCACGACGTCTTCGGTTTGCAGCATGCTCATGTTCCAGGTCGACTAGATAAAGAGGGCGGTGCACAATGGCAGGGTGGCGGCTTTCGCAGCGCACCAATCAGAGGACAAGAGCTCCTGAGCCCTGATTGGCTGCTTGGGATCAGGGAAGGGTTGTGATTGGCTAGAGGGATGTCTCACCATGTATTTGAGACCCTCGGCCACCGAATGGTCACGAGCGTAGACGAGGTTGACTTTGGTGCCCTGCACGGCCACTGGGCTCTTGCTGGAAATCTCAGCCGCCAGGGCGAAGGCAGCATCGAGCATGGCCTCCTTGTTGGGGAACACCCGGCTGCCATGAAAGGGACGGGGAATCTGGAGGCCAACACAGGGCAGGCTCCCCCTCCTTCCCACACATGCAGGAGACGAAGACCCAGAGGCACGGCCCATCAGAGCAGGGTGCTGACTCCCGCGGAAAGAAATGACCTCTCAGCCCAGGAATGC
>NW_006198801.1:1710842-1718305 GCF_000334495.1 Tupaia belangeri chinensis
CGAGTGGAGATACAGGGGACCCAGAGCACCTTACCACCGGTGTCCCAGCCCCTACCTGACCAGCCCGCTGCCCAACGCCTCGTCAGCCATCATCTTGCGGCAGGTGAAGGCTAGCTCGTTGACTAGGCTGCAAGATGGCAGCTCTGTCAGGATTCACCTGTCATCCGGGTCTTGGAGACACCCTGGTCTCTCCAGGATCCCCACCCTGCCCCACCCACCTCTGGTTCCCGATGATCCTGGGCAGCCGCTGCAGCGTTCCCACGTCGGCAGCCAAACCCACGTCTACCTCCTGGGGGAGCAATCACGTTAGTGTCTGGTTTCTCCATATGGCCGATGAAACTGCGCCATTTACCACTGGCCAGCTGTGCCACCTCCAGGAAGAAGGCTCTGGCACCCTATCTGACTCCTTGACTGCTTCCGGGCTGTCCTGCCTCCTGCAGGCTCCAACATGACCCTCCCCAGGGACCCCCGCAGGTGGTAGCCTCAGTCCCGCCCCCCTTTACTGACACATGACCTCATCTCCACTGCCTACCCTTCCTCCACGGCCAAGTCTTACTTGGTAGGGGTCAGCTCTGACTCCCTCTTGCAGGAGCCCTCAGGGCACACTCCAGGCCTCCACTGGCCTGCATGGTCTCCGCTCTGCCATTCACTGCCCAGGAACTGGGGAGGTGACTCACCTTCACCTGGAAGAAAGCGTCCTGGGCACAGTACCGGATATCGCAGGCGGTGACAAGGTCTACACCTGGTGGAGAGAAGCTGGATGCTGAGCAACCTCGAGAACCCACCCCTCCTCTGGGGACATGGAGTTGCATCTTGGGACAGTCTAACTAGGAACAGAGCTGAGGCCACTGGCCAAGGCCAATAGAAGCAGCCTGGAGGAGGCCAGCTTGGGGGCACACCGCGCAGCAGACAGGTGGCTGCAGACTCACCTCCGCCAATGCAGCCCCCGTGGATGGCTGCGATCACAGGCTTGGGACACTGTGAGGGAACAGCAGGGACAAGGTCAGGGCTGGCCCAGGGAAGGTGGGCAGAGGGGAGGCCTTACGGTGCCCAGAACCACCTTCTCAATGACGTTGAAAGTCTCCTGGTATCTGGTTATGAGGTTTCGGAGGTACCAGCTGATACGGGCCACATCATCCCCGTGGGGCTGCAGGAGGTCTGAAGCCATGTCCACGAGGTCGATACCTGGGGAGGAGGAGCTCACCTGGCCTCCCATGCCATTGTCCATTATCCCCACCAGGGGCCAGAACCCAGGCACAGTGAGCACCACAGTGGAGAAAGCAACTCACACAGGGTTTTGCAAGGGACTGCGTGTGGGCTGTGAAAGCCAAAGTTTATTGTCGTTACTCGTTTAACCCCCACAATGCCCCCATGAGGCGGGCCCTATTCCAGTCCACTGTAGAGTTCAGTTGTAGCATTCGCTCTAAGTCACACTGGCTTGTGAGTAGCACTGGGATTTCGAACATGGTACCACTCTGGCTCCCGGGGCCATGCGCTTCCCGGTTATGCCAGGCAGCCGGAAACCAAGGCTGGTGGCATGAACGATCGATGTGGGTAGTTTCCAGAGATATGAAGTCCAGGCTGGAGCAATTTCTGTGGCTCCAGCTTCCAGATACCCCTGAATCTGACCTTTCATACAACTTCATTCCCCATGACCCTACCCTGGTCTTGTCCACACAGCCTGTTCCCCTGCACAGCCAGAAGGATCTTGGGAACACCCAAGTTGGCTCGGGGTCCCTTCTTTGTCCCTCCTATCCCCAGAAAATGCAAGTCTTTGGCAACCTTACCAGTGCTTCCTGAACACCTTTCCAACCTATTATTTTTATCTTTCAAGTTTATTCACTTATTTCTTTCATCAGACACAGAGAGAGAGGAAGAGAGACAGACATCCCCAGCATGGTCCCCACACCATGAGCTACCCTCCGGCTTGGCCAGCTGCCTTACTGCTGCCCTCCCCGCCAGTCCCTTCTTCTGGGCCCAGTGGTCTCCCAGCACTTCCCAGGGCCTCCATGCCTCCTGCTCCCTGTGCCTGCAACTGTCCCTCCCCCTTCAACAGCCACAAGACTGACTCCATGGCTTCAGGCCACCAATCGAAGGTCACCTCCAGAGAGACCTGCCCAAGCCACACCAGCTAAGCGGTGGCCCCATCCTATCCCTCCAACTCTGGCCTCTGCCTAACCGTCCCTGGTGCACATCTTCCTCTTTAGAATTTATGATCGTACATGAGCACACCAGAGAGAGGTACACACACAGAGGGAAGAGGCACCCTCCACAGCATCTCAGCACACCACGGTCCCCTCTCCTCAGCCATCCAGCTCTTCAGGATCCCTGGCATGTGCATATCCTCCATGTCTTCAAGGCAGCACAGGGATACGAACCTGCAGTCAGCCACGTGATCTCCAGTACTGCAGCTCGGCTCACCGCTGACTATGCCATGAGACCAGGCCCCATTGCACATCTTGCTATCACACATCACATGTTCCTGGAGTTGAGGGTCTCCACCAAGGAAGTGAGCTCCATGAGCACAGGGGTCTCTGTCCTCTCCACAGAACCCCCAGGCCCTGGTCCATAGTAGCTACTCAATAAGCAAAGCAGAGAGCAAGCCGTGCCCTCACAGGGAGACAAACGGACCTGAAAATGTGTATTCTCAGGTGAGGACATGTGCTCAAGATCTAAGGAGGGAGCAGAATACAGTATGGGTGTACATGAATATGCACACATAGTGTTACAGTTGAGTAAAGACCTGAAGGAGGAGCCCCAGTTCAGTTCCTGAGCCAACATGGGGCACACCTGTAACCCCTGGGACAGTTGGATCTTGACCAAACAGAGGTGGTCAGAAATGTGCATTTTGGGACCAGCAGTTAGCTTAATGCCTATGTTGCTGGGCTCCCATGTAGTTCACCACGGTTCACATCCCGGACCCGGTGGCTTAAAACACGCCGGGCGCGTGTGCGCACATGCCCAAGATCCCGAGAGGAGAATGAGGAGAAGGGATTGCAGCGTGGCCATCCCTCCTGGGGGGTGATTTCTCCGCTTTCTTTCTCTCTGCCTCTCTCTGTCTGTCTGGTGAGCGCACACGCCCTATAGCAAAAACCTCTTAAAAAAATGTGTATTTCACCGGCCAGCTGGATGGTGCATGGCCATGCGCTGCTAAACACACGGATTCCACACGGCAATGGTCTGGACTCCCTGCCCAGTCAGCCTCAAACACTCTAAGCACATCTAATGACTGGAAGACTGGAGGAAGGGGATGGTGGTGTGACCAGACTCTGTGGAGGGTGCTCCTCTCTGCCTTGCTTTCATGTATGTGCACATGCTCTATCATAAATTTAATTTTTTTTAAATAAAGGTTTTGCCTTAGGATGCATGCCCTCGCTGGAGAGAGAGAGAGAGAGAGAGATAAACAGTGAGAGGGAAAGTGAGAAATCACCCCCCATGGCCATGTCACAATCCCTTCTCCATTCTCCTCCCCAGATCTTGGGCATGCACGCACACATGCCTTGCATTGAGTTTCAAGACACCAGGTCTGGGATTCGAACTGTGGTTGGCCATGTGGGAGTTCAATGACGTAACACCCATGCTCTCTGCTGGCCTCCCCCTCAATTTTTTTTTTCTTTTTTTTTAGAATTATTCATTTGTTTCCATTTGTTGTTACCATTTTCTTTAACCTGGCCAGAGAGAGAAAGAAAGGGAAAGTGAGAAAGCAAGCCACCAGGTTTGAGATTCGAACCGCAGTTGGCCATGTGGGAATCCAGTGCCTTTAAACACCATGCCACCTGCCAGCCTCCCCCTCCCCCACTCAAATTTTTTTTTAAATGTTTCTGTCTCTCTTTTTTCCCTCTCTCCCATAAGGGAGGGAAGAAAGACCTAAAGGAGGAGAGGAGAGGGAGTTGTGGGGGTATCTGGGGCGAGATCTCAAATGGCATGAACAGCCAGTGCAAATGCCCTGTGGTAGGAATGCCCTGGTCTGTGTGCGGCACAGGGAGGAGGCCAGTGTAGCTGAAGCAGAGTGAACGAGTGAAGAACAGGATGAGCCAGGGGCTGAGAGGTGACGGGCCGATTGTACAGGGCCTCGTGGGCCACGGGGAGGACTTTGGCTTTTGCTGAGGAGCCACGGGAGGGCTCTGAGCATAATCAACTGTCACTTTCTTCCTCCTAGGGTTAATCATTCTCATCCTCTTGCCTGTCCTCTGGACACATGCCTTGACACATGCCTGAGTGCCTGTTTCAATAAGCAAGGTCAGAGGGGTGCTGGCTGATGATGGAGCTGGTATGTGCAGTTATGTATGTGGAAGTGGGGCTCCCCCACATAACCTGGGCCGGGTTATTCCATACCCTGGGTCTGGGAGTTCTTCTCTGTAAAATGAAAGTAAAACCCCAGAAAGCTGCAAGAATTGGAGGAAATGATGCCCAGAGGGCCCTCACGGGGTGCCTGGCTCGTACTATCATCCTAACTCTTACTACCATTAGATACTCCATTCTGGAGCGGCCCAGACCCGCCTGGATCGACCACCGGCACCTGCTGACTCCCACACCATACCTGAGAACCAGGGTGAGTCACCAGGAGCTACACAAACTCCCAGGACGAGCCCTGTCTGGGGTCTTGCGACACGTCCTCTCACTGGCTTTTCTGGTCTACCCACTCTGCCTAGACTTGCAGATGCTGGTGTTTTCAATATCTTGAAATAAAGAGCCCCAGACCTTAGCAAAAAATGCTCCCCTCAAAAGTAAGAATTAAGGGTCATATAGTAGTTAAGGTGCTGGGCTCCCACATGATTGACCATGGTTTGAGTCCCAGACACAGTGGCTTGAAAATTACACTGGGTGCAGGACCAGCAGTTAGCGTAATGGCTATGTTGCTGGACTCCCACGGAGTCAACTGCGGTTCGAGTCCCGGACCCGGTGGCTTAAACTCACGCCAGGTACGTGTGTGTGCGTGCCCAAGATCCCAAGAGGAGAATGGAGAAGGGATTGCGGCATGGCCATCCCCCCTGGGGGGTGATTTCTCGCTTTCTGTCTCTCTGTCTCTCTCTGTCTGTCTGGCGAGTGCACACGCCCTATAGCAAAAACTTCTCCAAAAATAAATAAATAAATAAATAAATAAAATTTAAAAAAGAAAAATTACACTGGGCGCATGTGTGTGCATGCCCAAAATCCTAAAAGGAGACTGGAGGAGACTGTGGTGAGGCCATCACCTCCGGGGGTGATTTCTCACTTTCTTCTCTGTCTCTCTCTGGCAAGCATACACACCCTATGGCAAAAACCTTTAAAAAAAATGAGAACTAATCATTACAGAAATTTCTCTTGTCCTCTAAGTGAACCTCTAAATACTCTAGATATCATTCATAATCAAAACATTGTTAAGCTGGCCCCATAGCAGAGTAGTTAAAGAAACTGGATCCCACATAGCTGGCTATCTGGTTTGAATCCTGGACACAGTGCCTTGAAAAACACACTTGGGGGAGGGGGCAGCAGATGGCACGATGATTAAGGTACTGGATCCCACATAACTGACTCCGTGGTTTGGGTCCAGGACCTGGCAGCTTGGAAAACATGCTGGGTGTGTCTGTGTGCGTGCCCAAAATTCCGAGAGGAGATTGGAAGAGAAGGGGTTGTGGCATGGCTATCTCCGTGTGAGGATGATTTCTCACTCTCCCTTTCTCTGGTGAGCATGCATATTCTATAGCAAAAAACTACAATGAAAAAAATAAAGAGAATGGGTATGTGTACACGGGTGCCTCAAATCCCAAAAGGATTTGGGAGAAGGGACTGTGGCATGACTGTTCCCCACTGGGG
The DNA here is from genome assembly GCF_000334495.1 of Tupaia belangeri chinensis. Classification (NCBI taxonomy): domain Eukaryota; kingdom Metazoa; phylum Chordata; class Mammalia; order Scandentia; family Tupaiidae; genus Tupaia; species Tupaia belangeri. The sequence goes on from NW_006198801.1 coordinate 1,716,639, forward strand.
GGTGCTTTCTCCCTCTCCCTCTTTCTGTCTCTGGTGAGTACATGCACCCACTAGCAAAAGGAAAAAGAAAAAGAAACAGAGCCAGCCTATGAAGTGGTGGCTAAGGCAGCTGGATCCCACATGGCTAGCTGCATGGTTTGAGTCCCGAAAGGAGGTAGAAGTGGAGAAGGAATTGAAGCGTGACCATTCGCCGCAGTGGGTGCTTTCTCACTCCCCACCCCTCTTCTCTGGCGAGTGCATGTGTCCCCTGGCCATATTTTAAAAAGAGAGAAGAAGAAATAGAAAACAACTAATTCCAACTAATCTGGCAAACCAAGAAATCCAACACTCTTTGGAGTTATACAATGAGTCTTCAAAAAGTTCATAGAAAATGCATATTCTTAAGAAAAAAACTATGCATAGATTTCAAGAACTTTTGCACTAAAATGAAATCACACTTTAATTCATTTTCCCACAAACTTTTTCCAAATCCCTTTGTATAACACAATTTTTTTTTTTTTTGGAGAGATTTTCACTGTAGGGCGCGTGCGCTCGCCAGGCAGACAGAGACATAGAGACAGAAAGCGAGAAATCACCCCCCAGGAGGGATGGTCACGCCGCAATCCCTTCTCCTCCATTCTCCTCTCGGGATCTTGGGCACGCACGCACACGCGCCTGGCGTGAGTTTTAAGCCACCGGGTCCGGGACACAAACCGCGGTCGACTATGTGGGAGTCCAGCGACATAGCCATTACGCCAACTGCTGGTTCCCTGTATAACACAATTTTGAGTTTCAATAACATCTTATTCCTATTCCCTCATGTCCACAATGTGATCCAGACTTATTCAAAATGTCAAGAAACAGGAAAATGAGAGCTATTTTCAAGACTGACCCCAAGATGATCCAGTCATCAGAATTAGGAGTCAAGGATTTTAAAGTAGTCATTAAAGCCATGCTCAAGGAGAATATAAAGATAAGAAACTTTGGGTGGGGCTCACGCCCCGCCCCAGCGCAGCCGCGTGCCGTGAACGGCCTGGCCTGAACGGCCTGGCCTGAATGGCCTGGCCGGCGCCCCCCCCCCTCCCGCCACGCGGCGGGGGGCCCCCACGTCTCTGCCATTTTTAAGTAAGCCAGATACCCAAGGACAACTCACACTGCAGACCCCCACAACACCATTCCTGGTAACTACAAGATGACTGCTGTGCCGCATCTGCTGATAATTATCCCTGAGTACCAGAACTGCTTTCCTGAAACTGCATTCCTTGGAGACTCACCTACACTTGTGGATCTGCCGGAGACCCTTCCTTATCCAACCCTGAGTGGAGTTTATGCTCCCTATTACCAAAAACTTTATGAGCTGATGGTTGGAACTTGTGGCCTCTCTCCCTTTACTTGTATGTATCACTTTTTCAGTAACTCTTCTGGAAGACAACTGTATATAGCAGGGATATTGTAATGGGAGAGTGAGACAGGGCAGAAGGACAAACATAGGAAAAATAAAAAAATAAAAAAAAAAAGAGGAAGAGGAAAAAAAAACATATATATGTGCATAAGCAAGAAAGTAGAAGTGGAATATTATTGATGATAACATGCTTGATTGGGTCACTGTGCAGTTTATTCTAGATGGGAGATTACATTTAGTACGCTGTGATGATGCTCAGGGAATGAATGTTAGGGGAAAAAAAAAA
>NW_006198801.1:1718988-1727122 GCF_000334495.1 Tupaia belangeri chinensis
AAAAAAAAAAGAGAAGAGGATAGAGAAAGATAGAAAGTGAACAATAGAGGGGATGTTAGTGAGAAACAGATATGGTTTATTATCTGTTGAAGATGACGTGTATAGTATTCTCAACTGGACTGGTCTGGGAAGTATTTCATGATGGGTGAAGTCTTTTAACAAGCAAAATGAGAAATAGTGATTGACTGTTTTAAAAAATTATAATAATAATAATTATTGGGAAATGCATGGAAAAGACTTTGAATCATGCTGGCCACGTGTGCCCAAGATCGTGAGAGGAGAATGGAGAAGGGATTGTGGCGTGGCCATCCCCCCTGGAGGGGTGATTTCTCGCTTTCTGTCTCTCTGTCTCTCTCTGTCTTTCTGGCGAGTGCACGCACCCTGTAGCAAAAACCTCTCAAAAAAAAAAAAAAAATTAAAAAGAGGGAAGAAAAAAAGATCCCAATGGAAATGGGAGAACTGAAAACCACAATAATTGAAATTAAAACTCACTGGATGGGCTTAAGAGCAGAATAGAGATGATAGACGGATCTAAAAGAACCTAGATGGAACAATCTAATCTAATCTAATCAATAGAAAATTTCCCATCTGAGGAGTGGTCAAGAGATCTAACAGGGGCCGCATGGTCCCATGATGGGTAAACTGGATTGTCTCACAGCTGGGATTGTGAAAAATGTGTCGGGTACACATGGTGTACATCAAAAAGCAGGAAAGAGGGGAGAAATGGAGGACAGGAGATTGTGGTGTGATCATCATGGGAGGATGCTTTCTCACCCCCAGCTCCTTCTCTCTCCTGCAAGTGCACAAGACCACTAGCAAATTTTCAAAAAAGAAAAACGAAAGCTCTAATAGCCATGTAACTAGGAAGCAGCTCATGGGTACTGAATAATGGTGTGAAATCATGTTATTATCATCACACACTTTGCAGGCACAGGACTAGACTCGGAGGCCACAGGTCCAGGATCGAAAACTCAGACCTCAGAGCCTATAATCTTGTCATGTTCTGTTGGACTCATTCCTTTTTTAAAAGAATTAATTCATTTGATTTTATTTGTTATTATTATTATTATTTTAAATTTGACCAGAGACAAAGAAAGAGAAAGTGAGAAAGCAAGCCATCAGGTCTAGGACTCGACTCATGGTTGGCCATATGGAAGTCCAGTGCCTTAACCATCACATCACCTGCCAGGCCCCTGTTGGACTCATTTCTATATTTGATTGTTTTAAATTGCAAAAAAGAAAAAAAAAAAAAGATAAAAATGTAAATGAGAAGCTGTTTAAAACCCTAATGAAGAAGCACTGTTGGGAACCAGCAGTTAGCGTAATGGCTGTCGCTGGACTCCCACGTAGTCGACCGTGGTTCGTGTCCTGGACCCAGTGGCTTAGAACTCACGCCAGGCACGTGTGCGTGCGTGCCCAAGATCCTGAGAGGAGAATGGAGGAGAAGAGATTGCGGTGTGACCATCCCCCCTGGGGGGTGATTTCTTGCTTTCTGTCTCTATGTCTCTCTGTCTGTCTGGCAAGTGCACGCGCCCTATAGCGAAAAACCTCTCCAAAAAGAAAAAAGAAAAAAGAAGCACTGTTCAGAGCAATCAGAACATTTCCTTTTTTTTTCTGCAGAATCCCTAATCTCTACCACCACCTATACCTGGACTGTCCAATTTTCCTCTTTCGCTATTTTCTCTTATATCCAAACAGAATGTATGCCAGGAGTCCCTTGCCTCTACCAATTTCTGCAAAAATAGCCAAGCAGGCTGTTTTCTTTTACAGTCAAATTGTTACATGGATTAATCTGATAGAATCCAGTAAATCTTTTCTCTAGCTCTGGCTATATACTGTCAATAAAAGGTGAAAACAACGAAGAAGCCCTGCTCTGCAGCAGGAACAGGGGATTGGCAGGGGTGGGTGTGAAGAGCATCCGGTACCTGCAGTGAACATTTTTCCTGCTCCAGAGATCACCACGACCCGACAGTCACTGTCTTGCGCTATCTTATTGAAGCATTCCACCATTTCGCTGTGGAGGAGCAAGGAGTGAAAGGCTTCATCAGGGGTGGGAACCCCCTGCCTGCATGGTCATCCCTCCCCTGCCCAGTCCCTTTGTCTCCACCTCCCCCTGCAAGCAGGCCTCCAGGATCTGCAAGCCCAACCTCCAGAAGGCCTTGTTCATGGCATTCCTCTTGTCTGGTCGGTTTAGCTGCACATGTAGAACGTGCTTCTGGGCAGATGTCACCAACAGGGACTCATAGTTGTGGTCTGGGGCTTTGATGGGGGCTGCTCGGGAGGCCTCATCTTGGGTGGAAGAGCCCATAGGGCGAAGGCTGAGGCGGAGGCTCCGGTGAGTGGGGGCAGTCAGTCCTGGGTAGAGAAAGAAAGACCAGCCTTCGATAACTCCAGATTGGGGACACAGCAACTTCAAGGGCAGAGGAGACACACACCTGGGTGACTCTAGACTGAGGAACATAGGCCCCTGAGGGTTAGGCAAATACTGGCTTTTTAAGATCAGGGGTGCGCTTATCAGTGGCTCCAGTCTGACTAGTACAGACCCTTGATCGTGAAACTGGCCTAAGACTGGGGACACTGAGCCACCAACCACCCTAAGTATCCACACACGGGCCTATGGGATTACACTGACCCCTGAGTTTAAAGGGCCAAGGCCATCCGTGACCCCATAGGGCCTCCCTGCCTACGACCGCTGTGACAGCAGACAGCGCGACCGACCCCCACAGATCAAGAGGTGACTCACGCCGCGTGAGCAAGTCGCGGAGCCCACGAGAAACCGCCGCGGCCATAAGGACTGAGTTGTCGCTGCAGTAATCCGACCGGAGGAAGCTGAGGGGGCGGGCACAAGGGGCCGCCATGTTGGGCGAGGGCACCGAAGCCGCAGCCCGATCCGCGGTGACGCCTGTCTAGCCACCATTTTTACTAAAGGCAACCGGAAATAGCGATGCGGATTCGCCGGCGCAGCGGCAGCGAGGATTAGAAATCAACCCCTTTGCCCCAGTGGGAACCTGGCCTGGTAAATCCTCCCACCTGCGGCCGGAGGTGTCTGTATAAAGTTCATTGCCGCGCTGTTTTGTCACGGTGTGAACACTGAGCAGAGTTGCAACGTCCGGGGACACAGTAGCGGCGGGACTGCGGCCCCGCTTGTTTATAATCATGCATGTACCTGGCGTCCTCAAAGAGCTGCTAGAAAAAAGCATATTATGAAAAACTATGGATTTCAAAAATTTTCCAGCACTAAAATAAACTTGGTTTTATTCCATTTTGTTTCTTTCTTTTTTTTTTGGGGGGTGGGGGAGGTTTTTGCTATCGGGCGCATGCGCTCGCCAGACAGAGAGAGACAGAGACAGAAAGCGAGAAATCACCCCCCAGGGGGGATGGCCACGCCGCAATCTCTTCTCCTCCATTCTCCTCTAGGGATCCTGGGCACAAGCGCACACGCGCCCGGCGTGATTTTAAGCCACCGGGCCCGGGACGTGAACTGCGTTGGACTACGTGGGAGTCCAGCGACATAGCCATTACACTAACTGCTGGTTCCCAATAATAAAATTAATTTTTAAAGGAATTATTTAATTCTATTTATTCATTTCACTTATTTTAATTTGACCAGAGAGTGACACAGAGAGCGAGCAAGCGGGCAAGCTGCCAGGTCCAGGACTTGAACCGTGGTTGGCCACATAGTGTCCAGCGCCTTAACCACCGCCACCTGCCGACTGAACCCCTAATTTTTTCTTTAAAGAATTATTTTATCTTACTTTATTTACTTATTTTCAATTTGTCCAGAGGCGGGGGGCAGGCGGGAGACAGCAAGTTGCCAGGTCTGGCATTCAAACTGTAGTCGGCCATGCTGGAGTCAAGTGCTCTTAACCACCATGCCACCTGCCAGCCCACTAATTTTTTTTTTTTAAGGTAGGACTAGCAGGTGGTGTAGAGCAGCTGGATACCACCTGGCCAGCTGCCATGGTTGGAATCCTGGACCCATCCCCCAAATCACCAGGGGAGACTAGAGAAGGGATTGGAAGGGGCCACCCAGTCCTCCAGAGTGATTTCCTACTTTTGGTAAATAGTACCTGTTAGGCTGAGTTTTTTGTTTTTGATTACTGGGTTATAGTCGATCACAAAATGCCCACAAAATGCCCACCTTCCGGGCTGTTTGTGCACCCTGCCTCCCACCTATAACCAGTGATCTACCTCCCTCATTTAGGGTTTTATACAACACCCTCCCTCTTCACAACACGCCTCACTTTCCCATCCCGCATATCCCCTATAGACCACACAACTAGCCAGTTTCTCAAAATATAATTTCCGAGACTGCCCAATTTAAATCACCTGCCCTTTATTTAATAAACTCTAATAAAATTTATCTAAATTTACTTTTAACAGCTTGGTGTTAGATGTGGGATCCGAAGCAAATCTGCGCCCCCAGAAACATCAGGCGACCAGGCGTAGTTCCCGCGGGGCCAGTTATGCTGTTGTTCTCTTGTGACTGGAAGTTAAGTAAATTTTCTCTCCAATTTCAAACTGCTCTGAGTTTATTTAAACAATATTTAGACTGGACTGCGTACAGGATTAAATCAAATAATTAACTTTCCTCATGCCCTATAGCAAAACTCAAAGAAAAAAAAAGTTGCTACCCAGTATTGTCATCACTTAAGGAGTGCCAACACGGAGCAGTTTGAATTCTACGCCACCGCAAGTCATGTACTTACTGTACGGAAGAAACACGGTCAGGGAGAGGTGCCTACTAGCTCAAGGCAGCTGGGCTTCAGGGATGGGGAGGTTCTGTGGCCCCCAAGTCCATGTTAGAAGAACGAACCAGCAGATGGTGTAGTGGTTACATCATAGGACTCCTACATGGTCAGTCAGTTCAAATCCTGAACCTGATGGCTTACAAATCATGCTGGGCATGTGTGCACACATGCCCAATATTCTGAGAGAGGAGATTGCGGCATGGCCATCCCTGAGGGGTAATTTCTCACTGTCCCTGTTTCTGTCCCCTCCTACACACACACACACACACACACAATAAAAAAAAAATCTCTACAAAAAACCCTTTGGAAAAAGCCAGTTACCCAAGAGCATTTAAAAAAGTACTGTAAAACTGCTTAAGTATGTTCCTTAGGGAGACATTCACCAAGGTGGCGAACGTATGTCTCTGGGCCACTGGGACTACAGGGAATCCTTAACAAACGTGTCCCCTCTTGGGTTCTACACATTAGACAGGCAGGCTCTTCTGGAAAACAGAACCAGCAACTAGCCATCAACAGTAGTTAGCTAAATCCCTATGCAGGCAGAAGACATGAAGAAAAAAAAATTTAAGACGTAGAACATTTATTATGACCCTTTTATGTAAAAAAGTTTTACACAGCTATGGAGCAGGATGTGGTTAAATGTATTAAGAAATGCATCTATGGGAACCAGCAGTTAGCGTGATAGCTATGTAGCTGGACTCCCACGTAGTCGACCGCGGTTCGCGTCCTGGACCTGATGGCTTAAAACTCACGCTGGGCGCGTGTGCGTGTGTGCCCAAGATCCCCAGAGAATGGAGAAGGGATTGCGGCGTGGCCATCACCTCTGGGGGGTGATTTCTCGCTTTCTGTCTGTCTCTGTCTGGCGAGCGCACACGCCCTATAGCGAAAAATCTCTCCCCCCCCCCCCAAAAAAAGAAAGAAATGCATCTATGAGACTTTTTTTTTTTTTAAAAAAAGATTTAATTCCATTTATCTTTAATTTGACCAGACATACACAAAGGGAAACTAAGAAAGCAAGCCACAGGTTCAGGACTCAAACCACGGTTAGCCATGTGGGAATCCAGCATCTTTAACTACCATGCAATCTGTCAGCCTCATGAGGAGACTTTTTAAAAAATGATTTATTATTACCACTATTTAATTTGCTATAGGGCACATGTATGCACCAGAGAGAGCTGTCAGGTCTGGGATTTAAACTGTGGTTGGCTATTTCAGAGTCCAGCACCTTAACCACCATCCCACTTGCTGGCTGCCTGAAAGGAGACTGTTTAACAAGAAATGAAGCAGGATACTGAGATGACTGGCACAATTCATTCTCATTGGTTAAAAACACACCCTAGTTGAGTTTGAAGTTCACTTGAGTTTGAAGGACTATAGCTTCTTGTCCTCGGTGAAGCAGTCTGTTCATCTGATAAATGGTGCCACGTGACTTTAGTAGATGTTAACCCCCAGAGTTTAAAAAGCTTCCTCACTGTAAACTCCTGAGTGGGTTCTCCAAGCACATGTGCATGAACTCTTAGAAGCCATATTTGTGACCAGCTTCTCTACAGGCCCTCTTCCTTCAACACAAGGTCCTTAAAACAGGCTTCTTCCAGGTTGTGTCCCCTTTGCAAGCCGAAGATGGTTCTCATTGACAGGTGGGAAATACCTATCTCACGTTATAAATACGTATCAAATATATCCTTTAAACCAGCAATTCTGCTATGAATTTACAGACTAATATTAGGGAAGCGGGCTAAGGTATGTGTGTCAAGACATGCATTACAGTGCTGTCTGCAATAGAAAAAAGATCTGGAAATTACCTGTAGGATAAGGTTAAGTCAATTATGACACATCCACACAATGACACTCTACCGGGATAAAGGTAAGGAGGTCACTGTTGTGTGGGGAGGAACATAATACAGTATGGCATGAAGGATCTTAAAAAAAAAAAAATCATACAGGTACAAGAAAACTTCCCTTATGGGGAAAAAGAAAAACCACACACAAAAAAATGTTGACCTTTGGGTAGAGACTTAACACTTTTCTTGAGTTTCATTTTCCAGCCTTATTAAGAGACTGAGGTCCATTCGCAAGGAGAGTCTCAAAGTTTTAAACTTTTCCAACACTCTTTAGTGGCTCCCCAGTTCAGTGGCAGTTGCTTTGGCAGAGAACACTAAGGCTGCCTCAATGCCTGCTGGATTTTCCTGAAAAGGACTGATAGGCCCAACTGTGGTGGCACAGGCGCTGCATGATACTAGAAGGCCACTTGGGAAGGATTTGGGTGTGCATCCCAAGCACACTGGGCACATTCATCTGTAATCCTGGCATCAAGAAGACTGCTAAAGGTACCAGTTTCTTACAGAAAGGAAAAAAAAAATAAAAAAATAAACCCAACCCAGAGTTCTCAAGGCCCAGCAATGTTCCCTGTTTGGCTCACTCCTGAGCCTCTCAGGGCTGGGCTTGCATTTCTCCAGGGCCTAGGGTGGTGCCCTGGCCTGCCTGTGCCTCTTTTCAGAAGACAGTGGGAGGGAGGGAAGCAGACACGCCTTGGAATCCCAGCAAGTGGTTATTTTCCAAACAATTTTATTGAAATGTGCCAAGAGTACATGGGCAGCACAAATGTATGAACAGGAAAAAAAAATCACATGTACAATAATTTTTTAAAAATGAAGGTTAATCTTGGGAGATATCAGTCCCCCTCTCCCTCCCCCTCCATACTTCCAGCATTTTCATTATGGTTAAGCCTCTACTAACCTAGCATTTAAAAAAAAAAAAAAAGAAATACAAGAACTGTTGCAAAAGAAAAGAGAACGGCATAAAGGAAAGAGAAACATTTTCCTGCTCAGATGGGACTCTTCCTAGGCACCTAATTAGGAGGCGTGCTGAGCGGTGGAGAAACACAACTTCAGAGTGTACGGGTATGGGCCATCTGCAAAGGAGAAGAGAAAAGTCTGGCTGGGCCCTTCTCTGGAGGCTCCCTCCACCCAATTCCTCGCACTTTGTACCCATCTCCCATTTTCTGCAGTTCAGTTGCAGGGGTTTGACTAGTCAGTCTGATGTGAAACTTAAGGAAAAAATAAATAGTCAAATGTACAAAGCCATTCTCTTCTTGGTCATTTCCACAGCCCATTCCTATATAGTCTTAACTGGCCCTGAGCAACAGGCCTGAGTGTGCAAATTCTCCTGGCTGCTAGTGCAGCCCCTTTCCTGGGCACCACATGAGCCTGTCTCTGACGCAGAGAGAGAATTCTAGCTCCCTGGAGGGCAAGCCTGAGCACCTCCCAAGCTGGCAGAGTGGGTGGCAGCAAGCAGTCAGGCTGGTCTTCCCACAGGAGCAGCATGTTGCTCTCCTGACGACCAGTCCTGCCTGTGTCGGTGACCATAAGGGAGCCTCTCAGGTC
>NW_006198801.1:1735523-1739477 GCF_000334495.1 Tupaia belangeri chinensis
AAAAAAAAATAAAAAAACAAACCCAACCCAGAGTTCTCAAGGCCCAGCAATGTTCCCTGTTTGGCTCACTCCTGAGCCTCTCAGGGCTGGGCTTGCATTTCTCCAGGGCCTAGGGTGGTGCCCTGGCCTGCCTGTGCCTCTTTTCAGAAGACAGTGGGAGGGAGGGAAGCAGACACGCCTTGGAATCCCAGCAAGTGGTTATTTTCCAAACAATTTTATTGAAATGTGCCAAGAGTACATGGGCAGCACAAATGTATGAACAGGAAAAAAAAATCACATGTACAATAATTTTTTAAAAATGAAGGTTAATCTTGGGAGATATCAGTCCCCCTCTCCCTCCCCCTCCATACTTCCAGCATTTTCATTATGGTTAAGCCTCTACTAACCTAGCATTTAAAAAAAAAAAAAAAGAAATACAAGAACTGTTGCAAAAGAAAAGAGAACGGCATAAAGGAAAGAGAAACATTTTCCTGCTCAGATGGGACTCTTCCTAGGCACCTAATTAGGAGGCGTGCTGAGCGGTGGAGAAACACAACTTCAGAGTGTACGGGTATGGGCCATCTGCAAAGGAGAAGAGAAAAGTCTGGCTGGGCCCTTCTCTGGAGGCTCCCTCCACCCAATTCCTCGCACTTTGTACCCATCTCCCATTTTCTGCAGTTCAGTTGCAGGGGTTTGACTAGTCAGTCTGATGTGAAACTTAAGGAAAAAATAAATAGTCAAATGTACAAAGCCATTCTCTTCTTGGTCATTTCCACAGCCCATTCCTATATAGTCTTAACTGGCCCTGAGCAACAGGCCTGAGTGTGCAAATTCTCCTGGCTGCTAGTGCAGCCCCTTTCCTGGGCACCACATGAGCCTGTCTCTGACGCAGAGAGAGAATTCTAGCTCCCTGGAGGGCAAGCCTGAGCACCTCCCAAGCTGGCAGAGTGGGTGGCAGCAAGCAGTCAGGCTGGTCTTCCCACAGGAGCAGCATGTTGCTCTCCTGACGACCAGTCCTGCCTGTGTCGGTGACAATAAGGGAGCCTCTCAGGTCCTATCTCAAGGGTAGGAAGGACAGCTCTGGCCTGAAGCCAACAAACCCCTCAGGCCACCTGGGGGATGACTGCAGGAGACATACTCACTTGGGTTTTTCATCTGGTAATGGTTGAGGAAGCCCAAAGTCTCCAGGGCATCACTCTTGGACTCCCACTCCAGCAGCCCAGAGGAGCTGCGTTCACCTGATCAGAAAGCAAGGGGAAAGCATGGGCCTCAGGAAAACCCAAGCAAGAACCAGGTAGGCAGCCACATATCAATAATCAGGGAATTGGGGAGGCCAGCGACTCACTTTTGCCTGAGAATACTTTCACAGAAGATGGTCGCTTCACTCCCAGCTCATCGCAAATCTGCAACAGAAACATTGAGCAAGGTGGGGTCAGAAATGCAAGGGGTACCCTATGGGAGAATTAAACAGACCCAAGCTTATAATACAGAATGCTGATTTTCCTGGAAAAGGGGTTTCTAGCTTTTATCACACACTCCAGTGCATCCCTGTGACACAAAGGACCACTCTTAATTATGCTGCCGAAGACAGGGGAGCTGTTGGTAAATCTCCGTCTTCTATAGCTATCCTGGTGTGCATCAATATTAGGTAAATGTTTGCTGAACTGAATGAAGGGCAGCTTCTAGGCATAGCAAGGTCTGAAGTCCAACTCAGTCAGAGTCCCTCCCTCCCCATAGTTGCCCTTGTTCCCTCTGTAAACCAAGACTTAGGGGGCCCGCCCTAGTTCCTGATGTTATCAAGGCACCCGGAGGCCCTGACCACGTGGATGTTGAGACTAGACTCTGATCACTGGGCCTGTGAGAGGCCTTCCCAGCAAAACAGCTGCCACAAATCCAGGGAGGGGCATGGTGAGCTCTCCTGTTGCCACTTCCACCCTGTCTAGACTGGGAGCGGGCATCCGTCTCTCGATCTCTCCTGGGCCCTCCACACCGGCCCCAGGACCTGGCAACAGGAGCCTGAGAGATACTTGTTCCAAGACTCAAATGAGTGGCCTACTCAGATGGCTGTGGCAAAAAACAAACTACCTGAGAAGGCCTATGGCACTCACCTCAAAGAAGTTCTCCTCAGTCACTTCCAGAGGGGCGTTGAAGAAATGTAGCACGTTGCTAGGGTGCTGGATGCGGTTCTTGGCTGCCTGCTCTGGGGTGGAAAACCGATTGTTCCTTGACTCGCTGAAGTCTTTATAACTGCAGGACCCGTCTTCCAGCCCGTATGACTGTCCGGGCATGATGGCTGGTTGCTTGGAGACACTATAGGAAGAAAAGAGAGCCATCTGTCAGACCCAAATGTGTCCTCCAAGCCTGCCATTGTTGCCTCAGAGACTCGGCTGGCCCCACTGCCTGACGGTGCTGTGGGCCTCAGGGGACATTGCCTCACAGCAGGCGTGGCTGACCCACTTTCTCCCACGTCGTCTTCCGAGAGAGGTCTGAGAACACAATGCCACATTGCACTCTTGTCTGAGGAAGCACTTCAGCCTCACTGTTCTGCTCCTTTGTGGGGCCCATCGCACCTTCCCTCCTCAGTTCATCTCCAAGCCCCCCTAGGCTGAGGAGACCAAGCACCTACCAGACATTCAGCTTTTGTCCGAACATGAAGTTGTTGTTGAGGTGGGTAATGGCCCGGTCCACAGCATAGCCATCAGCCATCTCCACCATGGCGGCCCCCGGCTTGCTTTTCATGAATTTCACCTTGGGGAGAGCAGCTGCCATCAGCACTACTGCCCAGCTGCCAGACCCTCCTCCCGTCCCAAGTTAGTCAGAAATACCAACTCCTGCTCTGACTGTGGGCTTCCATTTCCTCCCTTGTGGAAAGGGAGCCAAGACCACCAGAAAAACATGTCAGGCACACAAGCAGCACTCTACCGTAGGTGGCAGCAGAGCCTCGGCAGTGCTTTCTCACTACAGCGTGGCCTGACCCACAAGGCCGTTTATTTAATGAAGCACAACAAAGAACACTGCGCAGAGCAAGAACTCTCATCAGCGCTTTCTCTGTTACACACAGACACGCAGTACCTGTGGACGACTAGATCTATAGTTACAGTGTAAAGTATCTCTTAATGTGGCAGGAACTGTACAGACATTCTGCAACACAGGTTAGTATAGGTTCAGAAGCCACATACCTGGCTCTGAATCCTGCTTTCCATAGAAACATAACCTGAACCTGAGCCAGTTATTTAACTTCCACTTCTCATTACGGAGTACTATGAAAATTGTACTCCATGTGAAGCACCTGTGACAACTTGTAAACACAAAAAACTGCACAGGTATTCACTGCTAATGGACTAAGCCAGGGGGGTAAACACAAAAAACTGCAGAGGTATTCACTGCTAATGGACTAAGCCAGGGGCTACACCTTACAAGGCTTCAGGGACCCAGAGGAGCTGGATAAAAGAACCTGCCCGGTCTCAGGTGGATGGTCAACTACTTGCCAGCCCCAACCGTGGGAAGGCAGGGCCAGTTTATGGAGGAAATTCTGACACTATGGACGGGTCTTAAAACTACAACAGGCAAATTTTGGTATTTTATAATTCTATACAGTTTTGTACTGGTGAGACCACTTTACATGATAGAGCTGTTTTCAAAAACCACTGGTAATTCCAAGAAAACAAAACACCCGGACAAAGGGGACAAAGAAAGCCCGCCTGCAGGAGTTGAGGACGGGCACAGCCAGCCTGCCATGAGCTGGCTCCTGCTGGCTCTCCCCGTTGTGCTGCCTGAGCACTGGCTCTAGGCCTCCCAGGGATGTGCCAGGTCTATATGGAAAGCAGAGGACCCAGCAGAAGCTCACCTTCTCCACATTGCCATACAAGCAGAAGACATTGAAGACTCTGTCACAGTTCATCTTAGATTGATCCATGCCGTAGACCAGGAGCACGGGGCTGTCAGTGTTGGTCCGTACTTGGGTGCTGGTGGGTA
>NW_006198801.1:1739585-1747798 GCF_000334495.1 Tupaia belangeri chinensis
GTAGCCCTCATCATGGTAATGGCTGTGGTGCCCACCGTGGGGCCCTCCTGGGGGATGGGAAGGAAAGAGAGGGAGGACGGGTGAGAATTTGCGCGGCGGGCGGCGGGCAGGGGCACATGAGCCACGGGAGTCCACGGAGGGGAACCCCCTGCCCTCACCATATTCTGCGGGATGATCTCCCAGGAGAGGGGGCTGCCTCTGGCGTTTGTTGGGGTTGCTGCCAGGGTCACCTGTGGACAGAGAAAACAGTTAAGAGTCTAACATGGAAAGAGAAGTGTCTCCCTCCTGACTAGAGGCTAATCTCAACGTCCCTCAGCTCCTATGGGCCGTTCTGTGAACCTCTGCCTTTCCTTACAAGGACCGCAGAGCTATCCTTCCTACAGCTCAACCCAGGGTAGGCATGAAGCCCAAGACACTTTCCCCTCCTGCACACACCAAAGTCACTGGTGTCTGCCCTCTGGTTGAGGATGAGGTCACGTTTGTGCTCACTTCGGCAATGCACTTATAAAAATAGATGAGGCCAGGTTGTGTGTGCTTTCTTGCCTTGGCCCTGGTGGGAAGACTAGCTCTTAGGCCCTCTGGGGAAGATATAGTGGCTATAGAAGCTGACAGAGTCCAGAATAGCTTTCCAAAATAGCTCCCAGTGAAGGGAGCAGGGGTTGAGAACAGGGAGACTACCCCACTATAGGCAGAAGGAAGATGCAACTTGGCTCTCAAGCCCCAAGGTCCCAGGAGTTCTAGACCTGATGCTCTAAGTAGTCCCTTCTTTCTCAATCCTGACCCCGCTCACCCTCCCACCCCATCACATCCAGCCCAAGGAGAGGGACTGTAGGAGTTCACAAGCAGGGGAACAGCAGAATCAGTTCAAATATGCAGTCATGTACAAGGCATCAACATTCACAGACCCAACAATGGCGCATATCCACCTCCCAACCCCAGCTGCAATTCAGAATCACTACCGTTAATTTAGCACTTAAATGGCAAACACTGGACTAAGTGCTTTACAAACATCACAGCTTCTTGAATTCCTCACAACAACCCTATGAGGTAGGTTTTAATATTTCAGTCCCAGTTTACAAATATTGAAAATTGAGCAGTTTACTTTTAACTGAGCACCTGAAAAACACTTTGGCCCAACGTCACAAACAAGTTAGTGACTAAGTCAGGAATTGAACCCAGGTCTAGCTGATACCAAAACCCAGAGCTGGAAATCACTGCCCTTTCTTGCTACCTAGCCTGGGTTTTGTTTTCAACAACCAGTCATTACAAAGATGGAAAAGGGCTACTTACAGCAGAAGTACAGAGTACAATGTCCATTTGTCACAAAAAACAAATCTGTATTTTCTCTTACCATTGGACGCTTCAACAGTGAGTTAGCACAGTTCTGAAAGATGGCGTCCCATCAAACATACACTGCGACCCTGCATCACATGGTTTTACAGTCATAAATACAAGTTACGGCACACATCCGCTACAATTTTTTTTTTAAGAATTGTTTTAAAAGTCAATGCTTTAAGTCAAAATGGCTCACAGATGTTCTGTCCTCAGAAGATATCAGAAAGTGGAAATAAAGGTGTATGAAGTGGGTAGTGTCCCTCCATGTTGTCACCTCCTCACATTATGTGCTGCAGTGCGGTGCTTCTGGCTGTGTAGCGCTCCATGTGCGTGTCTCCTGGGTATGAAGTGTGCCAGTGGCCCCGCTATGCCCGCACTTTTGGCCTTGGGAGCGCGCCTGGTTACCCACCAGCAGGTAACTGTGTGTCTCTGAGCTGTTTGGCTGTCTGGTCTTAGGTCAGTTTTTTTTTTTTTTTTTTTTTTTGATTTTTTTGTTGTTGTGGTTTAAGCTTTTTTCTTTTTGGGATTTGTTTCTGATTTCCAGTTGGTGCAGATTATGT
The DNA here is from genome assembly GCF_000334495.1 of Tupaia belangeri chinensis. Classification (NCBI taxonomy): domain Eukaryota; kingdom Metazoa; phylum Chordata; class Mammalia; order Scandentia; family Tupaiidae; genus Tupaia; species Tupaia belangeri. The sequence continues at coordinate 1,741,481 of NW_006198801.1, forward strand.
TGGCAGCCGGTGACTGCAGAAAAAATATCAAAACAGAAAAGAAAAAAGAAGGCCCTCCCCAAACCAAAGGACTTAAAAACCAAAACCCATATGGCGAGGAATGGAGAGAGGATCCTATTGTCTTGGAGGCCCATGGAATCTACTTCAGTCTATGAATCGTTCTCCGAAAAGAGCACCGCTGGCTGGCTGAGAGAGCTGTTCTCTGTGTTTCCTACTTCTGTGTACATTCTCGGGTTCAAGTTTGCTTGGATTTTGCCTTTTTTTAAATGTTTAATAAAAAAGCAGTGTCTGCTGCCATGTTGCGTCTCTTTCTCTTTGTCTCTGTCTGCCTCTGCCTCTGTGCTTGTAGCTGTTCCTTGGAGCGCGGTGTGGTGTTCTTGATGTAGTGAGCTCAAGTCTGCAGCTGTTTCTGGGGACGTGGTGGAGGCTGCATGTTCTGTTCTCTCCAAGAAGAGCTAGTGGTTTTCTACCCTGTGTGTTGGTGAGCAATGTGCAGAGGCAGAGCCGCTGAAGTATGGTTCCCGAGGGGGTGGCGAAGCACCGACCTCACTCCAGGTTACCTCATCAGCCCTCGTTTTTTGGGCCCCAGGCCTTGGGGCGGCCAAAGTTGAGAGGCATCAAAACGAATGCACAGCCAGCCCCTGCCACTAGCCCCTGCCGGTCTGCACATCTTCTATTTATGTTCCTTGGAGAAGAAATTGTTGGTTGCCATGTTTCTGTTAGCAGTCATGTAATGCCATTGCCCGCTCTGGTACATTCACTTGGTCACCAATTTGCCTCTGACTTTTGGAGGGAGCAGCCAGGCCCACAGGGCCCACTGTGAGATCCTGGGGAGGGTCTAGCCCACCCTGCCCACTCCTTCCCAGCTGCAAGGGCAGGACAGGCCTGCCTAGGACCAGGAGCCTCTGGCCTCCCAAAGCCTGTGCGATGTCAGCAACCGGCCTCCCGTCTCAGCCCATGGCCTAGCCCGGCGTAGCAGACCAAGACAGAAACAGACGGTCTCGCTGAGGGCGTGCTGCTCTTTTTCACAGGTAATCCAGCACCTCTCCCCCCTACCAAAGGCAAACCATTCTTGAGACACACACTAGGAAGGGGGGTTGTCCATCTGGGCCCTCTGCAGAGATGTTGAGTTCCCCCTACAAATGAGGTGAGGCATTTCCACCCTGATCCAATCCAGTGTTTCACCTCCACAAGGTTAGCTTGCCCAAAGGCTCTGCTTCAAGAGCCCAGGAATCCTAATCATCTCCAGTCCATCACCCCACAATCAGAACCTCAACAGTAGAGAACAAGAGGACCATTTCTGAGCAGCAAGAATGGAGAGCCAGTGTCCCTAACCAGGCTCCAGAAGAAAAGCAGCAGACTCCACTTGGGAACTGCTACTGGTTTCTCAGCCATCACCATGCTTTGGTCCTCTGTGAGGCCCCCCGCTTCCCCATCCCATCCAAGCCTCTGCTTTGACTCCACACTCTCAGAGGCCTAAGAGGGCCCCAAGCAACTTCTAGGACCTGCTGAGGCCCCTCATTTACCCTCTCCCACTGAGGTCTTTCCCAAGAGGTGACCCCAAGGCCCTCCCATGTCCACAGGGAGCCCAATGGCATTACATAACCCTGAGCCCAGGTCTATGAAGTGCGCTAGTCGAGTGAAGGCGAGCAGGTGTGTTTAGAACAAAGTGGTCGTTGGGATTACCTTGTCCACTGAGGTTGGGATTGGTATAGTCCCAAGTATCCTGATCGTTCTTAAACACATTCAAGCGTGTAGGCTGTAAGAACAAGACAAAGCACGAGATCAGTCATACCCCAGCATATGTGGAAGCAGACAAGGGACAGTTGCTTCCCAGATTTACCTTTGCATATTCGATCTTCAGAGTACAACAGCCAGAGTAGATATCAGCCCCATTGAGTGAGGCCTTGGCCCGCTGGGCACTTTGCACAGAGTCAAACGTGGGTGAAGTTAAGGAAGGGCCTTCATCTTGTCCCAGAGAGGGATGAGGACAAAGCAGTACCTGAAGACTATGCTATGTGTAGCCTTGGAGCCCAGTCACTGGACACAGCCATCATGCTCAGGGGAGAAGTCAACAGTGGTACTGAACTAGAGGTTGCCCCTGTAGGCAGTCACTGGCCAGAATTCTCATATTCTGCACTGCACCCAAGCTGCCAGCCTGGAGGTGGAGGCAACTTTCTCTGCTGCCACCCAAGCCAACCACCTTCTTCCCTAATCTCATGCAGCTGACTAAACCCCAGCCACCTGTCTTAAGCTGTCTACTGATCATGTCACTGCCCTATCTTCTTCCAGTCTCTATGATGAATCTCTCTCCCCCTTCTCAGCTGCTCTGCAGTTCTCAGATCAGGTTTCTCAGACACTAAGCTCCTGCTCATCTTAGGAACTCTGCAGAAGCTGCTGCCTCCTTCTACCTCCAAAACAGCAGTGATCTCCTCATGGAAACAGGACAGCATTCCCTCAGGTATCTTCCCAGGTCCACTTCTAAGCTCCTCTCCTCTTGTACGTCACAGCACCGCTCCCTCCCCCTTCGCTTAAAGGTTCGTGCACCACACTATGTCTGATCCCTTATCTCCACCATCATCAGACCATAGGCTCTTGAAGGCATCTGCCACATGACAGGCATTTGTTTCACACATGCTGATTCGAAGAATGGCCCCCTGCCAGGCTCTGTGAGAGCCCCCACCCAGGGAACACCTATTTTCTAACAAAGGATATTCCACCATAGCCTGGACTCCATTCTTCCGGAAAATGACAATTCTCTGAACAGGGCCACAAGGATTACAGATAGTGTAAAGAACATCCTGTAAAGGCAAAGATTGGCAAGATGAATGGGCACTGGCAGACACAGCTTGGGGAAGGGGAAAAAGGGAAGGGATGAGATCTTGTGGGGGAGCCTAGAAGGATGCCAACTGGCACACACCGTGGTAATGGAATAGATGGGGTTCAGTATGGTAAAGAGAAGCACACTGTTGACACTCCGAGAGTCATCTGAGTCCCCAGGACGGGAGATCTTCTGGCTGGTAGAGTAGTTGACGAAAGCCGGGTGACCAGCAATATAGATCTGGTTGTCAGCTGCGTAGTTTACTGCGTTGCAAGCCCCCAACACATCTTCAAACTCCACCAGTGCTTGTCTCTTTTTAGGCATTACCACCACATAGCTGGCAGAGAAAACACAAGTTTCAACCCACTCAGGGGGATGGAGACGAGAGGTGACTATCCTTCAATCCTCTGTGAACTGACTCCTATAATACCTGAAAGCTTTCCTGACCTAGCACCCCCATGCCGCAAGAAGCACAAGAAAAAGATAGCTGTGCTATCAGTTCCTCTTAGAAAGTCTTTCGGACCCTTCCTCATCTCACTCAGTCAGATGCCCCCAATAGACTCGTACACTCACCCTATTAGAGCACTAATCACTCTGGATGGGCAACTTTCTTGGAGAAGAATCTAGAAATTTTGTCCGTTCTTACACTCCCATAAACTAGTATGTGCCAACTACTCAGTAAGTAACTGCTGAATGAGCCAGCCAGGTGGCATGGTAAAGATAGCTGGATCCCACATGGCTGACTATGCAATTTAGTCCTGGATACAGTGGCTTGAAAAACATGCCAGGTACATGTACATGTGTGTCCCAAATCCTGAGGGTGAAGAAGGGATTGTGGCTGCCCCTTCCCAGGGTGAGATGGGTATGATTTCTTACTTTATCTCTGTCTATGGAAAGCATGAGACCTGTAACAAAAACTAAAACAAACCAAAAAACTGCTGAATTGGGACCAGCAGGTGGCATGGTGGTTAGGGTGCTGGACACTCCCACATGGCCAACCAGGGTTCGAGTCCTGAATCTGGTGGCTTGCTTTCTCACTTCCTCTCTCTCACTCTCACCCTGTGTCTCCCTCTGGTCAAATTAAAAATTAAAATGAATAAATAAATAATTATTTAAAAAAACAAAACTGCTGAATAAAATGAATGTTGGGAACCAGCAGGTGGCATAATGGCTGTCGCTGGACTCTCCTAACATCGACCGTGGTTCAAGTCCCGGACCCAGTGGCTTAAACTTACACCAGGCGGGCATGCATGCGTGCCCAAGATCCCAAGAAGAGAACGGAGGAGAAGGGATTGCGGTGTGGCCATCCCTCAGGGGGTGATTTCTCACTTTCTGTCTCTCTGTCTCTGTTTTTCTGGCTAGTGCATGGACCCTGTAGCAAAAACCTCTCAAAAAAAAAAAAAAAGAATGTTGACTAGAAACTGTTAAGGCAAAGGAGGAAGAAGGAAAGGAAAAAACGATGTGGTACCTGCTACAACCTGACCCAAAGTATAATGGCCAACCCCAGAAGTGCAAGAGCTGCAGGACTAGGCAAAGGGCCCTGGACCAGAATGGCAAAATCACCACTCCCAACCAAAAACCACTGACACATAATGAGCCAAGCAGTTGACTTCTCTGGAAACCCACGCCTTGGCCTCCAAGCCCAGTACCTGATGGGTCCAAACTCCTGTAAGGCCTCCACAAGGTCAGCTTCCACCACGCCGTCAATCAGGCCCCTGATGTGGACAACTGGGGAGGCAGGGGTTTTGTGCGGGTCATCGTAGTTCTCCTGACAAAGGAAGCAGAAACAAGGCTTCATTTTCTACTGTACAAGATGGCAACCACTGACTTCTGTGCTGTCAGAAGTCCAGTCAGATAAGACAGTTCGGTGACACCTAGGATGCACAGAGCAGATAAGGGACAGCAATTCAAGCCAATCACCTCAAAGGGATTCTGGACCGGCAGAGCATGGCCACGAAGTGAGTGGCCACCTGCCCATAGGAAGTTGCTGTAGTTTCTGAGGAAGGCAGAATGGAGAAAGGACTAGTTAAGTCTCAAATCCTATATTCCTCCTGAGCCCGTCTTTCTTTCCACAGGTCAATCAGGACTCATGGGAAAGAGCAGCTTAGAAAGGGATATGCTGGCAAGAAGCGTTTCTGCTGCAATCAATGACACTCCCCTTTGCATGTGCCCCCAGTTTCTGCCCTTTCACTGGCTGAGTGAGCAACTGTTACCTAGCCAAGCATGACCATTCCCCACTGCTCACCCTTGGTATGGGTGGAGCAAAAAGAACATGTGCTGAGAAGCAGTGGCAGCCAGGCCAGTTGGCCCCTCTGGTCTCAAATCAATCTCCCACCAAGATCTGTGTTAGGAAATACTGCCTAGTCCAGAGTAAGGAAAAACTGGTGCAGATCTTTCAGAGAAAGGAACTCTAACCTGTACCTTTAAGAACCAGAGGGCTGCCGGGGTGGGTAGGTATCTTTCCGCTCACAGGAACCAGGAGGAAAGTAACTTTCTCCTCCACCTCTCCTGGGCTGTGGGCCCAGCTCCTGGCTGAGCATCCCCGGCAGAAGCCCATGGGGGAGGAGGAGCTTATAATCGGATTCTATTTCAGGAGTGAACTTCACAAACCACAGGCAGCATACCCTCCCAGTGATTCCCAGCTTCCCGGCTGGAGTTCCCATCCTGGCCCTCATCAGCTCTGTGACCTAACTGACCTGATCATCTCATCTTGCCCATTCTCTCTGTAAATGGAAATCCTAACACCTTCCAAAGACATGTTAAGTATTCAAGTTAAGAGGTCTTTCAAACATGTGGAAAACTAACAAAGATTAAAATACTACTAAATTAGCTGCTTAACCCTGGAAATACTGGAACTGGAAGATTTTAAGAACTTATTGGGACTAGGGGGCTGGGCTCCTGGCCAAAAGTAACAACTGGTGGTCTTTTCGGAGTGGAAAAATAGAGGTTGGATCCTTTCTCCCATAGAAACGTAATTAGGGTAATACTCTGGTTTATGAAAGCCAAACTTGGGATGGTGGCTCCAAAGCCTGGCTCAACCCCCAAAAGCTAAACAAAGCTATCTTCACCTTATCAACAGTCAAAAAAGGGGGACATATTTTGTTCTCGGCGTCATCTCCGAAAATAAATCATTTTATCCAAGGAGACAAAATTTGAAGCTAAAGAGAGTAAACGGCGGTCAGACGAAATTCCCCACTCAGGCGAGAACGTGGTCCACCTCTCACCGGTTCCCGCTAATAAGACGACCCCCTAACAGCCCACGAGGGCAGCAGGAAAATTGCGCCTGCGCACGGGGCGAGACGAAAAATGATAAAGAGAGAAAAAAAACCGGCCCGGCCGCGTGCCTGCCCCCCACACGCAAGCCCGCGACGCCTGCGCAGTGCGCCTCCCGCAGTCCGAACTGCTTCCTCCGCCCCCCCACCACACTCTGGATTGCGCGCACGCGCAAGCGCCTGTCCTCGCGCAAACCCCGCCGTTTGCCCAACGCCTCCCCCTCC
>NW_006198801.1:1749889-1751590 GCF_000334495.1 Tupaia belangeri chinensis
GGAATGCCCGCCTTCATTTGTCTGAGGCACTCCTTATAGGCCAGTGCTTCCTGCCAGTCACTTGGCCAACCCCACCGCCTTAAAATAAACTCTAATTTGATAGGTTGAGTTTCTGGCACAACCTGGGTCCTCAACAGCATCTGATAGGATTGGAGCGCCAATCCTCCGAAAAGACCCCGCCTTCTTCCCGCTGCCGTTGGTTTTCTCGCTAATCCGTCAAACCGAAAGCCTGTAGCCCCACCCCCCGTAACAACGTCCACCTTCCCGCGCAACTCCGCAAAGAGACAAGGAAGCGCTTCCTTTTGTCTCTTTCCAGTGGTTAATTAGGCTGCCCATCTTCTGTATCTCCACCCGATTGGTCAATGTTGAGTGGAAAGAAAACTCTCCCGCCAGACGGTAGAACTGACAGCCTCTGATTGGGTGAAAAAAAAGAGAGCCCCACCCCAGAGTAAGCTCGCTTTGGCGCAGTCCGGGAAAGGATAGGCGGCGAGAACGCATGCGCAAACGTGCGTTCGGTGCCTTGGGAGGCGGGGCGACCTTTTCTGGGAAGGAAGGCCTGGAGTACCGGGAGTATTGAGTGCCTACTGTATACAACGCTACAAAGCTATAGCCAGACCGGGGAACAAGTCTCAGACCAGCTCTGCCCCAACACTATGCCCTTTTCTTCTCTACCTCGAGCTTACCCAATACCGGAAGCATCTTTTCCTTTTACCATAAATCTGACCCTCTACTTTAGCCTGTGCTGCTCGCCAGCGTCACCTACTCCACCTCTATAAATTCAGCCACGAGTATTCCTTACTGGTGGCAGAAGGGGAGGGAATGTCGCGCACGTCGCGAACTTTCCCCACGCAGACCCTTCCACCAGACCACTCTCCGCCACCGCTCCCGCGGGGGCTAAGGATGATGCCGTCTGTGTGCGGGCTCGGCGCGCGAGTCCCACCAGCCCAGACCCCGGGCTGCCCTCCGAAACTCCGAGTAATGGTGTCCACGTGCCAGCCTTGACCGCTCTGGGTGGTCATGGGAAGCCCGGGTGGCCGGCCTACGCGGCGCCTGCCGGGTCCTGTGCCTGGCAGTGCCAGCGCTGAGCGAAAGGGGTAGTTCTTGTGCTCTGAGCCTCTGGGGGCATTCCCGGCCGGAGGGTGCTCCCCCTCGGAGTCTCCGGGCCACAGCCATGATCTGGGGGCGGGGGGCGGCAGGGCGCCCCCATGCCTGCCGGGAGGGGGAGCGGGCGGGGTCCGCACTGGCTCGCGTCCTTGGGGCGCTACCGTTACGGGGCTGCCTGCCTGCCGGGGGGACACTGCGCACAGAAAGCGGGACTAGCACCGTGGGAAATGCGGGGGCTCCCACCACAGGTGCCCGGGACGCCCTTCCACGCGGGTGAAAGGGGGTTTCCTTAGTCGGGGGACGTCGTAGAAACTTAAGTTTGAAGCGGGGGTCAATGGCAGTAAAGGAGCGGGGAGGGCCTGCTGGGCCCGCGAGTTTGAGGAAACGGGAAAGTTGGTGGTGGGGGGGGTGGCTGATGGGGACCGAAATAGTGTCCCAGGCACCCTAGGAGGACGCGAATATGCCGACCCACCGGCATGGAAAACACGTGACCCGTGTGACGGGAGGGGCGGGGTCGGCCCCACCGAAGGGCGGGGTCGCGAGGTCCCGACGTCAGAGGAATGCGGTGGGGGGAGGGGAGAGAGGGGCCCCTCCCCG
>NW_006198801.1:1751746-1762335 GCF_000334495.1 Tupaia belangeri chinensis
GGGGGGGCGCCCGGCCGGCCGTCCCGGATCAAAAAGAGAGCAGACACTGGGAAGTTTTGGGGGAGGGAGGGGCGGGCCTTAAAGGGACCACGACCTCTTTTCAGCCCGGGGGAGAAAAGTGCGGGGGGGAGTCGGAGGAGGAGGAGGAGGCCGAGGGTTGCTCCGCGGACGAATGGAAGAAACTGTAGGAAAGGGATGGGAAGACCACTGAGCCGTCGCCAATTCCTCGTCCCTTTCCCCCAGAACCCACTCCCTTCCCCTGCCGCATCGAAAAGAAAATCGCGGGGTTGTTTGGGAGTCTGGCATCCTTTCTCCTGGTCAGCCAAATGTGGTGTTGGGGTGCTTGTACAAGTGGGGGAGATGGGCTCGGGAAGCAAATGACCAACCCGAGATGCCACAGTCTGTAAGTAGCATGGCAGGGTTTGCCTGACGCGCGAGCAGGCTGTAACCACTGCACTGCAGTGCCTGCTGGGGCTATGGGGGGGCGCTGGAGCCACAGGGCTGGGGTTTCAGGTGGGGGCCGCCCTTCTAGCTCTGGGCCTTGTGAGAAAGTGATTAGCTGCCGCTCCAGGGTGATGGGGGGGAGTGCTGAGAATGTCTTTAAGCAGAGGGAACCTCAGAGGCTCCTCTTCCTTTCACAGAGGAGATAAAGTAGCCCCAGAGGGGGCAAGCAAAGCTCAGCCTGATCACCACTGGGCCTCCTTTTCTTGTTTAGGTTTTTGCTACAGGGTGTGCGCCATCACCAGAGAAAGGGAAAGTAAGACGTCACTCCCCCCCCCCATCACCACCCAGAGAATGGCCAGGCCCCAGTTCCTTCATTTTCCTCCTGGGATCTTGGGCATACACACACTGGCACCAGGCACGATTTTCAAGCCACCAGTCCAAGACTCCAACTGCAATGAGCCATGTGAGAATTCAGCTGCCTTAACCATCAGCCACCTGCAGCCTCACTCGGCCTCCTCTTAAAGAGCAGGCCTGTGTCCTCCATAACACCCTACAAGGCGAAAATCTGAACCTAGAAGGCCCTCCCAAACCCATGCTACCCCTTCTGCTTGCTCTCTGCCTGGCAGAAACATTGGCTTTCCTTCTGTTTGTCAAATGCCCGAAGCTTATTCCTCACGTCTCAGGGCCTTTGCACTGGCCATTCCCTCACTCAGATGCTCTTCTCGCCCATTTTTCCTTACTTGCTTCTGACGGATGTCACCTCTGGAGCATGCCCGCCTGGTTAGTCTCCACACACAGTTATAATGCCAGCTCCCTACTTATCTGCCTGTTAGAACCATGTGGCACGCTCCAGTTCGTTTAGTTTCTGTGTCCTCACTAGAATCTGGGCTCTTTGGGGGCCATTATACATACCTATGTCTGGGACCAACAGGGGGTGTGGTGGTTAAGGCGCTGGACACTCCCACATAGCTGACTACGGTTTGAGTCCCGGACCTGCTAGCTTGCTATCTCACTTTCTCTCTCATTCTGGTCAAATTAAAATAAATGATTTAATAAATAAAATTAAATTAAAATAAATAAAAAAGCTGAAAAGCTGTGTCTGTTTTGTTTTTTAAGTTTATTTATTCTATGAATGAAAGAGGCATCCAGTAACCTTAAAACGGTCTTTTTTTTTTTTTTTTTTTTGTCCTTATTTTTTTCTTCTTTATTCAAGATAGAGCACTTCCCTCCACAGGGTCTAGTCTTACTGTGATTCTCTTCCAGTCTTCCCCTCACCTTAGATCTTGGGCACACATATACCTGACATGCTGCAGGCCACTCAGGCCAGGGATTCAAACCACAGGTGCTCTGTGGGAGCCAGCTTCTCTCTTGCTCTTTCTCTCTCTCTTTTTTTTTTTAATAATTATTTTATTGAACTTTATTCATTCATTGATTTGTTTAATTTGACCAGAGAGGGACAGAGTGAGAGAGAGAGACAATGTGAGAAGGCAAGCCGCCTGGTCTGGGACTCAAACCACAGCCAGCAATGTGGGAGTCCACCACCCTTAACCACCATGCCACCTGCCAGCCCAAAGCCAGCTTCTCTTGAGCCGCACGTAGAGGGTCTATAAACAGCAGTCCACCCCAGCCTTAAGCCAGCCCTGGATCATGAGCAAGTGGATGCCCCTGTACTCAGGAAGGCCTACAGACTTGAAGCTTCCTGGGTGGGAATGCCTTACACATTGACACATTTTGGGTCTGGTCCCAGAAGTAGATACACCGTAATCCCTGGAATGGCCTGCTCTGCAGTCATTCATTCATTCAGCAGATGTTTATCGAGCAGCAAACACTACTTGGGGCACCTAAGTGGGATGGGGAACAAGACAGTGGACAATCCCTGTACTCCTGGAGGTGACTCTTCAGTGAAAGAGATGGACACAGAAACAAGAGAAGTGAAATATATCAATGATGATAACTGCTATGAAGAATAAAACAAGGAAGGAGGATCAACACTCAAACTGGGAGCCGGCAGGTGGTGTGGTGGTTAGGGGCACTGGATTCCCACATGGCTGACTATGGTTAGAGTCCGAGACCTGGCAGCTTGCTTTCTCACTTCTCTCTCTCTCTCTCTCTCTCTTTCTCTGTCCCTCTCTGATCAAATTAAAATAAATGAGTGAATAAAGTTAAATAAAATAATCTTTTAAAAAAATAATTCAAACTTGGGACCAGCAGTTAGCGTAATGGCTATGTCACTGGACTCCCACGTAGTCGACCACGGTTCGCAACCCGGACCCGGTGGCTTAAACTCACGCCGGGCGCGTGTGCGTGCGTGCTCAAGATCCCAAGAGGAGAATGGAGGAGAAGGGATTGTGGCATGGCCATCCCCCCTGGGGGGTGATTTCTCGCTTTCTATCTCTCTGTCTCTGTCTGGCGAGTGCACGTGCCCTATAGCAAAAACCTCTCCAAAAAGAAAAAAAAAATACTCAAACTGGACCCCTGGGTTTGCTTCCTAGGACCTTCCCTGAACACACCAGGCTGGTTGGAATGGGCTTGTTAGGGGTGGCTCTCTCTCAACAAACTTCGAAAAAATTGCTAAAGGGCCTCTGTGCTTATCAGAGAGAATGAGAAGGAAAGCGAGAAATCACCTCCCACGGGGGGTGGCCATACTACAATCCCTTCTCCATTTCTCCTTTTGTGATTTTTTTGGGGATTTGGGGCATGCATGTGCATGCGTATGTACCTGACATTTAAAAAAAAAGAATTAATGGATTAATTATTATTATTAAATTTGCCATAGGCACATGTAGTCACCAGAGAGAGAAGGAAAGTGAGAAAGCAACCTGCCAGGTCAGGGACTTGAACCATGGTCGGCCATGCTGACCAACTGGCATGGTTGTTTTTTTGTTGTTGTTCAGAGATTTATTTTTGCTATAGGGTATGTGAGCTCACCAGAGAGATAAGAAGCAAATCATCCTTCTCCGTTTTCCTGTCAGGATTTTGGACATGTACACATATGTGCCCAGAATGAGTTGTAATCTTCCAGGTCCAAGAATAGAACTATGGTTGACCACGTGGGAGTCCAGAGCCTTAACTATTAGACCACTTGCTGGTCCCCAGCATTTTTTTTTACACCATTATTTTGTCATTGACTTATTTATTTATTTAAATTTGACCAGAGAAAGACAGGTTGAGAGAGAGAGAGAGAAGGAAAGTGAGAAAGCAAGCCACCAGGACCAGGACTCGAACCATGGTTGGCTATGTGGGAGTGTCCATCACCTTAACCACTGCGCCACCTGCTGGTCGCCCCAGCACAATTTTTAAGCAGCCAGATCTGAGACTCAAATAGAGTAGTTGGCATGTGATATCCAGCTGCCTTAATCACCATACCATCAGCTGGTCCAACATTTTCAATGTTACTGAGGAATACCAGTCTCTAAGAATGTCTTTTTTGGGAACAGCAGTTGGCGTAATGGCTATGTCACTAGACTCCCATGTAGTTGACTGCAGTTCGAGTCCCGGACTGGTGGCTTAAACTCACGCCAGGTGCATATGCATGCGTGCCCAAGATCCCAAGAGGAGAATGGAGGAGGAGAGATTGCAGCGTGGCCATCCTTCTGGGGACTGATTTCTCACTTTCTGTCTCTTTTTCTGGCAAGCGCACACACCCTATAGCAAAAAGACCTCTCCAAAAAAAAAAAAAAAAAAAAAGAAAAGAAAAGAAAAGAAAGAAAAGAAAAAAAACATCCAAAAATTTTTTAAAGAATTATTTTATTTATTTGTATTATCATTGTTGTTCTTTAATTTGACCAGAGAGAGGAGAAAGAGACAGAGAGAAAAAGGGAAAGTGAGAGAGCAAGCCAGCAGGTCCAGAACTCAAACCCTGGTCAGCCATGTGGGAGTCCAGCTCCTTAATCACCATGCCACCTGCCAGCCCAAGAATTATTTAAATTTTAATTTTATTATTATTAGTTTTTAATTTGACCAACACAACCACTATGCTATCTGCTGGCCTCTTTTAAAAAGAACCAGAAGAAAAAAAAATGCCTACAGTGACAGGATCAGATTTTTTTTTTTTCTGTAGGGAATGTACCCTTGCCAGAGAGAGAGGAAAACTGAGAAATCATTCCCTAGGGAAGATGGCCACGCTGCGATCCCTTCTCTATTCTTTTGAGATTTGGGGCATGTATATGCACCCAGTATGTTTTTCTTTTTCTTTTTTTTTCCGTTGGGGAGGTTTTTTTTTTTTTTTGCTATAGGGTTTGTGCGCTCACCAGAAAGACAGAGAGAGACAGACAGAAAGCAAGAAATCACCCCCCAGGGTATGGCCATGCCACAATCCCTTGTCCTCCAATCTCCTCTTGGGATCTTGGGCACGCACAGACACACGCCTGGCATGAGTTTAAGCCACCAGGTCCAGGACTCGAGAACAGCAGTCAACTACATGGGAGTTCAGCGACATAGCCATTACAACTTGCAAGTATTCTGAAAACCACTAAATTGTACACTTTAAAAGAGTATATTTCGTAGTATTTGAATTATACCTTAATAAAAACTTTTTTTTTTTAATTAAAAAACAAAAAGAATCTGGGGCCAGCCAGAAGGCATGGCAGCAGGATTCTACATGGCCAACTGGCGTGGGCATCTTGAGAAACATGCTGGGGATCAGCAGTTAGCGTAATGACTATGTCGCTGGACTCCCACGGAGTCGATCGCAGTTCGAGTCCCAGACCCGGTGGCTTAAACTCACACTGGGCGCGTGTGTGTATGTGCCCAGAACCCCCAGAGGAGAATGGAGGAGAAAGGATTGCGGCGTGGCCATCCCCCCTGGGAGGTGATTTCTTGCTTTCTGTCTCTCTGTCTGTCTCTGTCTGTCTGGCAAGCGCATGCACCATATAGCAAAAACTTCTCCAAAAAAAGAAAAAAAAGAAAAAGAAAAAGAAACATGCTGGGGGACCAGCAGTTGGCATAATGGTTACGTTGCTGGACTCCCACATGACTGACTGCGGTTCAAGTCCCAGACCTGGTTGCTTGTTTTCTCACTTTTCCTCTCTCTCACTCTGTCCCTCTCTGGTAACATTGAAATAAATAAATAAATAAATAAAGATTTTTTTAAAAAAACGAATTATTTTATTTGGGGGCCGGCAGGTGGTGTGATCGACCATCCCACATGGTCGATCACGGTTCAAGTCCTGGATCTGGTGACTTGCTTTCTCACTTTCTGTCTCTCTCATTCTCTCACTCGTTCCCTCTCTGGTCAAATAAAATAAATAATAATTCTTTTTTTAAAAGAATCATTTCATTTATTCTCGTCATTATTATTTAATTTGACTAGAGAGAGAGAAAGGGAAAATAGGAAAGCAGGTCTCTAGGTCTGGGACTTGAACAGTGGTCAGTCATTTGGGAATCAAGCGCTTTAACCACTACGCCACCTGCTGGCCCCCCAAATGAAAACTTTCTGATAACACACACATGTGCATGAGAGAGAGTGAGACAGAGGGAGAGTACCAACAGGGTCTCATACGCAATCTCCACCCCCGCCCTCCAGCACCTCAGGCCCTTGAGCATGTGCATGTGCGTGAACAGCTGCAGGCTGACTGGGGGATCCAGGCCCTAGTGGCCATGTGGTTTCAAGCACTGCAGTTCCCTTTGCTACTAGCGACTGTCTGTGCTACCAGGCTGGGCCTGCCCCGCAGCTTTGCCCTAAGTCCTGGTGTCCTGACTGCTAGATAATTGCTAACTTTCTCTCAGACCTCCAACGCCTCCTCCCTCCCCTACTCTCAGTAGGACCTTCTTCCTGTTTCCACAAGGACCCTCCCACCACACCCACCCTCCTAGTGCACCCGCCCACCGGCCAGCCCCCGTCCCACCTGCCGGGGGTCCTTTATTTCCCAAGCATTGTCTCATGTTTCACTTTCACCGTTCAAGAAATTGCTCCCCTAGGACTCCGAATCTCTGGAGAGAAATGAGACCAGTCTTGAAAGCAAAAAAGGTGAGCTTTTTTTTTTTTTTTTAAACCTCTTCAGACTCCAAGCGGAAATACTTTCATTGTCTATTGGGTCCCAGAATGAAAACTCATATGCCCTCAGGGACCAGTGGGTAAAGCTAGACAACACTTTCTCAGTTGCAGTGTACAGTTGTGGCATTTTCCCCTTCTCCCATTGCCCAGCATTATTCCAGTGTGAAGGATAAACATGAAACCGTGCGTATTTAAAGTGTATAATTTGGGAAGCCAGCAGGTGGAGTGGTGGTTAAGGCACTGGATACTTCCACATGGCTGACCACGGTTCAAGTCCTGGACCTGGTGGCTTGCTTTCTCACTTTCCCTCTCTTTCTCTCTGTTTCTCTCTCTGGTCAAATTAAAATAAATGAATAAATAAATCAAATTAAATAATTCCTTGAAAAAAAAAAGTGTATAATTTGAGACCAGCAGCAGATGATGTAATGGTTATGTCCCTGGACTCCCATGTAGCTCACAGTGGTTCAAGTCCTGGACCTAGCTCATGCTGGGGAGGGGGGGAGAGGATGCAGCAGGTGACATGGTGGTTGGAACGTTGTATTCTTACATGGGTGCTAAGGGTTTGAGTCACAGACCTGGTGGCTTGTTTCTCACTTTCCCTCTCTCTGTCTCTGGTGAATGTATGTGTCTGTCGACGGAAAAAAAATAACCAACCGTATAATTAATAATTAATGCGGTTTATTTCCAAGCCAACTGTGAGTGACCTAGGCCGGAGAAGAGGCATACATGCCTTTTCTCGGGGTGATCATGTACAGAGGTTCCTTTTATTTGTTTTTGAGATCGACAGACAACATTTAGTGAAAAGATTTTCCATTGGTCTGGCCCAAAAAGGCAGGACATGTAGAAGCAGGGTGGGGGGGCTTGTAGGTTATAGGTGGGTTCCACAATCCTTAGGTTGGTGATTGGAGGGGAAGATCTGTGTCTTAGTTAAAGAAAGGCTTAATCTACATCTCAAGGAAAAGGGAAGTTCTGTGTCTTGGGAAGAGATAAGCACAAGAATATACTGTAATCTGGTTGAAATATACATCTCAAAGATACTATGCCAGGAACAGGAGGTAGGAAGAATCCTGTTCATAGAAAATAAATGGTCTGTTAATGTTTGTGGGCATGACTTCCCCAGTCTCCTTTTGAAAAGATTTTGGAAAAATAGGAAAAGTAGTCAGACTTCTGTCCACAGTCCTATAGTAAACTAAAACAAAATAATAATGATAAATAAAAATTAAGTTGTCTGGCAGGTAGTGTGGTGGTTAAGGGCGCTGGAGTCCCACGTGGCAGACTGCAGCTCAAGTCCCGGACCTGACAGCTTGTTTTCTCACTTTCCCTCTCTCTATCTCTCACTCTGTCCCTCTCTGGTCAAATTTAAATAAATAAATAAGGTTAAAAAAATATATAAGTGAATAGGGCCAGCAGGTGGCGTGGTGGTTAAGACATTGTGCATTTCTACATGGCTGACCCAGACCTAGTAGCTTGCTTTTGAAACCGAGCCAGAACCCCCCTATGTATTTTCTAGGGTTCCTGAAATATAAAGTCCACTTGCATTGTAATGGCTCAGAGTAAGGAGTAAGTCTTCAGACTTTGGTTATGATAATGACCAACATGGACCATGAGTGAAGGCCATTTGACCTCTAAAACTCTCACTTACAGGAAAGAAGGTTTTCTTTTCAATATGTAAGATGTTTTGTAGACTGGAAACTGTTGATTGTGAGCTCAGAGACTCCAGGCTGAACGGTTCCAGACACCTGGAGAGGAATTTGATTATCTAAGGCCTCACCAATCAAGAATGCCCACGAGATGATCACGCCCTCTTGAACCAATCACTGAACTGATCATGCGCCTAGGACCACTGCCCCTAATTTTGCCCTTAAAAACGCATGTGGGGAACATCTCGGGGAGACCAGGTCTTTTCAGCATGAGCTGCCCGCTCTCCTTGCTTTGCGCTTTGCAATAAAGCTGTACTTTCCTTCATCACACCGTGTGCCTATGGCTTGGTTTTATAGCACTTGGGTGAGCGGACCTGATTTGAGTTCGGTAACACTTTGTCACTTTCCTTCTCTCTGTGTCTGTCTTTCTCTGGTCAAGTTAAAGTAAATGAATGAATACATAAAATTAAATAAATCATTCTTTTTTAAAAATGTAAGTGATGGGGCCAGTGAGTGATATGGTGGTTAAAGGCGCTGGATTCCCACATGGCCAACTGCAGTTCAAGTCCCAGACCTGGTAGCTTGCTTTCTTACTTTCCCTCTCTCTCTTTCTCTGTCTCTCTCTGATCAAAACTGGAAAACAATAATAATACATAAAAGAGTTCAATAAAATAGTTCTTTTTTTTGTCTTTTTTAAGTGATGGGGCCAGTGAGTGATATGGTGGTTAAAGGCGCTGGATTCCCACATGGCCAACTGCAGTTCAAGTCCCAGACCTGGTAGCTTGCTTTCTTACTTTCCCTCTCTCTCTTTCTCTGTCTCTCTCTGATCAAAACTGGAAAACAATAATAATACATAAAAGAGTTCAATAAAATAGTTCTTTTTTTTGTCTTTTTTTGGAAAGTTTTTTTTTTTTTGCTATAGGGCACGTGCGTTCGCCAGACAGAGAGAGACATAGAGACAGAAAGCGAGAAATAACACCCCAGGGGGGATGGTCACGCCGCAATCCCTTCTCCTCCATTCTCCTCTCGGGATCTTGGGCATGCACGCACACGCGCCCGGCGTGAGTTTTAAGCCATCGGGTCCGGGACGCGAACCATGGTTGACTACGTGGGAGTCCAGCGACATAGCCATTACGCTAACTGCTGGTTCCCAAATAATTCTTTAAAAAAATAAGTGAATAATTCTCAAAAAAAAACAAAAAACAAAAACCTCATGCCAGGCAACTGTGTGCATGTACCAAAGATCCTGAGAGGAGAATATAGGAAAAGGGATTGCATCTTTCTCTCTCTCCCCTTCCCTCCAATGAGTACATGTGCTCTATTGTGAACTAAAAATATAAAAATAAAAAATAACAGGGGGATGAATTATTATTTTTTAAAATAATTATTTTATTTTTTATTTATTCATTCATTTATTTCATTTTTTAATTTTGACCAGAGAGGGACAGAGCAAGAGAGAAGGAGAGAGTGAGAACGTGAGAGAACAAGCCTCCGGACTTGAACCATGGTCGGCTATGTGGGAGTCCAGCGTCCTTAACCACCATGCCACCTGCCGGCCCCGGAATGAATTATTAATATAGGTCACAACATGTGATTTTAAAAATAACTGCAGTGAATGAAAAAAGCCAGACACACAGTATAATTTCATTCTAGAAAATGGAAACTAACCTATAGTTTAAAAAAAAAAAAGCAGATTAGAGGGTGTCTGGGATGTGCGCGTGTTCACAGAAGGGAGTGGTGAGGAAGAGAGTTTATGGGAGGTGCTAAGAAACTGCTCAAAATGACAGATACACTCGTATCTGTGCTCACTATCTCAGTTGTGGCTATGGTTTTCACAGGTGTATACTGTCAAAACTCATCAAATTACACATTTTATTTTTATTCATTTTTTAAAGAATTATTTTATTTAACTTGATTTATTTATTTACTTTAATTGACCAGAGAAGGACAGAGAAAGAGAGAAAGTGAGAAAGCAAGCCACCAGGTCTGGGACTCGAACTACAGTCAGCCATGTGGGAGTCCAGCACCCTTAACCACTGCACCACTTGCCGGCCCCTATTCTTTTTTTTGAGAGGTTTTTGCTATAGGGTGCGAGTACTCACCAGAAAAAGAGAGACAGAGAGATAGAAAGCAAGAAATCACCCCCCGGGGGGGATGGTCACGCCGCAATCCCTTCTCCTCATTCTCTTCTCGGGATCTTGGGCACTCATGCACACGCACCTGGCGTGAATTTAAGCCCTCAGGTCTGGGACTCGAACCGTGGTCAGCTACATGGGAGACCAGTGACATAGCCATTACACTAACTGCTGGTCCCATATATATATATATTTTTGGAGGGTTTTTTGCTACAGGGCACGTGCGCTCGCCAGACAGACAGAGAGACATAGAGACAGAAAGAGAGAAATCACCCCCCCAGGGGGGATGGTCACGTCGCAATCCCTTCTCCATTCTCCTCTCGGGATCTTGGGCACGCACGCACACGTGCCCGGCGTGAGTTTTAAGCCACCGGG
>NW_006198801.1:1778494-1779213 GCF_000334495.1 Tupaia belangeri chinensis
CTGCTCAAAATGACAGATACACTCGTATCTGTGCTCACTATCTCAGTTGTGGCTATGGTTTTCACAGGTGTATACTGTCAAAACTCATCAAATTACACATTTTATTTTTATTCATTTTTTAAAGAATTATTTTATTTAACTTGATTTATTTATTTACTTTAATTGACCAGAGAAGGACAGAGAAAGAGAGAAAGTGAGAAAGCAAGCCACCAGGTCTGGGACTCGAACTACAGTCAGCCATGTGGGAGTCCAGCACCCTTAACCACTGCACCACTTGCCGGCCCCTATTCTTTTTTTTGAGAGGTTTTTGCTATAGGGTGCGAGTACTCACCAGAAAAAGAGAGACAGAGAGATAGAAAGCAAGAAATCACCCCCCGGGGGGGATGGTCACGCCGCAATCCCTTCTCCTCATTCTCTTCTCGGGATCTTGGGCACTCATGCACACGCACCTGGCGTGAATTTAAGCCCTCAGGTCTGGGACTCGAACCGTGGTCAGCTACATGGGAGACCAGTGACATAGCCATTACACTAACTGCTGGTCCCATATATATATATATTTTTGGAGGGTTTTTTGCTACAGGGCACGTGCGCTCGCCAGACAGACAGAGAGACATAGAGACAGAAAGAGAGAAATCACCCCCCCAGGGGGGATGGTCACGTCGCAATCCCTTCTCCATTCTCCTCTCGGGATCTTGGGCACGCACGCACACGTGCCCGGC
>NW_006198801.1:1779255-1784613 GCF_000334495.1 Tupaia belangeri chinensis
TCGATGTTGTGGGAGTCCAGCGACATAGCCATTACGCTAACTGCTGGTTCCTTTCTACCCCCCTTTTTTTTGGGGGGGGGATGGTCCCATATTTATTCATCTTTTAAAGAGAGAATTTTGCTATAGGGTGCAGGCGCTTGTGAGCACAATCCTTTCTGTTCCATTTTTCTCTTAGGATTTTGGTTGCACACCCTCAGTGTGTCTTGTTATTGTTTGTTTGTCTGTCTATCTATCTATCTATCTATCTATCTATCTATCTATCAATCAATCATCTATTTATTTGTTGTGATTTTCAAGCCTCCAGGCCTGGGACTCAAATTATGGTTGGCCATGTGGGACTTCAGCACCTTAACAACCATTCCATCTGCTGACCCCTGTTGTTGTTTTAAAAACACACATACAGGGAACCAGCAGTTAGCGTAATGGCTATGTCGCTGGACACCCCTGTAGTCGACCACGGGTCGAGTCCCGGACCCAGTGACTTAAACTCACGCCAGGCATGTGTGCGTGCGTGCCCAAGATCCTGAGAGGAGAATGGAGGAGAAGGGATTGCGGCGTGGCCACCCCCCCGGGGGTGATTTCTCGCTTTCTGTCTCTCTGTCTCTCTGCTCCCTGGCAAGTGCATGTGTCCTATGGCAAAAAAAAAAAAAAAGAAAAGAAAAAAAGAACCTCTGCCCAAAAAAAGAAAAGAAAAAAAACAAAACACATACACGTGCCCAGCATGATTTTCAAGCCACCAGGTACAGGACTTGAACCACAGTCAGTCATGTAGGAGTCCAGCAACAACCGCTACACCATCTGCTGGCCCCACCACCCAGTGTGATTTTCTTTTCTATTTTTTTGGGAGAGGTTTTTGCTATAGGGCGTGGCATGCACGCACACACGCCTGGCTTGAGTTTAAGCCACTGGGTCCAGAACTCGAACCGCAGTTGACTATTTGGGAGTCCAACGACATAGCCATTACGCCAACTATAACCCAAGGAGAGGCCTCAGGCCAAAATCTACCTAGCCGACACCTGTGTCAGACCTGCAGCCTTCAGAACTGTGAGGAAGTTTAAGTGTCTGTCACTGAAGGCACCCGGTCTGCGGGGTTTTGTTAGGGCAGCCCTAGCAGACTGATACCTCCTCAACTCGATGGTCACTTTGGCATCACCGATCCTGCGAGGCCTGGATGCACTGAGAAGGACGGAATGTCACCTGTGGAATATTCTTCCCCGACTGCCTGCCCAGAGTCTAATCGCAAGGAAACAGTAAACAAATCCAGAAAGTGGGACTGTCCACAGGACAGCTGGCCGGAGCACTGCAGAATGCCAGTGTCAGGAAATATAAAACGAACCAAGTGATGGACTGTTCCAGATTAGATGAGACAAAAGAAGCGCAGCGATTGAATGCAGCGTGTGCTGCCTCCGAGCCAGCCACGAGCACAGGCGTGCCCAGGGATGTGTCCGAAGTGTTCAGGTCAACCTGGGCTCTGAATCTGGAGAGTTCCACTATGGCTTCAGTATTGTTCAGCTGCACCTACTGACTGCATCACCTCCGGACTGCATCACCACTGTTTTATTGTGGGTAATTCGTAAAATGAAACATTTAGAAAAGGAAAATGAGGGCTAGCTTCAGAGCACAGTGGTTAAATACAGTGCATGGGTAGCAGGATCCCGCATGGCCGGTGTGGTTGGAGACTCAGCCCCAGGAGCTTGAAAACCACTCCAGATGCCTGTCCATGCGTGCCCACAATCCTGACGGGATGGAGAAACGAGGGCACAAGTATTGCAGTGTGACTGCCCTCTTGGGGGATACTTTCTGTCTCTGTGGTGAGTGCTCATGTCCTTGAGCAATTAAAAATACAATAAAATAGGGACCAGCAGGTGGTGTAGTGCTTAAGGTGCTGGACTCCCACATGGCTGACAGTGGTTCGAGTCCAGGACCTGGCAGCTTGCTTTTTCTCTCTCTCTGATCAAATAAAAAGTAATAATTGAGACCAGTAGATGTCATAGTTGCATATATAGCTAGATTCCCACATGACCGACCGCAATTTGAATCCCAGACCCAGTGGCTTGAAAATCATCTGGGCGCGTGTGCTTGTATGCCCAAGATCCCGAGAGGAGAATAGAGAAGAAGGGATTATGGCATGGCCATCCCCCTGGAGGGTGAGTTATCATTTTCCCTCTCACTGTCTCTGTCTCTCTCTTGTGAGTACACATGCCCTAGGGCAAAAACCTTTAAAATAAAATATATATATATATAATGAAATAAAATTAATTTAAAAGTTATGATAGTAAATTTTATTATTTTTACAATTCAAAAATAAAACAAAGGGGCTGGCAGGTGGTGTGATGGTTAAAGGCACTGGATTCCCATATGGTCAACCGTGGTTTGAGTCCCAGACCTGGCAACTTGCTTTCTCACTTTCTCTCTCTCTTTCTCTCTCTCTCTTGTTCTCACTCACTCTGTCTCTCTCTGGTCAAATTTAAATAAATAAAGTGAAATTAAAAAATTTAAAAATAAAAAAATACATATAACATGCTCAAATACATGAACTAATTGATCAATGAATTAAATTATTGGTATCCTGCTTGCCCCAGAGGCTGCTCACCTGTGAAGGAGGAAGTGGGGTACTGCTGGTCTCCTGGAGTGTACCTGTCCCTCAGATCCATAGAAACATGGGGTCAGAGTCTGCATTCTGCTGCCTCCCTATCTAGTGCGTGCTTTCTACCTCCCTGCCCAGCACAGTTCAAGATGTGGCTTTCAAAAACAACTGTGAACAGTTCTATTCCCTGGCACTTTTTTTTTTTTTGGAGAGATTTTAGCTGTAGAGGGTGTGCACTAGCCAGAAAGACAGAGACAGAGAGACAGAAAGCGAGAAATCACTCCCCAGGGGGAAGGGGGGATGGCCACACCGTAATCTCTTCTCCAGTCTCCTCTCGGGATCTTGGGCACACATGCACACGTGCCTGGTGTGAGTTTAAGCCACCAGGTCCGGGATTTGAAGTGTGGTCCACTGGTCCACTACATGGGAGTCCAGTGACATAGCCATTACACCAACGGCTGGTCCCAGCCCGGCCCTTGTTTTTTTTTTTTTTTTTGTTTTTGCTATAGGGCTCGTGTGCTTGCCAGAAAGAGAGAGACAGAGAGACAGAAAGCAAGAAATCACCCCCCAGGGGAGATGGCCATGCCTGCAATCCCTTCTCCTCCATTCTCCTCTCGGGTTCTTGGGCACGTACGCACACGCGCCCGGCGTGAGTTTTAAGCCACCGGGTCCAGGACGCGAACCGCAGTCGACCATGTGGGAGTCCAGCGACATAGCCATTACGCTAACTGCTGGTCCCTTCAAATGTATTATTTAACGAGGATTCTCCAGCCATCATCTACTGTTGGCTTGATGGTCACTCCTCTTCTTATTTGACCACAACCAATTAAACACCAGTGTTTCTCAATTCTTTGGCTAAGGGCGATTTTTTCTACTTCTGTGCACACAGGATTAGTCAAAACAATTTTACCCAAGTCAGCCTTGACAGCACTAACTCTCCCTCCTGCCGACAGGGATCCTGTGTTCACCAGAAACCCTTCCTTCTCAGCTTCTGCTTCGTCGCTTTCTTGTCTCCCGTAGTACATCCATCTAGGAGGCGCTGAGCAAGAAATAGATTTCCAGTTCTGTAAAGCTCTCAGATAGTGGTCCAACTGCACCAAGTACCTGCCCCACCCTGTCAGCCCGCCACCAAGTGGGGTCAATTTTTGTTCATTGGACCCCCACGTAGTCAACCGCTGTTCAAGTCTCAGACCCGGTGGCTTAAACTCATGCTAGGCATGTGTGTGTGTGTGCCCAAGATCCCGAGAGGAGAATGGAGAAGGGATTTCGGCGTGGCCATCCCCCCCCTGGCGGGGGGGGGTGTTCTTGCTTTCTGTCTCTCTGTCTCTCTCTGTCTGTCTGGCGAGCGCATGTGCCCTGTGGTAAAAACCTCTCCAAAAAAAAAGAAAAAAAAAAAAGACCTAATAACAATAAGTCAGAGTTCTGAAGTAAAGTCTCATGGGGGGGCTGAAATTTTTTTTACTATGAACTCACAGACAACCTCGATATTGTATTTCAGCTGAGCAGAAATTGGAGTAATGGTAAATTAAAATAAATAAATAAAGTTAAATAATTCTTTTCTTTTTTTGGAGAGATTTTCACTGTAGGGCGCGTGCGCTCGCCAGACAGATTCTTTTTTTGACCTGTTGGTCTTAAAAACTTAATCTTGGGGCTGGCAAGTGGCGTGGGGGGTTAAGGGCGCCAGACTCCCACATGGCCGATCACGGTTCGAGTCCCGGACCTGGTAGCTTGCTTTCTCACTTTCTCCCTCTCTGTCCTTCTCTGGTTAAATTAAAATAAATAAATAAAGTTAAATAAAACAATTCTTTAAAAAAAAAGAAATTGGAGTAATGAGAGCCCCTTCTGCTACTGTACCTTGCACAAATGCAAGGATCTGTTCATATTGTTCCTTGTTTTTTTTTTTTGCTCGAAGCCTCCGGTCTGTTGCGGAGGAGCGAGCTGGACGCCACTGTGGGCTCTTAGAGTCCTGAATTCTTACTGGGTGGGTGCAGATTCCACATACACATTCTTCAAGGTTATCCTCATTGATCCATTCCATAAAGCTATCAGAAGAAACCCCGACACCCAGTGGATTACCAAACCAGTCCACAAACACAGGGAGACGTGTAGGCTGACGTTCGCAGGCCGCAAGAGCCGAGGCCTTGGAAAGGGCCCCAAGTTCCACCACATTACGGGTGGCTCTCGCCCCTGCAGCTTGGAGAAGGCGCAATACTCTCCAGCTCCACCGTTACCGCTAGTCTAAGAAATGTTTGTAAAATTCATACCTAATAAACGATTTAGGACAGTCCAAAAATAAATAAATAAGGGGCCAGCAGGTGGTGTGTTGGTTAAGGGCGCTGGACTCCCACATGGTCAACCATGGTTTGAGTCCCAGACCTGGTGATTTGCTCTCACTTTCCCTTTGTCTCTCCTTCTGTCTCTTTCGCCAAAACATTTTTGAAATTAATTTACATTCAGTCCCTGAGTATTATCACAGCATACAAAATGTGATTTCCCATCCAGAATATGCTGCATAATATGGCTTAATCATACATGTTATCAATAATTTTCCATTTCTAGTTTCATATGTGTATGTGTGTGTGTGTATTTTACCCCTATTTATGACCCTCTGCCATTTCCCACCCTCTTCCCACACTATCCCTGGTGTCTACAGCTGTTTTCCATTCCTTTTTCCTCCACATTTTATTCATTTGCAAAATTTCTCTTTCTTTCTTTCTTTCTTTCTTTCTTTCTTTCTTTCTTTCTTTCTTTCTTTCTTTCTTTCTTTCTTT
>NW_006198801.1:1784731-1795826 GCF_000334495.1 Tupaia belangeri chinensis
GAGAGAGACAGAGAGACAGAAAGCGAGAAATCACCCCCCAGGGGGGACGGCCACGCCACAATCCCTTCTCCTCCATTCTCCTCTTGGGATCTTGGGCACACACACACACGCGCCTGGCGTGAGTTTAAGCCACCAGGTCCGGGACTTGAACTGCGGTCGACATAGCCATTACGCTAACTGCTGGTCCCGCTATGCCATAAGTTTTTGTTTCTTCAGTTTCTTCTGGGATATCTTTTTCTTCTGTGCAACTTCCTCTTCCGGTTTAGGAACAATTTGCTCCTTTTCAGTGAGGATCATCTCGATGTGGCAGGGGGAGCTCATGTATGGGTTAATCCATCCATGAGCTCTGTACGTATGACGGTGCATCTTTGGTGCCTTGTTCACCTGAATGTGCTCAATGACCAGAGAATCCACATCTAACCCCTTAAGTTCAGCATCTCTCTCTGCATTTTTAAGCATGTGCAGCAAAAATTCAGCACTCTTTTTGGGCCACCGACCTTGTGTCCAGCCCCACTGTTTGGCCTGGGCACATCTACCAACTCCACCATTGTAACGACGGAATGGCACACACGGCTTCTGTAAAGTGACATCCTTCAGATACTTGGTGGCTTTTCGGATATGCATACCCTTGATGACCTGGGCAATTTCACGAGTATCCTTAAAGTGAACACGAAGATTTGAACCACTTGACTTACATGACTTTGTGGGGTTCTCTGGGTCAAGTGAATAGCGAACCATTTTCAAAGATCACCTCCGGCCGCTAACGAGAAGAGGACACAAAATTTCTTAAATAATCTAACTTTCTTTCTTTTTTTAAATAATTATTTATTTATTATTATTATTGTTAATATTATTTTTCACATGAGGTTTGCCAGAGAAAGACAGAGAGAGAGGGAGAGTGAGAAAGCAAGCTGCCAGGTCTGGGACTCAAACCATGGTCAGCCATGTGGGAATTCCAGCACCTTAACCACCATGCCACCTGCTGGCCCAATAATCTAACTTTCAATAGCAAGTTCAGCTGGTATTACATATCTGTGAATACATGTCTGACTTTAGGCGTGAAACTCTGAGTAGAATGAACATATTATAAGGTAGCACCTAGCTGATGCTATATAGCTTACTTATTATGGTCATTAAATAGGCATTTTAAAATATTTTTTCATTTCAAGAAAAGCAGTCTTCCCCCTTCTTTCCCCTACCCCAACCCATCCTATGCCTCCCCATTACCCCTGCACTCTTAGCCCATCCCCTCCTCTTTGGCTACTCCTGGACCCTACAGGGACCAACATGGATATGTGGACTCTGCTCTTCTGGCCTGTCCTTTTCAGCTGTCTGCAAGACACAGAAGTGAATACAAATCCTCACGTGTATAAAGTTAAGTTACAAGAAATATCTGAGATAATTATTAATGTGAAGAATGAGAACAAAGAAATTCTAGAAAAACTGCTTGGAATCAGAAGAGATGTCTCCAAGAGGCCAATCATCTCTATAATAAATCATGTAAATTTAAGTCAGGAGATATAAATGACTATCTTAAGGATTCAAAGATGAGCTCCCTGAGGCCCACTATACATACACTAGAAGAAAGGAAAAAGGAACATGAAGCCATCTGTTAGAAACTGAAGTCTGTGAAGGCAGCAAAAGCTGAATTCGAGACTGGGAACATCAAAGTAGACAATTTTTATGAAATTGCCCAACAGAGGAAGCCCATAGATGAAAGGCCACGAATGAAATGTAGTGACTGGATGGAAAAAGGGAAGGAGCTCTTGCAGACAGGGGAGATCTTAAAGCTTTCTTCTAACGAAATAAAGAATTTACAGAAAAGAATTGCAGAAATGCAAGAAGAGGTGAAAAGAATAGAGACCATCTTCCTACATCAGAAGACCATCTATGAGAAAATGGCTCAGGACCACTGGCTTAGGGTTCCTGCTGTAGAGGGGGGCAGTGACAACGCAGCCCAGGGAGGCCTCATACTTGGAGTACAGGTTGGTGACAGTGCACAGTCAGAGGATGCCAGAGGGACACAGGCTCCAGAGGCCAGTGCTGGGAACACAGGGCATGGACGTCACTCTGTGGGGAGCAGACACAGGACTTTCTGCAGTGCCCAAGGCAAACAGCAGCTTCATCCCTCCCGAGGACCCAGGGAAGGAAAAGCTTGCTCCTGATTGTCTTAGAATTCCTTGGAAGCATGTCATTATTGCTGCCTACTTGGGGATGTCTGCAATTTTCATATTCATCTGGATAATTCTCCTTCTTGTAAAGTGTCACATGTATGAAATTAGTTTACGACAAATATTTGAACACATTGACGATTTTACAAAGGAACACAGAGAACTTTTGGAAAAAAGAACTCTTTGGAAACAAAAGATCACTGAATCAAAAAAAAAGGCCTTCGAGAAACTAAGCGTATCACTTCAGTGAGGCATGCAAATTGAAGGATAATTTCAAAACGTGAAAAAACTATAGGAGCTTTGAACAACATCATTCAAAATAAACATTCTCAGTTGCAAACCAAGAGGGTTGGAAATGTCAAAACTTCAGGCTTGCTCTTGGAAGAAAAGTCTACACAGACCTTTGAAGATGGCCCTTCAACAGACACCTCAGGATTTTCAGAGTCAGGAAATATAAATGACCAACGTGAGGATCCAAAGCTCAGAGTCTTGAGGTCCACTACGCATAACCTGAAAGAAAGGGAAAAGGACCTGCAATTCAGTGAGGTCTATGAAAGCAGCACAGGCTGCTGAATTTGAAACGCTAAAAATGAAATTAAACACTCTTTGTGAAACCTACAGAAGATCTCAGAGGGCCACGGGAGAGAAGCTGTTAATGAAAGAACACCCGCTCAGAGAGAAAGAAATAGAGCTATCACTGGCAGAGGAGAAACGTCAGTTGGCTCCTGGAAAAATCCAGAACTTAATGAAAAGAACTGAAGAAATGCAGAGAAAAGGGACCGCCTTCCAAGACGAGATCATCATTTCCAAGAAGGCTCATCACGACTGGCTCAGGGCTCATGCTATGGAGAGGGCAGTGGCGGAGAAGACCCGGGAGATCACCTACTTGAAGGGTAGGCTGGCAGCAACGCACAGCCAGTGGATGCTCGAGGGACCCTGGCTGCAGAACCCAGTGCCCAGAGGACCTGACATGGACCGCACCCCACAAGGAGGAGAATCAGAACGTCATGCCTTTCCGCTTCCTTCTCTCTTCCTCGGCGCTGTGGGGGTGGCGGCATCTCTTACCCGGCGTCAATGGCCTCCCTCAGGCCCCTCGTGAAACCCAAGGTCGTCAAAAAGAGGACCAAGAAGTTCATCGGGCACCGGTCAGACCGATATGTCAAAATTAAGCGCAACTGGCGGAAACCCAGAGGGATTGACAACAGGGTGCAGAGGAAGATTCAAGGGCCAGATCTTGATGGCCAGCATCGGTTACCGCAGTAACGAGAAAACGAAGCACTTGCTGCCCGGTGGCTTCCGGAAGTTCCTGGTCCACAACGTCAAGGAGCTGGAAGTGCTGATGTGCAATAAGTCTTACTGGGATCGTCCACGACGTCTCCTCCAAGAACCGCGAGGCCATCGTGGAGAGGGCAGCCCGGCCGGCCATCAGAGTCACCAATCCCAGCCAGGCTGCGCAGTGAAGAAAACGAGTACAGGCTCATGTGCACGTTGTTTGTTTCTAAATAAAGCCACAAACCCCCATCTGGGTCTTCCAAAAAAAAATAAATAAATAAAAAGAACGTCATGCCTTTCCCATGAAGACCAACTACATGATCCCTCCTGAGGGCCCAAAACAGGAACAAGTGGGGACCAGCAGTTAGTGTAACTGCCATGTTGCTGAACTCTCATACCGTCAGCCACAGTTTGAGTCCCGGACTGGTGGCTTAAAACTCATGCTGGGCGTGTGTGCATGCGTGCTCAAGATCCCGAGAGGAGAATGGGGAAGGGATTGCAGCATGGCCATCCCCCCCGGGTGGTGATTTCTTGCTTTCTGTCTCTCTGGCGAGCGCATGTGCCCTATAGCAAAAACCTCTCAAAAAAAAAAAAAAAAAAAAAAAAAGGAACAGGTTGACATGTTTGGCAAAGGGCCCCCTCCTTTCCAAGGACCACCCTACATGCCCGACCCCGTGCAGAACCATGCATCACCATACGTACGGGGTTGACGGCTGCCTCCGTGTCCATTCCAAGGACGACCAGTTTGAACCTGAAGAGGACAGAGAGTCATGATAAACATGTTAGGATATATTTAAAATTAGAAAAGGTTTCAGAGTCAAAAAAAAAAAAGAAGAAGAAGAAAAGAAAAGAAAAGCAGCTCTAACTTTACTAACTCAATGAAATGCTAAGGAACTTTGCTTAAAACTTAAAACTTTATTTATTTAAATTTGATCAGAGAGGGACAGGGTGAGAGTGTGAAAGAGAGAGAGGGAAAGTGAGAAAGCAAGCTGCCAGGTCCAGGACGTGAACTGCAGGTGGCCATAAAGGAGTCCACTGCCCTCAACCACCACTCCACCTGCCCCTGTTCATGTTGTTCTTTAGCCTGACTTTCTTTCTTTTTAAATTTTTATTCTTTTTTACTTATTTACATTTAACCACATATATCTTTGCAGTGGACAGCAATTCTTTTTTCCAGTCCAAATACCTTGCATATCAGTCAAGACAAAGATATTACTATATATTATCATTAGCAAATAGCTTCTATTTTTTTGTCAATTAAAAGTAATTTTGTTTTTTTTTTTCCTTCCCCTTTTCTTCCCTCCATTCCATACTAAACCTTTTTTTCCCCACATTTTATTGATTCACAAAAGATTTTATTTTTTTTTTTGAGAGGTTTTTGCTATAGGGCGTGAGTGCTCGCCAGAAAGACAGAGAGAGACAAAGAGACAGAGAGCAAGAAATCACTCCCCAAGGGGGATGGCCACGCCGCAATCCCCTCTCCTCCATTCTCCTCTTGGGATCCTGGGGATGCACACACACACACCCGACATGAGTTTAAGCCACAGGGTCCAGGGCTCGAACCACAGTGGACTACATGGGAGTCCAGCAACATAGCCATTACGCTAACTGCTGGTTCCCACAAAAGATCTTAATTAAACTAAAAATATGGACAAAGCTAAGCTCTAGTGACAAGTGCACTGTAATTTTCTTCCAAAACATTTTTTTCTCTCTCCATTCCCCCTTTTACTAAAGAGAGGCATAAACTAACTTATAAAAAAAAAAAAAAAAAAAAAAGTTTAGTCTCAATTTGGTCTGTTATTTGCACAAAGCCTCATAAGAATTCAATTTCAGGGGGGCCCAGCGGGAGGTGTGGTTAAAGGCACTAGATTGCCACATGAGCGACCATAGATCAAGTCCTGGACCTGGTGGCTTGCTTTCTCACTTTCCCTTTCTCTCTGTCTTTCTCCGGTCAAATTAAAATAATAATAACAACTGAAATTAAATAAATAAATACTTTTTAAAAACTCAATTTCTGATGCAAGGCAACAGATACTACTATATTGTTGAACTTATCCAAATAACCATTCTGCCACAAAATAAGAATGCTCACAAATATTTTTCAATTGCAGAGGGGTCAGAAAGGGAGAAAAGTTTATGTTTCAATTTATTTATTTATTTATTGATTGATTGGAGCGGTTTTTGCTATAGGGTGTGTGCACTTGCCAGACAGACATAGACAGAGAGACAAAAAGCGAGAAATCATCCCCCAGGGGGGATGGCCACGCCGCAATCCCTTCTCCTCCATTCTCCTCCTGGGATCTTGGGCACGCACACACACACGCCCGGCGTGAGTTTTAAGCCACCAGGTCCGGGACTCGAACCACGGTCGACTACATGGGAGTTCAGCGACATAGCCATTACGCTAACTGCTGGTTTCAATTTAAAAAATGTCTCAACTTAAAAAAATATTCAACAAATTGCTGGACCTATCAACAACTCAAAACAAAAAATCCTTAAATCTGGAAGACAAAGCATGGAAGAAAATCAGTAATGTTTTAGTCAAAACTAAAGTCATAGAATTCTATTTCACCAGTTCAGTCTCATGTAATTAATCTCTCTTTTGTTGAATTTCCAGTTTTACTGTGGTCTGATCTTTCTATTTAAATCCTGGAAGTTAACATTCAACATTATTATTGATATTTCCAGACTTGTCCCTACCATTAAGTTGGCCATTTTCTTGGTTATTTTTTTGTTCTTTTATTTCTTTCTGTTTGTCTTTAGTTTTCCTGGTGTAGTGCTCCCTTCAGAAGTTCTTGAAGAGCTGGTCTGATGTTGGTAAATTCTTTCAGGGTTTGTTTATCTGAGAATGTTTCAGGCTTTTCTTCCCATCTGAAGGATAATCTTGCCAGATATAGTATTCTAGGTTGAAACTGTTTTTCATTTAACACTTTGAATACATTTTCCCATTCTTTCCTTGCTTGCATTGTTTCTAATGAGAGGTCAATGTTAGCCTGATGGGATATGCTTTGAAAGTAACTTGATGTTTCTCTCTTGCTAATTTTAGTATTTTGTCTTTGTCTGTTTTTGGTTAATCTGGCTTTGATGTTTCTTGAAGAAGATCTTCTTGTGGGGTCCTTTGTATTTCTTAGGTCTGGATATTTAAATGCCTCCCTACGTTTGGAAAGTTTTCTTCTAGGATTTCATGGAATAGATTATCAATGCTCTTAGTTTTTCACCTTCTGGGATACTGATTATCTGGATATTTGGGCATCTAGTATTATTGGTATATTATTCTCATATTTTTGGGTTATTTTTTCAGTCTTTTTGGTGAATTTTTCTAGGCCAGAGGTTCTATCTTCTACACCTGAAATTTGATCTTATGCATGATCTAATCTGCTTTTAATACTTACAAGGAAGGTTTTGCTTTCTGTCTTATGGCCTTAATCTCTAACAGTTCTGTTTGATACTTTTTTTTTTTTTTTTGTACGCACACGTGCCTGGCGTGAGTTTAAGCCACCAGGTCCGGGACTCGAACCGCGGTCAACTACATGGGAGTCCAGCGACATAGCCATTACACCATCTGCTAGTCCCGATTCTTCTTCTTCTTCTTCTTTTTTTTTTTAAGAATTATTTTATTTAACTTCATTTATTTATTTATTTTAATTTGACCAGAGAGGGACAAAGTGAGACCGTGAGAGAGAGATAAAGTGAGAAAGCAAGCCACCAGGTCCGGGATATAAACTGCAGTCAGCCATGTGGAAGTCCAACGCCTTCCACCACCCCACCACCTGCCGGCCTCCATTCAATTCTTTTTTATGGTGTGCATTTCCTCTTTGAGATTGAGCAAGAACTTCCTCATCTCCTGGAACTCGTCTCTACTGCCTCATCTGGACTTCATTGTCTCCCTTCTCTTGCATCTCTGTTAGCTTTGTGACCATGAATATTCTAAATTCTTTATCTGACATTTCCATGAGCTCCATTGTATTATCTGTGGATGATGAAGGGCTCTTCTTTTCCCTTGGAGGAGAGATATTTTCTTGGTTTCTCATATTTCTTATGCCTCTGCGGTGGTTTCTGGTTGTCTGATGGAGAAATTTCTTCCTACTTTCTTGGAGTTAATTCTGAACATTAGAGGTATGCAGGAGATGATCTGCAATATCTCTGCAGTTTCATTTCCCTGATGTTCACCAAGAAACCTGCACTTTGTTGATGGAACTGGATATTACAAAGGTCTCCCAGTTTCTAAAGAACAGGTGCATCTGGGGCGAGGGTTTCAGAGGTGTGTGGGAGATGAGTCCTGCTCTCTGTCTTTCTCCCTGCTGCTCACTTTGCAGTCTCTCTTCTCTGATTTTTAGTCACTTGGTGGTATATTCACATTTGGGTAATTTGTTGGAAGTTTCTGCAAGGGCGATTTCGTATGTTTCACTTTACTGTGAGGTACTTCTATGCCAATTTCTTCTCTACTCCTGTGTTTTGCAATGTGGTATCCACAGAAAGAGATTTGAATTCAGATTTATGAAGATGAGTTGTTCCCTTCCTGGAGCAGTTCGGTGGTGGTTGAGGTTTTTGATGACCCTAAAAGTATTCAGATGTTTCATTACTGTGCACCTAGGCCTGTCTAGGCACTCAGTCTATGGAAACTGAGAAGCAGAGGAGCTTCAATTAAAGGAGCAAGGCCAGGCCCACCTCAGATGCACATTTAACCTGACTTTCTTTTTCTTTTTTTTGGAGAGGTTTTCGCTATAGGGTGCGTGCTCTCGCCAGATAGACAGAGACAGGCAGAGAAACAAAACGAGAAATCACTCCCCGGGGGGGATGGTCATGCTGCAATCCTTTCTCCTCCATTCTCCTCTTGGGACCTTGGGCACGCATGCACACGTGCCCAGCGTGAGTTTAAGGCACCAGGTCCAGGATTTGAACTGCAGTTGACTATATGGGAGTCCAGCAACATAGCCATTATGCCATATGCTGGTCTCAATATTCTTTTAAAAAAAGATTTGGGGACATCAACAGATGGCATAATGGTTACATTGCTGGACTCCCATGTAGTCAACCATGGTTTGAGTCCTGGACCCGGCAGCTTAAAACTCATATCGAGAGTGTGTGCATGCATGCCCAAAATCGCAAGAGAGTGGAGAAGGGATTGAGGTATGGCCATCCCCTCTGGGGGGTGATTTCTCACTTTCTGTCTCTGTTTCTGTCTGTCTCTCCAGCAAGTTTACACACCCTATAGCAAAAACTTCTCTACAAAAAAAAAAAAAAAAAAAAAAAAAAAGAAAAGGATTTTGGGCACACACACACACACACATGTGTCTCATATATCTGGTGTGTTTCTCAAACTGCCAGGTCTAGGACTTGAACCAGGCAGTCAGCCATATGGGATTCAACTTCCTCAACCACCATGCCACTGGCTGGTCCAATGCTGCAATCCTTTCTCCTTCAAGTCTCCATCCCATCAGGGTCCTGGACACTGGTGTGCCTACTGGGCCAGGATTTGAACTTCTGCTCAGCTACATGGGATCAACTTTCTCTGCATAGCAGCTAATTGCTGAACAGTGGGGCTGGCTGTGTGTCAGAAAAGTTTAAATTATGTATGTACCTATCACTGTATTTCTATTGCATAGTGCTGGGGAGAAGTATGGACAATTGAAACAATAAGTATAGTGTATAATATGTTAGGAAGTGATCAATTCTATGGAAAAAATAAAGATTAAGGCGAGGGAGTATACTCATTTTTTAAAAGAATTATTTATTTCATTATTATTTTTTCACATGAGTTTTGCCAGAGAAAGCAGAGAGAGAAAGAGGAAGAGTGAGAAAGCAAGCCACCAGGTCTGCGACTCGAACTGCAGCCAGTTATGTGGGAATTCCAACACCTTAACCACTGGGCCACCTGCTGGCCCATATATGCATTTTTATTGCTGCTGTAATGAATTACTACACTCTTGGTGGCTTTTAAAAATACAGATTTATTATCTTATAGTTAAACACACACACACACAAAGATTTTTTTTTTTTAGAGGTTTTTGCTATAGGGCGCATGTGCTTGCCAGAAAGACAGAGACAGAGAGATAGAAAGTGAGAAATCACCACCCGGGGGGATGACCACGCAGCAATTCCTTCTCCTCCATTCTCCTCTTGGGATCTTGGGCACGCACGCACACGCACCCGGCGTGAGCTTAAGCCACAGGGTCCAGGACTTGAAACACGGTCGACTGTACGGGAGTCCAGCGACATAGCCATTATGCTAACTGCTGGTCCCCACACGAATGTTTTCTCTTATAGTTCTGGAGGTCGGAAGTCCTAAATGGGTCTCGAGGTCTAAAAAGCGAAGGGTGAGGTTCCCAGAGGTTCCAGGGGAAAAACCCATTCCTTGTTCTTTTTCCCCTGTTGTTTGTTTTCGGTTTCTACAGAGTGTCTGCATACCTTGGTTCCTGGTTGTATCACCCCGACCTCTGCTTAAACATCACTTCTCTTTCTCTGACTGATCATCCTGCGTCCCTAAGCATCCTGTCCACCAGAATCCAGGATAACCTTCCCATTTCCATCCGTGATGTAGTCATACCTGTGATGCCCCTTTTACCATGTCCAGCAACACTCACAAATTCTGGGGGTCAGACTGTGAATATCTTTGGGGTGGGAGGGAGCGTTACTCTGCCTACCACAGGAAGAGTCAAGTGATAGGAGTTGAAGTTTTAGGCAGGAGTGGCTGGGGGAGCCTCACCGAGGTGACATTTGCCTAAAGACCTGAGGGAGGGGATAGAAGGAAGGCAGGAACAGAGTGGATACTAGGGAAGGGCACCCCAAGAAGCAGGGACAGCCAGTTCAAAGTTCCAGAGGTGTGTACCCTCGTAGGTGCTGCCCATAAATGAACTGAGCCAGGTCAATGCTGTCCCAGATACTGAGCAGGGTGCAGGTGCCTCCCGCATTTTGCTTGAGAAGCAGAGGGGTTGGCGACCCCTAATTATCACTGGTTCCTGCCACAGTCTCTATTGCCCATGGTTCCTCAAAGGGCAGGTGGGCCTATGAGGAGAGAGGGGGGACTGGATCAGAAAGATAAGAGGTGTCCCCTTTCTCCCACCTGCAGCCAGGATGGCCGGTCACCTGGGCTCCAGGATGGTCCTGTCCGTGCAGAGTCCGCCTGCGGTGCCACTGACGTAGCGAGGCACGGGCCTCAGAGCTCAGTCCCTGGGGTGCACGGCCTGCGTCGGGCTCGTAGTGGGCAATGTGATACAGCGCACCAAACCACGTGGTCAGGTAGTACCCCGCTGGGGACAGGAAGCGGGGATAAGGGTGTCAGCGCCGCACTCGAGGTTTCGCTAGGAGCCTCAGGTCCCTGAGGCAGTTTGCAGGCCTACCTTGCTGCAGCAAGGGGAGGCTGTCTGCGGCTCAGACAGCCCAAGGGCGCCCCCTGTTGGGCCCCAATGTCCTGGAGGTGTGGCTCACCTTCTCCCCGTAGCTCGTCCGGGTCCAAGAGCTCCATCAGAAACTCCACGTCTAGCTGCGTCTCCCCAATGTCCGGACTCCAGATCAGTTCCTCGGTCAGGGCCGGCAGGAAGGCGTCGGCGCCCTGGGGCTCTGCGGAAGTCAGGGGACGGGACTCAGGTGGATGGGGACCCGGAGACACCTTCCAGCCCACCCGCAGGATCGCGACATAACCTTGTTGGGAT
>NW_006198801.1:1796090-1822116 GCF_000334495.1 Tupaia belangeri chinensis
CCCGGAGACACCTTCCAGCCCACCCGCAGGATCGCGACATCACCTTGTTGGGATTCAAACGCCTCCTGCCAGAACGCCCACGTTAACGCCCGCCACTAGCACGCGCTACCCTCTCCTCCACCTGCGCAGAGGCGCCAGCTGCCTGATAACCCCCAACCCTCAAGCCATAACACATCCAGGCAGATGCCGACCTTCCTTTACCTTGGTTCTCGCCAGAAACCAGGCCCGCGTAGACGTCACTGCAAACCGCCAGCAGGAGAGCAATCTTGCGGCGCGGGGCGCAGGCGGCGTGGAGGTTGGCAAGACGCGCGTGGATGCGGCTCCGCAGGGCGGGGGCGGGGCTTTGTCCCTCAGGCTCCGCCCCCTGAGCTCCCGGAGGCCCCGCCTCCGCCCGCAGGGCTATTTGTCTCCGCCGGAGTCGTCGCAGCTCCTGGGCGCGCAACGTGCGGAGCCGCCTCCACAGGGCAGGCTTCAGGGGCGCCAGGACCGCTCGGCACACGGCCTCCTCCACCGCTGGGCCTGTGGCGTTGGGGGGCGGGTGAGGACAGGGCTGCCAAGCTGACCCACGCCCTCCCACGCGCGCCACCGACCCTCCCTGGCAGATGCCACCCACAAGTGCAGACATGGATCAGAACACGCGCGTGGGGCAGGGAGCATGGCTGTCACACGTGTGACACAGGGCACGTGGAGAGCAGGTGTTCCCACGTGGAGGAAAGGGGTGTGAACGGAAAAGGAAACAGGTGTGCACGCCGACAGAAAGAAGTTGGATGTGGGCACTCCCTAAGACAAGTGATGGCACCCCAGAACCCGTGGGATTCCGGTGCTTCTGTTACCAAGATCCTCGTCCTTCTGGGGGACCCCAGGCCCCTTGCTACCAAAGACAGCCCTGACGTCAGGGTCCTTTGCCAGGTGATCCTGGAGGTCCATCAGGAGCTGTCGCACATCCTGCAGCAGCTCTGTGGCGGGGTCCCCCGGCCTGTGGGGACTTCCGGATTCTGAGGTGAGGCGAGCCCGAAGGCCTCGGTACTGCTTGGCCACGTAGCTGCTGCGGGCCCTGACCAG
The DNA here is from genome assembly GCF_000334495.1 of Tupaia belangeri chinensis. Lineage (NCBI taxonomy): Eukaryota > Metazoa > Chordata > Mammalia > Scandentia > Tupaiidae > Tupaia > Tupaia belangeri. The sequence continues at coordinate 1,797,153 of NW_006198801.1, forward strand.
AGCCCGGACGTGAGCAGTGAGGACATCCTCAGGGCCCTCCTCCTCTTTGTAGTCCACGTCCTCCTCCTGCTCCTCCACCACGCTGGTCAGGGCTGGCCCAGCTCTGCACACTTCTGGGCTGAGTGGGCCTTCCACCCAGGACACCCTGTGTGGGATGGGGTTCCTGGGGGCTGGATGTGAAGAGGAGGTTGGGTCCCAAGGGACAGCAGCAGCAGCTAGGTCCTCCCTCAGAGCTAGCCTCTCCAACCCCCCGGCTCACCTGGACTGAGTCCCTGGGCCGTCTCTGGCTCCTTCTCTTGAGGGGTCTGCTCCATCTCCCAGTCTCTGTGGGTCTCCAGGTAGAGCTGGTTGACCACTGAGAGCACCCCCCCTGAGGGGTCCAGCTGTACCCTGTTAATCTGCAGAGGGCCTGGGGGCCACAGGAAGGGAGAAGGTGTCCCAGGTGCTCATGGGCCTGCTGCAGGCCCTTGGAGGCCGCAGGGGACTTGGTTTGCAACCCCATTACTGGAGGTGCTGACGGTTGGTCCCTGGCCTCTCCCTACTCAGGCCTCCTTTCCTCTGTTAGGACCCAGAAGTTCAGGTTCCCTTTCTCTCTTGGCTCAGGGACCTCAAAGTTCTAGGTCCTCAGCCCTCTCCGACCCCTAGCCCTCTCCTCCCTCAAACCCAGTGTCTGGTCTCCCAGGTCCTGTTCCCCAGCAACAGGAGGCTAGAGGTTGGCCTCCCCTCCCCTGGGGAAACGCGCCTTACCTGAGTGCTCATCACCCTGTCGGAGAGTGGGAGGGGGCAAGAGCAGCGTTCTGGGCAGAACATCTCTGACAAAAGATAAAGGGAACCAGAATGTATGTGGGGTGTCTTAGGGAAGGATCCCCTGAGCCCCTTTGATGGGTGACCCGTACCTGCTAGCTGACAGGAAGGCCAGGAGATGGGGCAGGTCAGGCATGCAGAGATTAGAGGATTCCAGAGACACACCTGGGTGGAGGAGGCAAGGAGGGATAAGGAGGACACTCTGAGAGGTGGAAGCCCCTTCTCGCTGGTACTCTCAATTCCTGTTTCTACAATCTTCTAGAGACCTCCAGAACAGAGAAATTTCTACCTTGAAGTCTCCATTTTTTTTTTTTTTTGAGAGAGGTTTTTGCTATAGGACGTGGGCACTCTCTTGAAAGAAAGAGACAGCCAGAAAGCGAGAAATCACACCCCCCTCTCCCCAGGAGGGATGGCCATGCCACAATCCCTTCTCCTCCATTCTCCTCTCAGGACCTTGGCCATGCACGTACACGCACCCAACTTGAGTTTAAGCCACCAGATGCGGGAATCGAACCATGATCAACCACATGGGAGTCCAGCAACGTAGCCACTATGCCAACTGCTGGTCCAGAAGTCTCCATTTTTATCTTTACTCTTACATTGTGCTTATACCACCAAATAGGATCAATTCATCTGAGAAATAGTTATTGAGCATCTATTCATTTCTTTTTATCTATAGGGCGTGTATGCTCACCAGAACGACAGAAAGCAAGAAATCACTCCCCAGGGGACCACACCGCAGGGTCTTCTCCTCCATACTCCTCTCAGGATCTTGGGCATGCATACACATGCACCCGGGGTGAGTTTAAGCCACTGGGTCCGGGACTCGAACCGCAGTTGACTACATGGGAGTCCAGAGACATAGTCATTATGCTAACTGCTGGTCCTGAGCAGCTATTCATTTCTAGGTACTGGGGACATGGTCAAGGAAAAGCGCTTGTCTAGGCAGGACTAAAGCAGAGGTCCTGGCGCTGGAACACACTTAGCACGTCCAAGAACAGGGACGAGAACAGTGTGACTAGAGTAGAGTGATGGAGGGACCGGCAGGGGCTAGGTCACGTAGTACCGTCGAGGCCATGATGGAGACTAGGTTTTTGTAAACAATTCGTTTATTTCTTCCCTGAGAGAGAGAATGAAAGAGAGACAGCGCCCCAGCAGGATCCTGATGATCCTGCCCTGGCCTCCAGCCAGCCTCAGATCATGGGCAAGTACATTGCTGGTGTACATAGGGAGGTTTCTGGACTTGAACCAGGAACCTTCCCATGTGGGATTGCCTCACAAAGCATCACTGTTGGTTTTTTGTTTGTTTGTTTTTGTTTAAGAGAGATTTTACTATAGAGATGTGTGCTCACCAGAGAAACAGAGACAGAAAGACAGACAGTGAGAAATCACCCCCCAGGGGAAGCGGTCATGCCTCAATTTCTTCTCCATTCTCCAAATTTTGGGCACACACGCACATGTGCGTGGTGTGAATTTTCTTTTTTTAGAGAGAGGTTTTTTGCTATAGGGTGTGTGCACTTGCCAGAGAGACAGAAAGTGAGAGATCACTCCCCAGGGGGATGGTCATGCCATAATCCGTTCTCCTCTTGGGAGTTTGAGCATGCACACACGCACCCGGTGTGAGTTTTAAGCCGCCGAGTCAGGGACTCAAATTGCAGTTGACTATGTGGAGTCTTGTTATGTAACCATTACACCATCTGCTGGTTCCCCTGTGTGAGGTTTGTTGTTTTTTTCATTGTTGTTGTTGAGAGATTTTTGCTATAGAGTGCCTGCACTTGCGGGAGATACAGAGAGAGACAGAAAGCAAGAAATCACCCCCTGGGGGGATGGCCATGCTGCAATCCCTTCTCCTCCATTCTCCTTTTGGGATTTTGGGCACACATGCACATGTGCCCAGTATGAGTTTTAAGGGGCTAGGTCTGGGACTTGATCCGTGGTCAACTTGGTGGGAGTTCACCAACATAACCATTACATCATCTGCTGGTCCCAAAGCATCGTATTTCATCACTGTGCCACCGTCTAGTTTCATAAATTTAGATTTTCATTTAAAGATGTTGCATATTTTCTGCAGGGTTTGCTGCAGGGCCATAAAGCATCTAGTCAATGTTGAAAATATCCCCCTGGAGACCATCAGGAGGTGTGGTGGTTAAAGTGTTGGACACTCCCACATGGCTGACCACGGTTCGAGTCCCGGACTGGTGGTTTGCTTTCTCACTTTCTTTCTCTCTCTGTCTCTCTCTGGTCCACTTAAAATAAATGGAACCAGCAGTTAGCATAATGGCTATGTCGCTGGACTCCCACAGAGTCTACCGCGGTTCAAGTCCCAGACCTCGTGGCTTAAACTCATGCCAAGTGCGTGTGAATGCGTGTCCATGATCCGGAGAGGAGAACGGAGGAGAAGGGATTGCAGCGTGGCCATCCCCCCTGGGGAGTGATTTTTCGCTTTCTGTCTCTCTGTCTCTCTCTTTCTGTCTGGTGAGCGCAAGCGCCCTGTAGCAAAAACCTCTCCCCCCCCCAAAAAAAATAAAATAAATAAATAAAAAGAAATTAAAAGAAAAAGAAAATACCCCCCTGGGGCTGTCTCCATGACCTAGTAACGGAGCTGGATCTACATGGCCAACTATGGTTTGGATCCTGGCGCCAGCAGTTTGAAAAACACACAAAACAGGGGCCAGCAGTTAGCGTAATGGCTATGTCGCTGGGCTCCCATGTAGTCGACTACGGTTCAAGTCCTGGACCCGGCGGTTAAACTCACGCCTGGCACATGTGAGTGCGTGCCCAAGATCCTGAGAGGAGAATGGAGGAGAAGGGATTGCGGTGTGGCCATCCCCACTGGGGGGGGGGGGGTGATTTTTCACTTTCTGTCTCTCTGTCTCTGTCTTTCTGGTGAGTGCACGCACCCTATACCAAAAACCTTCTCCAAGAAAAAATACACACACACAAAACATATCAGACATGTGTTCATGCATGTTCAAAATCCTGACAGGATGAAAAAAAAAAGAGACAGGATTGGGACCAGCAGTTAGTGTAATGGCTATGTCGCTGGACTCCCATGTAGTCGACCACGGTTCGCGTCCCGGACCTGATGGCTTAAAACTCACACAGGGCGCGTGTGCGTGTGTGCCCAAGATCCCGAGAGGAGAACGGAGGGATTCTGGCGTGGCCATCCCCGCTGGGGGGTGATTTTTCGCTTTCTGTCTCTCTGACTCTCTGTCTTTCTGGCGAGCACACGCGCCCTATAGCAAAACCTCTCAAAAAAACAAAAACAAACAAACAAACAAAAAGACAGGATTGCAGTGCAACTATGCCCCATTGGGGAGTTCTCTCTCTCTCTCTCTTTTTTTCTGGCAAGTGCACAAGGCCCTCTGGCAAAAAAAGAAAAAAAAAAAAAAGAAAGAAAGAAAAAAAGAAAAAATACCCCTCCAGCTGCTGAGCTCAGAATGGATTGCAGGGAGGAAAGGATAGGAGCAGGGAGACCACAGAGGAGGCTACTAAAATTATTTGGCAAGAGGAGACGGCGATTCGGACTAAGGTGATGGAGGTGGAGAGGATTGGGAAGGCTTAGGAGACATGTTAGAAGTAAAGCCGAGGGAACCAGCAGTTAGCGTAATGGCTATGTCACTTGGCTTAAAACTCACGCCAAGCACGTGTGAGTATGTGCCCAAGATCCCGAGAGGAGAATGGAGGAGAAGGGATTGCCGCATGGCCTTCCCCCCCTGGGGTGATTTCTCGCTTTCTGTCTCTCTGTCTCTCTGGTGAGCTCACAGGCCCTATAGCAAAAACCTCTCCAAAAAAAAAAAGACAGTTCCTGATGATAATTTGCTGGGGACTGGAAACTCAAGGGAGGTGTCTCACCTCCAGGAAACTTCTGGATCTGGTAGGTGTTGACTTCTCCCACTGAAGGGCCCGTCTTCAACACCAGGACCTGCCTGGGGTCATGTCCTATGACCAGGAAACTCTGGAGGGTAGAGACAAAGGTCAGCTTGAAGGAAGAATGTGTTACTTTTGCCTGCCTAATATCCATTTCCCTTATTTTGGGTACCACACCCCAAATTTTCTTTAGGTAAATCTTCTCCCTACTCAGTCCATGTGGGTGGGACTGACTCCCCCAAGCCTTAGTGGGTGGGCCTATGACCTGACCTAGCCAATAGACTGATGGCTCTCTGTCCATTGTTTGGTTCAAGGAGAGGCATGTGACCCAAGCTCAGCCAATGAACATCTTCCACCGGACTTACCCTAGAGCTTGCTGGAAGGAGGTCTCTTTCTCTTTATTAAAAGTTTTAAAAATGTATCTCTTTTTTAAAAAGTTTTTTGGGGGCTGGCAGGTGGCAGTGGTAGTTAAGGGTGCTGGACTCCCACATGGCAGATCGCAGTTCGAGTCCCAGATCTGGTGGCTTTCTTTCTCATTTTCCTCTCTCTCTGTCTCTCTCTCTTGCTCTATCCCTCTCTGGCCAAATTAAAATAAATAAATAGGGGCCAGGAGGTGGCATGGTGGCTAAGGGTGCTGGACTCCCACATGGTCAATCACGGTTCAAGTCCCAGACCTGGTGACTTGCTTTAAGTAAATAAATAAACAGTTAGATGAAAAATTATTTTAAAAAGTTTTTTTTAATATTTTTTTTAGAGGTTTTTGCTATAGGGCATGTGTGCTCGCCAGAAAGACAGAAAGACATAGAGAGTTAGAAAGCGAGAAATCACCACCCCACCACCCCACCCCCGGGAGGATGGCAACACTGCAATCCCTTCTCCTCCATTCTCCTCTTGGCATCTTGGGCACACATGTACACGTGCCCGGCATGAGTTTAAGCCACCAGGTCCGGGACTTGAACTGCAGTCAACTACATGGAGTCCAGCGACATAGCCATTACACTAACTGCTGGCCCCTAAAAAGATTTTTTTTTTCTTTTTAGAGAGTTTTTATGCTATAGGGCGTGTGCGCTCGCCAGACAGAGACAGAGAGACAGAAAGCAAGAAATTGCCCCCCAGGGGGGATGGCCACGCCACAATCCCTTCTCCTTCATTCTCCTCTCAGGATTCTGGGCACGTACACACATGCACCCGGCGTGAGTTTAAGCCACTGGGTCCGGGACTTGAACCGCGGTCGACTACGTTGGAGTCCAGCGACATAGTCATTACGCTAACTGTTGGTCCCAAAAGATTTTTTTTAAAAAGGTTTTTATCATAGGGCATGTGTACTTACCAAAGAGTGACAAAGAGAGACAAAGAGAGTGAAAGTGAGAAATCACCTCTGGGGGGGGGGAAAATGGCCATGCCACAATCCCTTCTCTCCCATTCTCCTCTTGGGATTTTGGGCACACACATACACACACATGGCATGATTTTCCAGCCACCAGTCTGGGACTTGAACTGCAGTTGGCCATGTGGAAGTCTAGCACTTTAACCACCATGCCACCTGCTGGCCCCCAAAAGTTTTACAATTTTATTTCTTAATTTTAACTCCCAACAGGGGCCTCATGCTCTGATTTATCCCCAGCCTGAGCCAGCCAGGATCACAGACATGCATGCACCGGGTGTGTACAGAGAAACCTAGGGAGGTCAAATGGGGACCTCCCCATGTGGCTTGCACCCCTGTGATAGGCCAAAAAATCTCTTTATCTTTTTTTTATTTTTTAATAATTTATTTAGGAACCAGCAGGTAGGATGCTGGTTAAGCTGGACTCCCACATGGCTATGGTTCAAGTCATGTTCCAGACCTGGTGACTTGCTTTTCCACTTTCCTCTCTCGCTCTCTGATCCAATTAAAAAAATAATTTAAAGTTATTTTTTAAAATAATTATTTCAGTTATTATTATATTTTTGTTTTTTAAATTTGCTATAGGGCACATGAGAGAGAGAGAGAGAGAGAGAGAGAGCGAAAGCAAGCTGTCAGGTTTGGGACTTGAACTGAATTCTGCCATGTGGGAGTCGAGCACCTTAACCACCACACCACCTGCTGGCCCCAAAAAGGCCTCTTTTTCACTGGAGTTACTAAGCTGGTGAGATTTAGCCCTGAGCTAGGACAGCCATCTTTGTCGCCACAAGGACATCGCCCTCATGAGGAGAAAGCTAGGGTAGGCCCTGTGAGTTGTCCTCACCGGATCTATCCCCATTCCTTGTAGAGCTCCTTGTTCAAGGTGTTAATATGCCCAGCCGTAGGACATGGATAATCACTAATTCAGGCTGTGATTTTCAGTCCTGGTTGTAGAACTCCCAGGCCAGCTTTTAAAAATATTGCTAGCTGGCCCATCCACATGTTCTCAATCAGCTGTGAAGGCTTTTGCTTTTTCCAGCGAAAGAAACAGATGGCCCAGCAGTAAAACATGACACTGCAAGGTCGACCCGTAGAAGCGGTTCCTGGTTCACATCCAGAAACCTCCCTGAGTAGGCCAGGCACGTGTTTGCCCATGATCCAGGGCTGGCTGAGGCTAGAGGTAGGTCATGGCATCAAGATCTTGTTGGGGGGAACCAGCAGTTAGCGTAATGGCTATGTTGCTGGACTCCCAGGGACCGCAGTTCGTGTCCCGGACCCGGTGGCTTAAAACTCACGCCGGGCGCGTGTGCGTGCGTGCCCAAGATCCCGAGAGGAGAATGGAGGAGAAGGGATTGCGGCATGACCATCCCCCCTGGGGGGTGATTTCTCGCTTTCTGTCTCTATGTCTCTCTCTGTCTGTCTGGTGAGCGCACGCGCCCTATAGCAAAAACCTCTCCAAAAAAAAAAAAAAGATCTTGTTGGGAGTGCTCTTTCTCTCTCTTGCTCACTCATGGAAATGATAAACTTTAAAAGAGGCACAGGCAGTGGTGCAACAGGAGAGTAACTGGATCCTGAGGGAAACGTCCTGGGTTTGAGTCCCAGGACCTTCTTAAGCACTCTGGGAGCACATGCATGTACCTATGACCCTGGCCAACTGACCCTTGGGGTGGATCGTGGCCTAGAGACCCTGTTAGGGATGCCTATCTCTCTGTCTCTTTCTTGAGAGGTTTTTGCTATAGGACATGTGCGCTAGCCAGAAAAACAGACAGAAAGCAAGAAATCACCCCCCCAGTGGGGATGGGGGCCATCCCTTCTCCTCCTGGGATCTTGGGCATGCACGTACATATGCCCGGCATGAGTTTAAGCCACCGGGTCCAGGACTTGAACAAGGGTCGACTACATGGGAGTCCAGCGACATAGCCATTACACCAACTGCTGGTTCCCCTTCTGTCTCTATCTCTCTTCTCTCCCTTCCTCTCTCTTTTTCTTGGAAGAAATAAAAAAAGTTTATGAGGGGCCAGCAGGTGGCGTGGTAGCCACATGGCCAACCATAGTTCGAGTCCTAGACTGGGTGGCTTGCTTTCTTACTTTCCCTCCCTCTGTCTCTGTTTCTTTCTGGTGAGCGTGCATGCCCTATAGCAAATTAAGAAATAATAATACAATTAAATAAATAATTATTTTAAAAAGTTTTTAAAAGATGTATTTTTTAAAAAATAAGAAGACACAGATGCAGCCAGTGTCTTCTTTTTTCCTGTCTGGAATGCTCATACGGGCTTAGCCTGTGGGGCAGCCTCAGGGCAACGATGAGACAAGTCCAAGGGAACCATAAAGAGGCTGGCTTGATGGCACTGAGCCGCCAAACCGGAGCCAACAGTTGCCTTTCCGATTGGGTCAGGAAAAGAAGTGCCTGTTTTCTTTCTTTCTTTCTTTCTTTCTTTCTTTCTTTCTTTCTTTCTTTCTTTTTCTTTTTTTTTTTTTTTTGAGAGGTTTTTGCTATAGGGCTCATGTGCTTGCCAGAAAGAGAGACAGAAAGCGAGAAATCACCCCCCAGGGGGGACGGCCATGCCGCAATCCCTTCTCCTCCGTTCTCCTCTCAGGATCTTAGGCACGCACGCACACACGCCCAGCGTGAGTTTAAGCCACCAGGTCCGGGACTCGAACCATGGTTGGCTACATGGGAGTCCAGCGACATAGCCATTATGACAACTGCTGGTCCCAGAATTTATTTATTTCTTTTAATTTGACTAGAGAGGAACAGAGTGAGAGTGAGAGAGAGAGAAAGTGAAAGTGAGAAAGCAAGCCACCAGGTCTGAAGCTCGAACCGCGGTCGGCCATGTGGGAGTCCAGTGCCCTTAGCCAGCAAGCCACCTGCCGGCTGCCTTATTTTCTTAAGCCACTATAAAACACCATGGAACTAGCGCTTATTACCTGCAGGCCCTAAACAGACAGAATTCCCCGTAGATAAAAGCAGAGTCGAGAAGTGGGATAAAGAGGAATTCTGAGGTTGTCTGACACTCGGGATCCGTGCCTTCTGGAAACGACTTTTATTTCTGAGTTTTTCAGTTATGTGAATCACTCAATAGCCTTTTTGGTTTGTTGGTTTGTGTTTTGTGTGTCACTAGCCACCACCAGGGTCCTGGCTGATACAGGGAGTTAGGGGAGGGTCAGAACAGGTCCCCAGGTATGAGTACTCACCCCCAGGGGCCACAGCTCCACCAGTGCCTCTGCGCCCTGAGGATCCAGCTCTGGAACCTGCCACACCCCACATGTCCTCCACAGGCGAAGAAGTGCCTCTGGGGTGCTGAGGACCCTGAGGGGAGTCTCGCCTGTTCCATTTGCCTGAGATGGGGTCAGCCTGGGATGTACATGGTCCAGGAGGTTAAAGGTCAGAGGTGAGCAGTTGGACACTAGGGCAGAGGGGTCAGTGGGGCACAAAGAGGCAGATTAGGGACAAAGGGTCAGAGATGGGTTTCAGGGTCCTGGGGTGGGTTGGCATTGGGTGGGAGGGGTTTCTGGATTTAGGAGCAGGAGATAGAAACTGCAGTTCCAGCAGCTCTCACCTCTGCCCCTCGGTAGGGGCTGCAAGGCCGTTGTCCTCTATCTGTGCCATCCTCAGGATGTGGGAAGCCCATGAGCCATGGTCTGGCCTCTGGAAGGGAGAAAGGTAAAACTCAAGCTGCTCGGGACCAGCGGGTGACGTAATGGCTATGTCACTGGACTTCCATGTAGTCGACCACAGTTCGAGTCCCAGACCTGGTGACTTAAACTCACGCTGGGCACATGTGCGTGCGTGCCCAAGATCCCGAGAAGAGAATGGAGGAGAAGGGATTGCGATGTGGCCATCCCCCCTGGGGGGTGATTTCTCACTTTCTGTTTCTCTGTCTCTGTCTTTCTGGTGAGCGCATGCGCCCTATAGCAAAAACCTCTCAAAACAAACAAACAAACTGGGGGCCAGCAGTTAGCGTAATGGCTATGTCACTGGACTCCCACATAGTTGACCACGGTTCGCGTCCCGGACCCAGTAGCATAAACTCACGCTGGGCACATGTGTGTGCGTGCCCAAGATCCCGAGAGGAGAATGGAGGAGAAGGAATTGCGGCATGACCATCCCCCCTGGGGGGTGATTTCTCGCTTTCTGTCTCTGTGTTTCTGTCTGGCAAGCGCATGCGCCCTATAGCAAAAACTTCACCAAAAAAAAAAAAAGTGTGTGTGTGAGTGCTAATTGCTGTAGACTTGTCTCTTAGGAGTGCTTTTGATGTGTTTGAAAGCATCTGTAAGGTTGTGATTAAATTATAAAACAAACAAACTCAAGGCTGCTCCTGCCCAGGAGTAATATTCAAAATACCACCAATATGGAAGGGACCTCGACCAATCGAAATGGACCCCAAAGGCCTCTTGCTATGCCAGGGTTAGTTCTTTAATTGATGGGTTGTGGGCAATCTGGGGGTCCTGTGAGAGATGCCGGTGGGTTTTGGGATGGAGGGAGAGGGCTCAGCACAATGGCTATATACCGAGCAGTAGGGAGTATTTAAAGTTTTTTGTTCTTTCTTGAGAAATATTTTTGCCATAGGGCGCATGGGTTCATCAAAGAGACAGAGACAGAGAGAAAGCGAGAAATCAACCCCCCTGGGGGGGTTGGCTATGCTGCAATCCCTTCTCCATTCTCCCGTCGGGATTTTGGGCATGCACACACACATGTGCCCAGCGTGAGTTTCAAGCTGCTGGGTCCAGGACTCAAACAGCGAATGGCCATGTGGGAATCCGCTGCATGAACCAGTACGCCACCTCCCGGCTCCAAAGATTTTTTTTTTTCTTTTAGATTTTTTTGCCACAGGGCATGTGTGCTCACCAGAGAGACAGAGAGAGAGGGAAAGTGAGAAATCACCTCCCAGGGGGATGACTGGGTCGCTCTCCTCTCAGGATTTGGCCACACATACACACACACACACACACACACACACACACACACACACACGCTCCAGGTGTTTTTCAAGCCTCCAGGTCTGGGACTCAAACTGCAGAGTCAGCCATGTGGGATCCAGTACCTTAACCACCATGCCACCTGCTTGTTGGCCCAGGAGTATTTAAAGATTTTAGCGATTGATGGAGCCATATGAATATGGGCCAGCTGAAAACAGCCCGGGCAAACCAAGTGCCTGGAAAGGTTCCCAACCGTGGCAGGCACTCTATACATTTGTCCAAATGTAATACAACCTCTCCTCATCCTCTTCCTAGACCACAGAGGGGCCCTTGGCTATACTCCTCCCCATTCGATTGTGAAAAACAGAGAGAACATACAGAAAAGCTGAAAGAATTCTACAGGGCACTTCCATGTGCCCACGGCCTTTTCATTTTGCCACAGCTCTATCCGTCTGCCTCTCCATCACCTTCTCTTAGCCCACGCAGACTCCTATGGTTGGTTATCTTCAGGGTTAGATACTAGGTGTGGAAAAGGAGGAGCCATCCATTTTTTATCCATCCATCCACCCATCTATCCAATGTTTTCCAACCCGAGAATGAGGTGTTGGTGCCCTGGGGGTGGGTGATGACTAGGACGGATCCCTACTCTAGGGCCCTCCTGTCTTATTTGGGGGTGGGTGTAGAATGTGGATAACAAACAGCTAAACAAACAAATCAGCCCATTGAGCAGAAGCCCAGGGTGCTAGGAAAAAGGAGAGCCAGGGCCAGGTGCCCCACTCAGAGGAGAGTAGGAAGCAGGAGATGGGGAGAGGGGGACAGTGCAGGTCCCAGTCCCCTGGGAGCGGCTGCAGGGCAGGGCTGGATGGGGGCAGCTGCCTGCTACCCGAGGGAGGCAGTGTGGGGTGAAGATGCCAGGTGCTCAGTCCCTGGGGGCCCTACCTGTTCTCGGAGGGGAGGCTTGGAGTACAGGAAGTGAAAGTGTTCCTCGCAGAGAGGAAGCTGGGCCGGCAGGGGAAGAGGCGGGGCTGGGGTATCTGAAAGCAACCTTCCTCCCTAGTTCCGGGGGCTCAGGCCTTAGGTGACTGGGCTTTGGAGAAAGGGACCCCAGCAGGTCTGAAGTCCAGGAGGAAGAGCCAAGAGCTCGCCCCGCCTTTCTGTACCCCTGGCTATTTCTCTTGAGAGCCTAATGCTGTCCTGGTTTCTTTAGTGGCCCAAGGTCAACCCCCTCCCCAGCAGCTTCCCTGGGTACCCACAGAGAGAAACAGCCAGGCGGGACAGCAGATTACTAGTTGTTTTTGGTTTTGTTTTTAATGTGTCTCCAATAAGCAAAACCTACCCATCCCACATGGGGGTGGGTCCCAAGGGAAGAGGGCCCAGTGTCCACTTTGGGAGGCAGAGACAGAGACCTGGGAGCCCAGGCCCCCGCCCCTGCACTGGGTGCAAGTTACATGAGCAGAGCCCACAGCCCTGTTGGGGGTCAAGGCAGGGGAGAGCTGGTCTGCTTGGCCATGGGCCCGGGAAATAGTTAGAAATTAGTGGAGGTCGCTCCTTACCCAGGGAGCAGCAAGATTGTGGGCTGTTAGAGTCGGGCTCAGTTCCTAGATGTTAGAGATCTGCTGTGGTTGGGGGGACCCCGGCTTTGGGAGGGAGTGGTTAGGGGACTGGGGGGATGGTCTGAGCTCTCCAGGCAAGAGCTGCAAGTTAGGAGGCAGGGCTGGCTGGGGCTCGGCTGTCCAGACGAGCCTGGGGCTGTCATTGGCGTTTCTCTCCCTCTGTGGTCCTGGCCTCCTCCCTGGCCGGTGGTGGGGTCTTGCTGGCGGAAGCTGAAGAGGTGGGATTGGGGGCCCCCGATCCTGACTGGGCATCTATTCTGGCATGCTCCTTCCGGACAAGGTCCTCCAGCTCCTTCTGCAGAGGTAAAGTTCACAGAAGTCAGAGGTCACCATGCACTGTGGGGTCAGAGGACCTGCAGGGAGGGGTAGGGTCTAGGAACTGGGCTCAGGGTGGGCAGGGGTGGCGCAGCGCCTCACCTTCCATCCAAGGAGATCAGCGAGGGCCAGGCAGCCCTGGTCACAGTCCCCCAGCCAGGCCACGTCCCTGCGGTGCGGGCGAAGTCAGAGCTCTGCCGTCAGTGTGCCCAGGCGCCCTCCCTCCACCTGCCCGGGCCCGGGCCTCACCTGTAGGCCTTCTTGGAGTCAAAGTCCATGCCTCCTCCAAGGCCCATCATCATCCCCAGGAACGGGTCCGTCTATGGGGGAGGGGAGCATGGGAAGAAGGGGTGGTGTGAGGACACTGAGAGCATACACCCAGGAACAACGGCTTGGCTTTGTCTCCCAGCTTTGTGACCTGGGTCAAGTGACTTGGCCTCTCTCTGCCCAGTTTCCTTATTTGCAAAATGAGGACAGTCACAGGGCGTGGACAGTGTTGTGGCATCAGTAGGTTAATTTTTTTTTTTAAAGAGTTATTATTATTATTTTTGGAGAGGTTTTTTGCTATAGGGCGCGTGCGCTCACCAGACAGACAGAGAGAGACATAGAGACAGAAAGCGAGAAATCACCCCCCAGGGGGGATGGTCACACCGCAATCCCTTCTCCTCCATTCTCCTCTCGGGATCTTGGGCATGCATGCACATGCGCCTGGCGTGAGATTTAAGCCACCAGGTCCGGGACGTGAACCGCGGTCGACTACGTGGGAGTCCAGCGACATAGCCATTACACTAACTGCTGGTTCTCAAGAATTATTTATTTCCCCAGGAGGGGAACACCTTCCCCAGGAGGGCACCTCCCAGCAGGGGGTTCCCAGTAGAGGGAGAGGACAGACCTGAGGGCACCATGGGAGGCCCCGGGTCCGGCCGAGCTTCCTCTGACAAGGCCTGACCCTTCAGTCCCAGGACACATGTCATTGCTTTTCTGTCAGTTGTTCAAGAGAGTCCCAAGTGACGTAGAGGCCTGAGAGGATAGCCCAGGAGCTGAACCCCAGGGTCTAAACTGTAGAGGCCAAAGTCCCAGGATTCCCCAGCTGGGACCCCCTGAGACCTGCCCTAGTTCCCCAGGAAGTCGTGGGGGAGGAGAGGCGGGATGAGGGCGAGCCAGGCTCACTCACCTGGCCGGTCTTCTCCTTGTTGATGAGCAGGCGTGGGGTACTGAGGGGGGCCCTGAGGGAGGCAAACTCAATGGTCAGGGTCTGTCCTGCTCCCCCAGGCCCGGCCCCCCAGCTCCAGCCCCGACCTACTTGCCGATGAGGGATGCAAAGGGCTGCACCTGCAGAGAGGTGCCCATGATGATAAGCAGGTCCACCTTCTGGAAGTCCTGCAGGACGTGGCTGGTCAGGGCTGGGGACCTTGCCCAGGCTGGGCTGCCCTCCGCCACCCTGTCCTGGGTCACCCACACCCACAGGTCACCTTCCCCAGGCCACGGTCCAGCTGCCCCATGTGGGCTGAGCTTGGGTACAGCGGCCTGGGAGCACTTACTGACTGCATGCAGGAGAAGAAACGCGCTGGAAGGTTCTCCCCGAAAAACACGATGTCTGAGGTGGAGACAGGTGGACAGAGACAGAGACAGTGACATGGGGAGACAGAGAAAATAGGCAAGAGTAGAGGCAAACCTGAGGGCTGGGGTAGGACAGTGGTGGGGACACAGAGCTCCGCTCTCCCCAGGACAGATCTGGGGATCAGGTTAGAGGGACAGAGGTGGTCCTTGGGAGAGGGTCAGTGGGAGGAGGAAGGCCCATCCCATGTCCACCTCTGCAGGCCCCTGGCCACAAAGCTCACCAGGCTTCACCACGCTCTGACATTTCTCGCACTTTGGAGTCACCTCGGAGAAGATCTTCTCTGGGCGGGAGGAAGGGGAGGCAGAGAAGGCAGTAAGAGGCCCGAGCTGGGCTCTGGGTACTGTCTGGCCTGGCCCCCCACCCCTTCTTCCACTGTCAATATAAATACCCCTCAGTCATTGGGGAATTTCCTGGGGTGTCCACACTGCTCAGGAAAGACCCCTTTTCTTTTTTTTTTTTTTTGAGAGCATTTTGCTATAGGGCGCGTGCGCTCGCCAGACAGACAGAGAGAGACAGAGAGACAGAAAGCGAGAAATCACCCCCCAGAGGGGATGGTCACACCGCAATCCCTTCTCCTCCATTACTCCTCTCGGGATCTTGGGCACGCACGCACACACGCCCGGTGTGAGTTTTAAGCCACCGGGTCCGGGACGCGAACCGCGGTCGACTACGTGGGAGTCCAGCGACATAGCCATTACGCTAACTGCTGATCCCAAGACCCCCTTTCTTAAGAGAGCTCTCCCTCCACTCCCAGGTTTCCAGAGGTGGCTCTCAGCACCACTGTCCAAACTACTGAATGAAACAGGAGACAGGTGAATGAATGAATGGGCAGATACTTGCCCCTAGCAGGGACAGCTGGATCCCTCTCCCTCCCACCTGGGCTGTCTGGACTCAGGGATAAAGTTCTTCCCAAGGGTGTTTTTTCTTGGTCATGATCCTTCTGCCTGAGCCTCCGAGTAGCTGGGTACGGGCATACCACTGCGCTCGGCTCTCCTTAGGGTGGGCTGGGATCACACTCGGGTGGCCTCAGCCTGCCCAGGAGCAGGGTCCACATGGCTGGGCCTCTGAGTCTCGGAGGGTAGCCCTGTTTCCCCCTAGACCAGAGAGGCCTGGTGATTGACTCCCCAGCCTGGTGGTAGAGGGAGGGAAGAATGCACACATGACCCTGGGATGGGGACAAAACCTTAGGACCAGCTGCTTCCTACCCTTGGGTTTGTGACAGACCCCGCCTCACACCAGCCTATGACAATCATCCCTCCTTGTTGCTATTGATTAGGAAGCCTGAAAACGTTTCTGTCACCTGCAACCTCAGAATCCCAGCTTACCCATGTAATCATTCGTTTATTCATTCAGTCAACAAACATTTACAGAGCACTGTCTTCGTATCTGAAACTCATTTAAGGCACTTCTGTATCGACAGCGTGGTGGTTTGTGAGCGCGTGCGCGGCTGCTGTGCGCCAGACATAATGGGGGTAATGTCAATTGTATAGAACCCCCAGCTGCGTGCAGTGGGCTATTCAGGAGCCCTCGGCCCAGGGGCGGTCAGCTGGCATTTGACCAGAAAAGCCACCCTCCGCAGCCCTACTACAAATGCCGCAGCTGTCCTTACCTCACACAGACACCAGAGGCTTTGTTAAATTGGCATAAAGAATGTCAGAAATGGGTCCCCATGGGTGAAATAAGTGGTTCTTAGCCAGCACAATGGATGTCAGAACTAGCCCCCCCGGCATTCAAGATATGTGCATGGCTGGTTTCTCTGCCTTTTTTTTTTTTTCCCTGTTTTCCTTTTTTCCTGTCCTCACATGAACAGGGACTAGGCCTCTAGCAAGCCCTGTTGTCCTCCTAAGGACAGCTCCCAGCCTTCATCCCTATCCGGCTCGGGTCCAGCTCAACACTGTAGATTCTGCCTGTGCTGGCCAATACATAGTCAAAGCCACACGTGACTTCCATAACTCGGACATGCTACATTGCCTGCCTTCTTCTTTTAAGAAATTTTCTAGAGGGTGCATGTGTTCCCCAGAGAGAGACACAGAGACAGAGAGAGAGGGAAAGTGAGAAAGCACCTCCATGGAGGATGGTCACACCACAATTCCTTCTCCTTTTCCCTCTCCTTCTGGGATTTTGGACACACATATGCTCCCCACACATTTTCTTTTTCTTTTTTGGGGGGGAGATTTTTGCTATAGGGCACGTGTGCTTGCCAGAGAGACAGAGAGAGACAGACAGACAGAAAGAGAGGAATCACCCTGCATGGGGGATGTCCATGCTGTAAATTCCTTCTCCTCCATTCCTCTTGGGAATTTGGGCTTGCATGCATACGTGCCCGGAGAGAATTTTAAGCCGCTAGGTCTGGGACTTGAACCATGGCCAACTATGTGGAAGCCCAGTGATGTAACTGCTACGCCATCCGCTAGTCCTTCCTGAACATTTTCAAGGTGCCAGGTCCAGGACTCGAACTGTGGAGCTGATCATGTGGAATCCAGTCTCTTTAACCACCATGCTACCAGCTGGCCCCACTGCTGCTCTTCTGAGAATGGGATCGCTTGTGCCTCAACGAGTCTTTCGTGTAAGAGGGGTGCAGAGCACTCACGAGGACCAGAGCTGGGGTAGTCTGAGCTCCCAGCACAGGCTGTCTGACCAGGTAGGCCTGGTCTGGAGCCTGTACCCACACGATCTGGTTGTGAGGTGGGGAAAAATGACTTGTCTTGCCCAGATGCTTGAGGGCTACCGTTAACTACTAAGAAGAGCTAGAGGGCCAGGCGGAGGTGCAGCGGTTACCCTGGACTGGCCGGGGAAGGTCCTGGGTTTGTGTCCTGGGGCTTCCTTGAGCATGCTGGGTAATGCCCACATGCCCTGATCCAGGCCAGTTGAGACTGGGGTGACTGTGGCAAGAACACCCTGCTGGGGTACCTGTTCCCCTTACCTCTTTCTCATGAAAGAAATATTAATAAATAAACTTAAAAAGAGGCGCCACGGAGCTGAGCAGGATGGACGAGTGCCTGCTGTGAGCAGCCGGCTCCTGGCGCAGAGGCCTGGCAGGTGAGCCTGTTCCTCACCTTTCATCCAATCGAGTGTGTACTCTCTCCGGCACAGGGGGCTGACACAGTGCGACGTGTAGAAGGTGCCGTGGGCCTCCACCAGGTCCTCGGGCTCCAGCCCCGCCACTCGTTCCAGGGTGTCTATGTTCTGGAGGGAGATGGGGTGCGATCAGAAGTGAACCACCCCCTCATGGGCGAGAGGCAGAGCGGGGAGCGGAAGCTTCGAGACAGGAGAAGCAAGTGGGCTTGTGAGGAGGAAGAGGGAAGCAAGTGGCAGGGTGTGTCTGAAGACTGCCTGTCCCCAACAGTGTCACTAACGGTGTGAAAGTCACGGCCCCTTAAAGGCAGGGGCCCAAATAAACGCCAATGTCTGTGAGGACCAGCCCACTGCACCACAGCCCATGAGGCATTTTTCTGTGAATCCGGGTCACTTTTACATTTTCTGGAGGTGTTTTGTTAGAGCTAGATACTTTATTACCCCCTGTCAGAAACGTGCTGAAATGGGCGTGGTGGCGCCCGCCCTATGGCAAATAAGAAAAGTGTTGAAATAATGCACAATCTAGTGTCTCCGTGGTAAGGGGGCCCCTCAGATGCGCCATCCCTGCCCCACCTGCACAGCTGTCCGTGTCAGCCCTGGCCAGGTACGAGCGTACGTGCATCAGGAGGCCTGCTCTGGTTGCAGCACTTCTAGCAGTCAGGGTTCTTATTAGGGTCTGTTTTGTAGATGACCTAGGTCCTAGGTGAGTCCCAGAGCCTCCCCAAGCACACCAGGTGGTGCACAGGGTTTGCGCTGGCTGACACTGGGGATGGACTGCAACGTGGGGACTCTGTTGGGGGTGTCTGTCTGTCTGTCTGTCTCTTTCTCAAGGAAGAAATATTTATATATGATGGCATGGTGGTAGCTCAACTCCACTCAACAGCTTTCAGCGGGAAAGCCACCCAGCTGTGTCAGGAGGAGCTAGAAGTCTGGGCTTTCATGTGAAATTTCCTGATTTTTAAACCTTCGTTCACTTTTTGTCTCAAAAGATTGTGTCACTGATTGAAACGTCACCAGTGCAACATGGTCCTGGCCACACAGCGTGTCGGTGCAACTGGGAGGAACTGCTTCCTCGGAGTGAATGTGATGGCCCCACTTCGAGGTGCAGAGCTCAGCCCGAGAACCCAGGCTGGGGCTCCGCCCTTGGCCCCCAAGTCCACGCCCTTGCTGGGGTGTGGCCTCATGGAGGGCTCCCAGCTCAGGAATGCTGCTCAGGATCTCCCATTAAAAATCAGCATGTTCCCCTCAAACAATGCTTTCTTCCGTTCTTTACCTTGCTATAGTGCCTGAGCTATCACCAGAGAGAGAGAGAGAAAGTGAGAAAGCACCACCCAGGGGAGAAGACCACATGGCAATCCTTTCTCCTCCACTCTCCTCTCGGGATTTTTTCAGCACGCACAAATGTGCCCCTGGCATGTTTTTCAGGCTGCCGGGTCCAGGATTTCAATCGTGCAGTTGGCCATTTGGGATCCAGCGCCTTAATAACTATGCCACTGACTGACCCAAGACTCCACTTTTAAAAGCATGAAGAGGCAGCCAGCCAGTGGTGCAGCAGCGACACTGGGGAGGTCCCAGATTTGTGTCCTAGAGCCTCCCTGTGCATCGTGGGTGCACACATGTGTGCCCATGAGTCAGGAGGGCTGAGGCTAGAGTGGTCCCAGCATGGGAATCCTGTTGGGGTCTTTCTCTCTCTCTCATGGAATAGATGAATAAACTTAAAAAAAAAAAAAAAGAAAAGAAAGAAAGAAAAGCACAAAGCTGATATGTGGGTGTGGATATGGAAGTCTTCCAGACAGGGCTTAAGCAAAAAATAGCCAAGTACAGATTCTCATGTGCAGTGTAAGTACCAGATAGGTATAAATGAAGAGGATGGTAAGCTGTGGGCCAGTCAGAGGGCAGGGTGGTTTGTTGTTTTGTTTTGTTTTGTTTTTCTGAGAGATTTTCGCTATAGGGCGTGTGCGCTTGCCAGACAGACAGAGACATAGAGACAGAAAGCGAGAAATCACCCCCAGGGGGATGGCCATGCCGCAATCCCTTCTCCTCCATTCTCCTCTTGGGATCTTGGGCACACACGCACACGCGCCCGGCGTGAGTTTTAAGCCACCGGGTCCGGGACGCGAACCGCGGTCGACTACGTGGGAGTCCAGCGACATAGCCATTACGCTAACTGCTGGTTCCGCCCGGTGTGAGTTTTAAGCCACCGGGTCTGGGACACGAACCGCGGTCGACTACGTGGGAGTCCAGCGACATAGCCATTACGCTAACTGCTGGTTCCCAAGAGGGCATGGTGGTTAAGGTGGCTCGGTTCCACGTAGCCAACTGTGTGGTTTGAGTCCCAGATCCAGTGGTTTGAAAATCATGCCAGGCGCATATGCATGCTTGCCCCACATCCTAGGAGGATAATGGAGGAGAAGGGATAGTGGTGTGGCCATTTCCCCAGGGGGTGATTTCTCTCTCTCTGTCTCTGTCTTTCTCTTTGGCTAGTGCACACCCTATAGCAAAGACCAAAAAAAGAAAAGGTGAGCTGTTTTGCTGTGGAGACCACAGTGACTTGAATGAACAAGACAGCTGTCCTCACGTGTGAATGGACACTTGTGTCTTAAGATAAAAATAACATCAGATGCGGCTTTAAAAATGCTGCATCATCATTACTCAGGAAGAGTACAGACAGTGTTCCAGAAAACTGGGTCAGTGACAGGGAAAGGGGCTGAGGATGAAGGATCTGAGCAGAACCATCTCATGAAATGCAAGAATAGGACATTTTTTCCCACCTTTATATATGGGAGAGGTCTTCAAAGAGTTTGTGGAAAGTATATTATTTAAAAAACTGTGCGGGCATTTTAAATATTTTTGCACCAAAATACATTCATATTTCAATTCCATTTTCACCATTTCTTTGAAGTTCCCTTGTATTTTATGCAACAGGCCATTTTCAATTTTTTTTTTTTTTTTGAGAGGTTTTTGCTCTAGGGTGCGTGCTCACCAGAAAGTCAGACAGAGAAACAGAAAGCAAGAAATCACACCCCAGGGGGGATGGCCATGCCACAATCCCTTCTTCTCCATTTTCTTCTTGGGATCTTGAGCACACACGCACCGACCCAGCATGAGTTTAAGCCACTGGGTCCAGGACTCGAACTGTGGTCGACTACATGGAAATCCAGCAACATAGCCATTATGCTAACTGCTGGTCCCTAGATTTTTATTTTTATTTTTTTAATTTTTATTTATTTATTTATTTTTAGAGGTTTTTGCTATAGGGCGCGTACGCTCACCAGACAGAGAGAGAGAGAGACAGAAAGCGAGAAATCACCCCCCGGAGGGATGGCCATGCCGCAATCCCTTCTCCTCCATTCTCCTCTCGGGATCTTGGGCACACATGCACACGCGCCTGGCGTGAGTTTTAAGCCACCAGGTCTGGGACGCAAACCGCGGTCGACTACATGGGAGTCCAGTGACATAGTCATTACGCTAACTGCTGTCCCTAGATTTATTTTTTAATTGCTGGAGAGAATGTGTACTCAACAGAGAGAGAGAGAGGGAGAAAGCACCCTCCAATAGGTGTGGTCATGCCACAGTCCCTTTTTCCTCCATTCATCCCTCCTGTCAACGATCCTGGGCATGCATGTGTCTGGCTTTTCAAGTTGCAAGAGCCAGGATTCAAACTGTGGTCTACCATGTGAGATCTAGCTCCATTAACTGTTGAGCTATGGGGCCAGGCCTGTGCCATTTTCTTTTTCTTTCTTTTTTTTTTTTCTTTTTGGAGAGATTTTTGCTACAGGGTACGTGCGCTCGCCAGAAATACAGAGAGAGACAGAGAGATAGAAAGCGAGAAATCACCCCCCCCAGGGGTGATGGCCACGCCACAATCCCTTCTCCTCCATTCTCCCCTTAGGATCTTGGGCACGCACATACACGCGCCTGGCGTGAGTTTAAGCCGCCGGGTCCGGAACTCAAACCGCAGTCGACTATGTGGGAGTCCAGCGACATAGCCATTACGCTAACTGCTGGTCTCCCATTTTCTTCTTTTGAGAGAGACATTTTTGCTATAGGGCACAGTGTTTGCTGGAGAGACAGAGAGAGAAAGAGAAATAGAAAGCAAGAAATCATTCCACAGGGAGGATGGCCGTATTGCAGTCCCTTCTGCTCCATCATCTTTTAGGGATCTTGGGCACACATGCATATGTGCTTGGCGTGAGGCTTAAGCCACTGGGTCTGGGACGTGAACCATGGTCGACTACATAGGAGTCCAGCAATATAACCATTATGCCATCTGCTAGTCCCGGCCTGTGCCATTTTCAATATGTCTGTGTGTGATTAAATAGTGTGAATCAACAGCCCTCAGAATGGGAAAATATTTTTGTAAACTATGCGTCAGATAAGGAATTGTTAACCAGAATACACAAAGAACTCAAGCAGCTATCCTGAAAAAAGATGATCAACCCTATTAAAAGATGGGAGAATGAGTTGAAAAAAATCACTCTCTAAGGAAGACATACAAATAGCCAAAAAGCATATGAAAAAATGCTCAACATTTCTCATTGTAAGGGAGATGGAGATCAAAACCACAATGAGATACCACCTAACCCCAGCCAGAATGACTAAGACTAAAAACAAAAAAAAAAATTATAAGTGCTGGTGGGGCTTTAGTGAAAGGGGAACTCTCCTACACTGCTGGTGGGAATGTAAATTGGTCTAGCCATTGTGGACAACACTTTGGAGATTCCTCAAAGATCTATAAATAGAACTACCATATGATCTAGCAATTCCACTCCTTGGTATCTACCCAAAAATCAGAATTCTTAATCAGACAAGTGCTTGCACTTTGATGTTTATTGTGGCATTATTCACAATTGCTAAGACATGGAACCAACCCAAATGCCCACGAACAGATGAATGGATTGAAAAAGTGTGGCACATATACTCTATGGAATACCAGTCAGTCATAAAAAAAAAAACAAAAAAACAAGAAGACTCTGACTTTTGACCAAAAGTGGATGAATATGGAAGAATTACTGCTGAGTGAAGCAAGCCAGGCTATGAAGAAGAGACATTGTATATCTCTACTTAATATATACTGAGTGTCCGCACTCTATGGTAGAAAAGGAATGACTAAAGGATATAGAAACATAGTAAATGGTTGTGAATACCAAATACAGTATGGGAAGAGGGCAAGTGAAGGACTAGAGTCTGAAGGACATTAAGGAGAAAAATAGAGAGGCAAGTCATTTATGGGACAAAGAAATGGGTTATTATCTATTGAAGATAACTTTATAGTATTGTTAACTAAACTGGAGAGAAATGTACACATGTTGGAATATTCACTTTGCAAGCTAAGTAACATGTGATTGAATGTATAAAAGAAATTGAAATAAAAAATTTAAAGAGGGGGACCAGCAGTTAGCGTAATGGCTATGTCGCTGGACTCCCATGTAGTCGACCATGGGTCGAGTCCCAGACCCAGTGGCTTAAACTCACGCCAGACGCGTGTGCGTGCATGCCCAAGATCCCAAGAGGAGAATGGAGAAGGGATCATGGTGTGGCCATCCACCCTGGGAGGTGATTTCTCACTTTCTATTTCTCTGTCTTTCTGGTGAGCGCACAGCCCTATAGTGAAAAAAAAAGAAAAAAAAAACTTTCCAAAAAGAAAAAAAAAAGAATGGTAGGGAAAAAAAAAGGAATGGTAGAAGAAAAAAATATGACAAGAGGTAAATGTTGGGCCAAGAATAAAGTTCTTTTGCATTATTACCTATTAAACCAAAAAAAGAAAAGAAAAGAAAAATGACAGTTTTCCTTCTTTCTAATCATCATTTCCTTATCTTATTGCCATGGTTAGGACTTCAAGGTCAAGGATGACTGGACATTATGATAGAAGCATTCTTCTCCTCATTGCCTTTGGAAAACAATTAACGACTCACTAATAATCTCTTTATTATTTTAAGGAAGTTGTTTTATGTTCCTCATTTGATAAGAGATTTTTTTTTAATCACAGATAGGCATTATATTTTATCAAGTGATTTTTCTTTATCTGTTGAAGTAATTACCTTTCTTCCTTATTTTGTATTTATGTAGTAAGTTACTTTTTTTTTTTTTTTGAGTACTAAAACTTTTTGCATTACTGAAATAAACCACATTTGGCCATATAGATTATATTTTTCCCCATCATTAAATTCCCATTGCTACGATTTCTGGCACAGTTTATGAAAGAGATTAGTCTCCACTTTGCCTTTCCTTTTGCGCCTTCTCAGGAGATTTTGTCAACATTTCTCTAGCTTTATGAAACAAATTCTATTTTCTCAAAGACCTGCCTTTTTTTGGTACATAATTTTTTTTTAATCAATCTGTTTTCCCCCTGACCAACTTATAAGAAATCCTTTGTTTTTTATTGTATTTCTGCTACTTTACTAGCTAATCTGGGAATTACTAAATGTATCCTGGTTTATGACAGTCTAATAACAATGATTACTTTGGCCACTTCCCTGATAATGCTAGACCTTGGCACACGTTAGCTTCATTTACTACCTGCTGCCCAATATTAGGGTTGTCATATATTTTAATATACACAGGAAGTATATTATAATATTCTCTGAGTCAATTTATTTTGATTTATCCCATGTCGTTAACATTACCATTGCTCGTAATTAGTTCCTGAATTTCCAAGTTTCTTCTGAAAGTCAATTTTCCTTTGACTGAAGAACACCCTTTATTATTTCTTTTGCTATATGTCTGCTTAAGACATATTTTCCGGGACCAACAGTTAGCATGGTTATGTCGCTGGACTCCCATGTAGTCAATCGTGGTTCGAGTCCCGGACCCGGTGGCTTAAACTCACACCGGGTGCATATGCATGCGTGCCCAAGATCCTGAGAAGAGAATGGAGGAGGGTGTTTTGTGGTGTGGCCATGCCCCCTGGGGGGTGATTTCTCGCTTTCTGTCTGTTTCTTTCTGTCTTTCTGGCGAGTGCATGCACCCTATAGCAAAAACCTCTCAAAAAAAAAAAAAAAAAGTGTCTTCCTAAGTTTTGGTTGTTTTGTCCTTATTTTGGTGGGTGTGTTTATTTTGTCCCATTTTGTTCTGGCATAAAGATCAAGTAATATGATATGGAACAGCGAGTGATGTGGTGCTTAACGCACTGGGCTCCCACATGGCTGCGGTTTGAGAAAAAATGTGTATATTGCCAGTCGAGGGGAGCTGCCTGTGTACTTGCGCTGACCCCGGGATGTACTTAGGTTGGCTGTCATGTGCAAATGGTAGCGGTGGATGCACTGCTGTGGTTACGGGCAGCGCACTGCGTGCGAGAGCGACGGCAGTGAGCACCCCGAATCGCCCTGACGGGTCCCTTTGCCCTGGGTCCCGGCCCCTCACTCC
>NW_006198801.1:1822149-1851500 GCF_000334495.1 Tupaia belangeri chinensis
CTGGCAGGTGGTGTGGTGGTTAAAGGTGCTGGATTCCCACAGGGCCAACTGTGTTTAGAGTCCTGGACCTAGCAGCTTGCCTTCTTGCTTTCCATCTCTCTCTCTTTCTCTCTCTCTCTGATCGAATTAAAAATAACAATAACAAATGGAATTAAATAAACAAATAAATAAATCTTTTTAAAATTTCATTATTAAAAAAAAATTAACTACATGTTGTTTCTTCAGCTGGGAACTTCCTGCTCCGTACAGACGCCCATGCCCAGCTGTCTCCCCACTCCACACGGGGCCTCAGGCCAAACTTCTCCTCTGCCCCGGCACCTGCGCTTCCTGGCATCTCAGTGAAAGGCAGAGGTGGTTGGGCTGAGACAGGCCATCCCTGACTGTTCTTTCCCTCACAGCCACGGCAGCCATCCATTGGCCAGACCAGTCACCCCATCTTCAAAACAGACTCATAATCTGTCTGATTCTCCGCCCTCAGTGGCTCCCACCCTGGCCTGGCCCCCATGCTGGGACCATCCCAGCAGGCTCTTGTCTCTATGTCCCCTCTCCTCACTGACTCCATGGTCTGTCCCCAACATGCAGCCAGAGGGAGCATCTGAGTAGGGTCATGTCCCTTCCCTGCTCAGAGACCTGCCCTGGCTCTTGTCACATAGGAGAAGGGACAAATCCTCCCATGTGGCTCATAGGGCCCTCCATGATTTATCATTGTCACCCCCCGACCTGTTTTCTTCCACTTTCTCCCACAACTCTCATAGCTCACTCAGATCCAGTTTCTTGGAATTCTCCAAACAGGCGAAATACAGTCTCACCTCAGGACCTTTGCACTGGCTGTTTCCTTTGCCCGGAATGCGCTCTTCCCCCAGATACCCCAGGGCTCCCTTCCCTCCCCTCACAGGCCTTTGCTTAAATGTCACCTTCTCAGTAAGGCCTCCCCTGGCCACCTTGCTGTCCACAGCACCTCCAGGGCTGGCAAGGACTGAGTCCCCCAGAGAGCCATCACCCTCGGACGTGCTGGGCATATGACGTCTTTGGCTGGCCCATCACCTCTGCCCATGTTAGAGCGTCAGCTCCAGGACGGCAGCCATAGCTGGCACTAGGTTGGCACTCAGGAAGCATATGCTATGGTGGAAGCTGACAAACAAGGATGCCCCCCCGGGGCCGGGGTGTGGACTTTGCCAAGTCATATGGATAGCAAGTGGCCTCAAGGGAGCTGATCACATCGGAGCAATGTCCATGAATGAAACGGACTCTCTGGGCTGACGGGTCAGGTGTACTCTGAGTTTGGACTCCTCTGTCTCTTCCCCCACCAGCACCACCAGCCCCAGGACACCTGCCCCATTGCAGAAATCTGTTCCTAAAATGAATTCCTCCTCCCCCTGGTGGCAGCTGCAGAGGCTGCAGTGTTGAACTGCAGGGTACAGGAAGAGAAGACAAGAACACCTATTTATAGTCCAGTGTTCCCCTAAGTGGCAGTTTATAGTCCCACATTCTGGGGTGCACTTACAGCACACACATCCCCTACTGCAGGATGTTATGTAATCTCAATAGACAGTCACGAGACACAGGTAGGGGCGCAAATGTGATTTCCTGTTAGGGCGGAAGTTCCCAGAGACTTACTGACTAATCCAAAGCCAATGACGTGAGCCAGCCTTGCCTGAGGACTGCGGGTGAGGACCTTGGCTCAGCACCTGGCATGGCTGCGCCATGCCCTATGGCATGTCCAGTGCCACGTTTATAATTGTGTAGATTATTTAAAAAGTGCTCTTCCTGAGGACCCAATGCCAGCCTGTTGGACAGTGATCACAGAGTGCTGCTTTTCTTAGATCAGGCCATGTGCTCGGGAACCCTCAGAGCACACACGCCATCTGGGTTGTCTGTGGTGCAGACGGCATCTCGCAGATATGGGGGCCTTTCACAGTACACACGGCGTGGCCTGAAAGGAACCCACTGCCACCTCGCCACAGGCCCACGAGGGAGAAGCTATGCTGGCTGCTGTTTTACACAAGGGGAAACGGAGGCCGAGGAGAAGTGACTCACCACAGGTTGCCCCAAAAAGGAGCAGCAAGTCTGCTGAAGTCGCCACTGCCCTAGGCATGCACAGTCCCAGGACACCCCGCCCACCCTGCCCTCTTCCCACGGGGTGCCCGCAGCCCCCTACCTGCGTGTAGCAGCGCAGAAGCAGCCCCTTCTCCTTCAGCAGGCGGATGAAGTAGTGACAGATGGTGGGCTGGAGGGGAGTAACCATAGCAACGCTGAGGACACAGTGAAGGCTTGCAGGTGCCAGGAACTGTGGTAGGCACCATGCCTGTTTCACCTCACAGAATCGTCGCCACCACCTCATGAGGGAGAGACTATCGCTGTCCCCATATTTCACAGATGAGGAAATTGAGGCATATGGTGGTCGCATGTCTTTTTTCTTTTTTTTTTTTAAATTTTGCTAGAGAGTGTATGCCCTTGCCTCAGGGAGGAGGAGGTCGGGGACAAGTAGGTAGGGACGTCAGAAAGTACTCCCTCAGGGGGGTGGCCACACCATAATCCCTTCTCCATTTCTCCTTTTAGAATTTTGGGCATGCAGGGACATGTGCCTGGCATGTTTGTTTGTTTGTTTGTTTTTGGTTTTTCGCTATAGGGCGCGTGTGCTCACCAGACAGACAGAGAGAGACAGAGACAGAAAGCGAGAAATCACCCCCCAGGGGAGATGGCCACACCGCAATCCCTTCTCCTCCATTCTCCTCTCAGGATCTTGGGCACACATGCACATGCGCCCAGCGTGAGTTTTAAGCCACCGGGTCCGAGACGTGAACCGCGGTCGACTACATGGGAGTCCAGCGACATAGCCATTACGCTAACTGCTGGTCCTGCGCCTGGCATGTTTTTTGAGCCACCTGGTCTGGGACTCAAACTGTGCAGTTGGCCATGTGGGATCCAGCTGCCTTGACTACCATGCCACTGGCTGGCCCTGTCTTGCCGTAGTCGCGTGGTTGGTGGGGCTACAGAGTTGGGATTCACACCCAGGCAGGCTGGCTCCAGAGTCTGGGTGGTTATATGCATTATTAACTCATTTAAGTCTCATAGCAATACTCTCATCAGCTCCATTTCCCAATGGGAAAACTAGGCTCAAGGTCAGAAGACAAGGAAGTGAGGGACTGGGGACTGAACACAGGCAGTCTGGGCCTCACACTCCTGTATTTAATGGCTCCGTTATCTGTGTCCACAGGGCCTCCCCAAGCTGGCTCTCCTCCAACTCTTCCTGTCCCTCTCACCCCCTGCAAAAATGATCTCACCTTGAACTGCCCAGGATAGAGTTCCTTGGCAAGGGCGAAGAAGGGTTCTGGATGTTTCTGTGGGAGAGAGGGCCAGAGGGCCAGATGCCCCAGGTGAGATGAAGATTGGGGCCAGGAGACCCCCATCCCCTCCCCTCATTACAGACATGCCCTCCTGAGGAAGCAGGTACCTTGAAGTAGCCGATCTCAAAGATGGCCTCTGGGTAGGGAAGACGGTACTTCTCTAGGTTGGCGTAGAGGCCCGTGGATGGAGAGCGGAAGTCGGGGATGCCTGCCGCTGGGGGAGGAAAGGCAGGAAGTGACTGACTAGGGATGCTGGCCCCAGTCTACCACATGAACCTCCTAGGCCAGCACTCCTCCCCAGCCCCTGGGAGGGGCTCCTCATACCTGGGAGCAGTTACCGGGGTGAGGGGCACTTACACGTGGAGATTCCAGCTCCCACCAAACAGATGACCTTGCGACCTGGAAGAGAGTTTATGCATCGTTTGACATGACGTGCTAGCTCCTACAATACCGCATCTGTCACAGCTCTGGATGCTGTTTGATCCATGCCAGGCCCTGGGACAAACAGATGCACCATGGTCTTCCCAACCATCTTGAGGGGGCTGATGTTAACATCCCCATTGTACAGAAGAGGAAACCGAGGCTCAGATAGGGGAAGAGGTCATGCAATCAATTTGTGAAAGAGCCAACAAGGGGAAATTACATCTACTTAGAGAGACACAAAAAGCTGCTCGAGAAGTTTCTTCTCCTAATTAGAGCAGCACACAGAACGACAAGAGGCCTCAGTGAGGAGGCTGGGGGTATAGGTAGAAAGGGCCATTCCCCAGGAAGAGCTGTAGGTTATTATTATTATTTTTCCCCTCACAAGAGAGAGACAGAGAAGGAAAGTGTGAAATCACATCTGGGGGATGGCCATGCTGCAATCCCTTCTCCTCCATTTTCCTCTCAGGATTTGGGCATGCACACACTCACACCTAGTATTTTTTTTTTTTTTAATTATTATTTTATTTAATTATTTATGTATTCATTCATTTTTAATTTTGACCAGACACACATACATACACACACACACACACACACAGAGGGTAAGTGAGAAAGCCAGCCATCAGGTCTGGGACTTGAACCATGATCACCCATGTAGGAGTGTCCAGCACCTTAACCACCATGCCACTTGCTGGTACCCGCTAGTGTGATTTTTCAAGTCACTGGGTCCAGGACTCGAACTTCAGTTGACCATGTGGGAGGCCAACACTTTACCACATCACCTACTGACCCTGAACTGCAGGTAATTATAAACACCTTGGCAAGACTGACCGCCTCTTTAGGACACCATCCTGGAGGAACACTGTTACTTTCCTCTGTAATTGAACCCACATCAGCCGCTTGAGGCCTGATCGTTTTCAGATGAAAACCAAAGATTTGCTATGCCTGGCCCACACTCAGTGAGGAGTACAGTGGGTGAGGCCTCCAAGGCTCTCCTGTTCACTGCCTGCGGGGCCTCCGTTCACATCACCACTCTGGGCTTCTGTGGAGTTCAGATCTAAGCTTAGATTAGTGCCAGGCACCAAGCAAATACTAAATATATGTTTGCTATTAGTCTTTGGGTCAATTGTACTAAACTAGTTTTTTTTAATTGCCAGAGGGTGTGTACGCTCACCAGAGAGAGGGAGGGAGAAAGCATCCCCTAGTGGGGTATGGTCATACTGCAGGCCCTTCTCTTCCATTTCCCCATCCTGTTGGGATTTTGGATCATGCATGCACATGCACAGCATCTTTCAAGCTGCTGGGCTGGGATTTTTTTTTTTTTTTGAGAGGTTTTTGCTATAGGGTATCTGCACTCGCCAGACAGACAGAGACAGACAGAGAGACAGAAAGTGAGAAATCACCCTCCAGGGGGGATGGTCACACCACAATCCCTTCTCCTCCATTCTCCTCTTGGGATCTGGGGCACACACGCACATGTGTCTGGAGTGTGTTTAAGCCACCGGGTCCGGGACACGAACCGCGGTCGACTACGTGGGAATCCAGTGACATAGCCATTATGCTAACTGCTGGTCCCTGGGCTGGGATTTGAACATCAGTTGGCCAAGCGGGATCAAGTTCTCTTAACCACTAGGCCGGGGCCAGCCCTGCACTAAACTTTCTGAGACCTATGATTCATACACTTGTAAGCACTGTGCTACCCCATTTGTACCAGTTTTCATTAATAAATATGGGAAGATGGCGTTGGAAGTGGATCAGCTCACTAGCACGCCGGCTAAGCAGCCCTGTGGCTGCCTCAGCTGCTGGCTCATGGCGGGCTGGCAGGCAGCCTGGCCACGAGGTAGACCTGGCATCTGCCATCAGCTGACGGACAGACGCAAATGTGAGGCCCTGTGAATCAGGCACTCCTGGGGCACCTTGTCCAAGAGAAGACAGCAAGTGAGCAAGGCCAAGGCCTCCCTCCGCTTTTGTCTCTGAGACGTATCAGACCAAGCTCGGCTGCCTCCAGCAGGGGCTGGAAGGGGAGCACATGCTCTGGATTCAGGGGGTCTGGAGTCAAACCCTGACTCCTCAGTTTTCTTCTCTGTTCAGATCACTCATGCCCTGACCTCTAGGTACAGCATGAAGATCAAGCACGAGGGTGCCTGGAAGGCTGTGCCTAGCGCCTGGCCAACAGGGAGGGCTCAAGGGATCATTATCATTTCCCCTTATCCCTCAAGGAGCCAGCCCCACAACCCAGGGCAGGAAGATGGAAAAAACAAATGCTTTGTGGCCACTGTCTGATTTCTCCTTGGGGTCCATCCAGGTCAGAACATGCTGTAGACAGCTGCCTGCTGGCCCCAGGAGGCTCGGGGCAGCAGGAAGACCAGGAAACCCGAGAAGATGTCCTCAACAAAAGGCTGCTCAGGAGCTTCAAAGGGTGAATTGTTCCAGTGAGCACTGAGCACTGCCGAGGGCCTGGCTTCTCAGACTTCGGTGACCTCGAGTTGCACAGTGACCTAGTAAACAGGCGCCTGTACGGCACACCTGCAGCATGCTTCCTGTGATAATAGCCACAGCGAAGCTGCTTCTGATCTGAGCCCAGTGACTCACTCAGCGAGAGAGGTGTGACCCAGATCTGGCCAACCGGAGACATGGCCCTTGAGTTGAGGCAGGTATATGACTCAGCCTGGGCCAACTGGAGCCACCTTCTGCCATTCTGCCTGTACTGCTGGGGGAAAGGTGTTCTCAGCTCAGTAGTGGAAGCTGCTAGGCTGAGGGGAGTTACATTCGGAGTTGTCAGGAGTGACCTTTACTCCAACATGGAGGGAACCAGTGCCTGAGAGAGTCATTTGCTTATTGAAAGTTTGCCAGAGGGACCAGCAGTTAGCATAATAGCTATGTTGCTGGACTCCCATGTAGTTGACCGTGGTTCAAGTCCCAGACCCGGTGGTTTAAACTCACACCGGGCGCGTGTGCGTACATGCCCAAGATCTCGAGAGAATGGAGGAGAAGGGATTGTGGCATGGCCATCCCCCCTGGGGGGTGATTTCTCGCTTTCTGTCTCTCTGTCTCTGTCTTTCTGGCTAGTGCACGTGCCCTATAGCAAAAACCTCTCAAAAAATAAACAAATAAAATAAATAAAAGTTTGCCAGAGGGAATGATAATAATAAATAAAATTTTAAATTAACTCTTTTTTTAAAAGAGATGTTTTTGCTATAGGGCATGTGTATTTGCTGGAGAGACAGAGACAGAAAGCAAGAAATCACTCCTTGAGGGGGATGGCCATGCCACAATCCCTTCTCTTCCATTCTCCTCTTGGGATTTTGAGCACACATGCACATGTGCCCAGCATGAGTTTCAGTCTTCCTGCTCTGGGACTTGAACCACAGTTGGCCAGTGATGTAACCATTATACCATCTGCTGGTCCCAAAAATTAATTTTTTTAAAATTATTTATTTATTCATTCATTTATTTTAATTTGACCAGAGAGCGACACAGACAGAGAGAAAGAGACAGAGAGAGAGAGGGAAAGTGAGAAAGCAAGCCACTAGGTCCAGGTCCTGAACCATGGTTGGGCATGTGGGAGTTTCCAGTGCCTTAACCACCATGCCACCTGTTGGCCCCTGGTCCCAAAAATTAATTCTTTAAATTCTCTAGAGGGAGTGAGACACAGAAAGAGGGAGGAGAAAGCACCCCCCAAGTGGCCATGCTGACATCCCTTCTCTATTTCTCCATCCTTTGGGGATTTGGGGTAACAGAAATACACACATATCTGGCATGTTTTCAGCCTCTGGAACTGGGATTTGAACTGGCTTCCTTAACCAGCCCAAGAGTTAGGATTTTTGACAACATGGAAGCACCTGCATGGTTTTAGTTACAGCATTGGCATAAGTTTAGTGGGTTTCTCGCTATTTATGAACAAAAGGTGTGAATGACTGTTCCAGCCCCTGAGAGTCAGAAGTCACATTGGGCCAGGAGCTGGGGAAGCAGCTGGCTTTTGCAGGGGACTTACAGCGCTCACTCTGCATGTATCGGGTCACCCCCTCCAGGGTGAGCTCATCCAGCAGACGCTCCTTCTGGGTGCCCAGGCCCAGCGTTTGGGAGAAGAAATTCCGCAGGAAGTCCACTGGTCAAGAGGAGAGAGACAGCAGCTGTGTGGGCATTCAGCCAGGGTACATGGATGTCCCCAGTGACCTGCCGCAGCCATGGGTTCCCCTGGTCTCCCACAACCTAAGGCACAAGCCTGGCCTAGCCAGGGGGCGCTAGGACCCTGCTCTGGTGCTGGCACCAACCCCACTGCTCTACACTTGGAATGTCACCTCTGGTGGAGTTGAGACCCTTCCTCTAAAGTCCTCCTCCCCCGCCAGAACCACCAGAACCGCACTCCCGGACCCTTAAAGATACTTACTCTCTGCTTCTCCGCCAGCTGCTCCTTCCTCAGTGTCTGACTCTGAGTCCTGGAAGAGGTGAAGTGGGGTGGCCAGGCCCAAGAACTGGGATTAGGGCAGGAGGATGGAGGACAGGGCTGACACTGGATTTGGGGAAAGGCTGGAGGTGGCCCGAGGAAGTGAGGGACAGTAGGGGACAGTGCTGGGACCAGTGTGAGGGCTTGGGGACAGGCAGTCTGGGTTGGACACCTGCCCTGCCACTCCCTAGGCCATGACCTTCTGTGAGTGACTTCACCTGTCTGAGTCTCAGGGCTCCTATCTTGGAAGTACAGCTCAGAGGACTTAGCCCATGAATGCATGGCGCGGCCCAGGGCTGGCTCCTGCTCGGAGAGTGTGCTGTGGGCCTGCTGCCCCACCGGCCTTGCAGCCTGCTCAGTGGAGCCCCTCCTGTGAATAACGCCAGGGGGAGGCCTCAGCGCTCGCCTCGTGGCCCTGTCGGCCCCTGCTCAGAGCCCTCACTCTGTGCCCTCCTTTCGGATCCCTTCCATAGCCTTCATTGATGCCGCCCCATGACTGGGCGCCAGACTGTGGCTCTCTAGGACTCTGTCCTGCCTGCTTTCTCTCCTCGCCTTCCCTGGGCTACCTGTCTCAACCCTGCCAATGGCCTCAGTTGCTGGTGATGCCACTTCTCTGTCCCCAGAACCAGGGTTCCCATGACCTCCTGGATGCCTTGCCCTAGGTGACCTCCAAGTGCCTCACGCCAATTGTGTTCCAGACTGGCCTCAGCATCTCCCCCAAATCTGCTCCTCCTCAGATTCCCACCTCAGTGCAGTCTCCCTGTCCCTCAGTCAGCCAGAAACCTCCTGCCTTGCTCCCTTGCCCTCCTGCCACAGTCCTTCAGGCCTGTAGAGGCCCTCTATCCACCCTCTTCCCCTTCCTAGAGCTCACCCTGGTCCAGCCTGTTCTCTCGCCTCCCAGGTCCTGACCAGGCTTCCTCTCTGGGTTCCCCACTTCAGTATCCACCTCCCATCTACCCTGCTACATTCCACGGGTGGGCCTGTCCGGATCAGCCCATTCCTTTCTACTTCAGGCCCTTCTGTTTGGCTTCTCCGGTCTCATCAATTGATCACAGACATCTATGGTGTCCACCACGATGCCTGCTCACGAGGGCAGCGCCTTTGTCTGCATGTTCACTACTGAATGCCCAGCATGGGAGTCAGGGTCTAGCACCTGACAGAAGCTCCAGAACCATCCACCCCTGGATGAATGCCTGCTGCATGCTAGAACAGGGCTGGGTCCTGCGATGGACCTCATGCAAACACAGTTCTGGCCAGCTCGCTCTCCTGCATAAAAGCCCCCAACAACTCTCCTTCCCTGATGACTCACTACTCTGGCTCTGAGTGACCCTTCCAAACTTATTTTTAAAAAGTTGTATTGCTTTTTAAGATTGCACAAGCTTTGCCAAAACT
Source organism: Tupaia belangeri chinensis (assembly GCF_000334495.1). NCBI lineage: Eukaryota > Metazoa > Chordata > Mammalia > Scandentia > Tupaiidae > Tupaia > Tupaia belangeri. The sequence continues at coordinate 1,831,759 of NW_006198801.1, forward strand.
TCGGCCATGAGGCAATGTATAACTTGGGCTCTTGCCTTATAATTCCCCATCTCACTCCCAGCTGAGATAACCACTATTCACAGTTCAATATTAATTGCTCCAAGTTTTTTCTCTGCATATAAAAACTCATTATTTTTGCAGAAATTGGTCATATCACGATGCTGCAGCTTGCCCCGTCCACAGAACAATATACTATAGGCCCACCTCATTCTTTTAAGCAGCTACATAGTATGGCATTGTATGGAGGAACCATAGTTCATTTAACCCGTCTACTGACAGCCATTTGGGCCCTTTCCAGTTTTGCCCCATTACGGACAATGCTGCAATTTACGTCCTCGCATCTCCCTCTTTGGGACTGAGGAGCTCTTTTTTTTTAATTACATGCTTCTTAAAGGTTTTTTTTTTTTTTTTTTAACCATAGGGCACGGGTGCTCACCAGAGGGGGGAGTGAAAAAGCACCCCCTTGGGGCCAGCAGTGGCGTGGTGGTTAAGGTGCTGGACACTCCCACATGGCTGACCACGGTTCAAGTCCTAGGCCTGGCAGCTTGCTTTCTCACTTTCCTTCTCTCTCTCTGTCTCTCTCCGATCAAATTAAAATAAAATGAATGAATAAATAAAATTAAAAAGAAAAAGAAAAAGTACCCCCTCAGGGGGATGGTCACACCACAATCCCCGTCTCCTCCATTCTCTTCTGGGAACTCTGCGCACACGGACACACGTGCCCGGCATGTTTTTCAAGTCGCCGAGTCTGGGCTTGAACTGCATAGTCGGCCAAGGTGGAGTCCAGTGGTTTAACCATTGTACCACCTGCTGGCTCCTGAGGATCCTTTTTTTTTACTGTTAAACCTTTTTCTCCAACAGTGGTTGTGCTCTGGGAGCCACGGCCTGGCAGGAGGCTCTTAGGCCCTTGGCACGGCTCTGCTGTACATTTGCGAGGTGTTTCAGCCACAGGTCTGTGTTGCCCTACGTTTGAAAAGCAATCTCACCAATGCACACTGTGGGTGGGCTGCCACCCTTTCAGGCTGCAGAGAGTTTCTTTTTTTTTTTGGAGAGGTTTTCGCTATAGGGCGTGCGCTCGCCAGACAGACAGAGAGAGACAGAGAGACAGAAAGCGAGAAATCACCCCGCAGGGGGGATGGTCACGCCGCAATCCCTTCTCCTCCATTCTCCTTTCGGGATCTTGGGCGCGCACGCACACGCACCCGGTGTGAGTTTAAGCCACCGGGTCCCGGACACGAACCACGGTCGACTATGTGGGAGTCCAGCGACATAGCCATTACGCTAACTGCTGGTTCCCCAGAGAGTAAGTTTCTACAGAAGGGTTTAAGGGACCTGCCCAGCATGTGGGGGCAAAACGGGAGCTGGCAGAGTACTATGGCTTTCGTCCTCTTCCTTGCTCTGTGACTGTGAGTGAACCAACCCGATGCCATCTCTGTGCCCCTAGACTCTTCTGCTGCACTTTTTAAAAAGATTTTTGCCGGGGGCCAGCAGGTAGTGTGGTGGTTAAGGGCACGGGGCTCCCACATGGCCAACCGTGGTTCGAGCCTCGGACCTGGTAGCTTTCTTAGTTTCAGTCTCTCTCACACATACTCTGTCCTCTCTGGACAAGTTAAAATAAATAAATAAAGTTAAATAAATTAATAAAAAAAATATTTTTACCATAGGACCTATGCATTCCCCAGAAAGAGACAGAGAGAGAAAGTGAGAAATCACCCTCAAAGGGGATGGCCACATGACAGTCCCTTCTCTTTCATTCTCCTCTTGGGATTTTGGGGACGCGCATGCCCATTCAGGACTCAAACTACTTGGTGGACCACATGGGATCCAGCACCTTAGCCACCACGCCACCTGCTGGCCCGGAATTTAAAGATATTAAATACTATTTTCAAGTCAGACTTTCTAGTTGAGTTGAATTCTTACCTAGGGAAGTCATTTAGACTCCCTAAAGGGAAGCTAGGGTTTTGATCCTTTAGTTCCTTCTTCCCAAACATTCACACTCTCCTCCCTGTTGTTTAACTCCTTTTAGGAAAGGTTCCAGATCACAGGAGGGATAGGAGGGAGAGGGGTAATTACAGCTTCCTAGTGACAATCTCTACTGCATACATTGCCCAGTTTGTAAGTTACCCTCTGATAGGAAACTCTTATCGAATCCTCTCCAAAATTGTCTGCTCAATTTTTTGGCCTCCGAATACGATCAGACACCTGTTCCTTTAGCCAAGGGACAGAGAAGGAGCTACTTAACAACTCTGGCTCAAGTTCTTCATCTGTAAAATGCCCACAACAGGCCTTACCCCGTCACAGGGATTCCGAGATGATGCATAGAAAACAGTAAGTCCAGTGCCCGGCTAACCACGACCAGAATTAGCTGACCATCCCCAGCCAACTAACGACTGCACACATCAACCCTCATGGCCACTCGTGCGGCAGGAGCTGCAGCCTCCACATGAACACCATTTCTCACCCTGTCTAAGGAAGTTCTAAGGCACTCTCACTTACTACACACACTGTCTATATCTTGGTCTGACTCCTAGACCAGCCTGGATTCTACCAGGAAAGGCCTGGCTGGCAAATTCTGAGAAACACAGGGATTGCTCTGGGCTCCCACAGTGCCCTGAGCTACTTCCATAACTGTGCGGTAGGGTCATTTTCTCCTCACTTGTCCAGGAGATCTGTGAGTTCAGGGACCAAATTGGAGACCTATCGCATCCAGGCCCAGCACAAATTTGGTTCAGAAGGGATGGGGTGGGGTAGTGGCAAGGAAGGAGGACAGTTTGAGAGGGCAGGCCCGCAGTTGAGGCTCACACTCTGATAGCCCCCAAATCCATCATTCCCCAGGAGGTTGCATGGGGTGGGGTATGGGACTGAGGCAATGAGCCCAGGGCCCTGGGGTAACTGTTCCCTCTGCCACCTCCCCCCAATGTGGGATGTGAAAACAAGTCCATCTCTCTCCTTCCCTCCACCCTTTCCCCCATCTCACCTGCGCCTCCTGCACCTTCCCTGCCTGGGTCTCCAGAGGGTCAGAGGCTGGGGGAGGAGGGGGAGCAGACGTGGTTACAGTGTGGGGAATGGTTAAGGGGAAATGAAGGGGTTCAAAGTGGAAGTGGGGGAGCAAGAAGGCCAACCTAGTTATACTGGGGTCAGGGGTGGTGGTTAAAATGGGGTAGGGGTAAGAGGGAGTGAGGAAAAGCAGACCTGGGAGTGGAGCGTGCTGAAGGGAAGGTGGTCAGTGTGGGCAGAGTTCAGGGGGAAGAGAAGTTCAGGAGTTGAGGAGAGAAGAGGGACAAGGGCTGAGGGGAGGCTCTGGGGGAGTTAAGATGGACACAGCAGTGTGTGAGTGTGTGCATGAGTGTTGGGGGGGAAGGGTGGTTTACAAGGCAGAGGAAAGTTTAGAGAAAAGTAAGAAGGGGTACCTGAGCTGAAAAGTAGGTTTGGGAGAGGAGGTGCAGGGGAGGTGGTTTAGGAGAGGCACAGGAACTAGAGGGAAGAGATAGAAGGGGACACCAAGGGTCCCCTAGCATCCTACAGTTGCCCCGAACAACCAGGTACCCTTAGCAACTGGGACCGCGGCAATCTACGTCCTTAGCAACGAGGGTACTTAGCAACTAAGGTGTGAGAAACCCGATCATTAATAATTTGGCAAACAGACTCGGTAAAGGGACCCTTAACACCTTGCGACTCAGAAGCCCGCCAACTTAGCAACATGGATCACTTAGCGACAGCCATCCGAATCCCACTCCCACCAGACAGCCCCTACCCACCACCCCACCGCGCCGACCCTCGGGCCCCGGGGCCTGCAGCCCTCGGCCAGGCCCCGGCGCGGCCCGACCCACCCACCGGGGCCCCCGACTCACGGTCCGGCTCAGCCATGGGTGCGGGGCGGGGGCCGTCGGGGCTGTCACCGACTGCTCTGTCCCGTGACGGCACCGGAAGCAGGAGGGGCAGGGAGAGGGAAGAGAACTACAACTCCCAGCAGCCCTCGCGGCCGCATTGCAACTTTAGAGCCACGTCCGGAACGCGCCCCTCCTAGGTAAGGCAGACACGCGAGGGCCGGACTACGAGTCCCAGAGGGCCTGGCGTCGGCAGCCATGTTGGTAAAGGGCGCCCGGCAAATATAGCGAAGGCTAGAGAGCAGTACTCCATAGGATACACTGATTGGCCATGGTGCAGTCCGGGGGCGGGGCGTGAGCTATTTAACCCATTCTGATTGGGTGAATCAGGGGGCGTGTTTGGGAATTTCCCGCAGGGCGGAAGCGCCAGAGGTCCCGGCTGAGCCCAGCGACAGGAGAGCGGCCGCTGGGGGCTCCTGAGATAGAGGGGGGCCATGGCCGGGGTCGCGTGCTTGGGGAAAGCTGCGGACGCCGATGAATGGTGCGATAGCGGCCTGGGCTCTCTGGGTCCTGACGCAGCGGCCCCCGGAGGACCCGGGCTGGGCGCGGAGCTGGGCCCAGGGCTGTCATGGGCACCCCTCGTCTTCGGCTACGTCACTGAAGATGGGGACACGTGAGTGAACCTTAGATTGCCAAACCGATCCCTATGATGCGGGACCCTAGTCTCTGTTAGTCTCTGATCTCTGAGGCTTCCCAACTTCTTACTCCTAAGTCTGACTTCCGATGCTGGACCTCTGCCCTCTCACCTCCAGGTCCCAGCTTCTACGAAATCAATCACTAATCCAACTTTCATCCTAACTCAATTATTTCTGACCTTCCTTTCTTGATTCTCAACTTCTGGAAATCCATATCCTATCCATTGATCCCCAAACCGTTTTTGACCTTCCTGACCCCAGTTCTGAGACTTTAGTTAGAAACCTGGCTCAGTCTTCTCCTGACTTCTAACCTCCAAATATGATCTTTGACTCTTAGCTCCTTAGGCTTTGATTTCCAAATGTAATACCTGGCCCCTGAGTAACATCCTGTCTTCTGAGCACTGGTCTTCAAATCTTAGATTCAAAGAGAGAATGTAAGTTCCATGGGAGTGGGGATTCGTCTGTTAAAGATTCTAGTGGCACACTGCCACATTCCAGTCCCTGTTCTAGGTGCTAGGGATAAGGCCACGAAGAAACCAGACAAAAACGTAAGCTCTTGGGCCAGCCAGGTGGTGTGGTGGTTAGGGCAGCTGGATCCCATATGGGTGACTTGATTGGAATCCTTGACTTCATGGCTTGAGAAAACATGCTGGGCATCTGCGGGTGTACGCTGAAAATCCCCAGGGGAGAATGGAGGAGAAGGAATTGCTGAGTGGTTAGGGGATGCTTTCTTACTCACCACCACTACCCCTTCCTGACAAGCACACTCTTCACTCTATAGCAAATTCAAAAACAAAAACAAAAAACAGAGCCAGCAGGTGGCACACAGGTTGAGGCAGCTGGATCCTACATGGCCAACGTCATGGTTCAAGTACTGGACTCTGCAGCCTGAAAAGCACACCGGGTGCATCTTTGTGAGTGCCCAAAGTCCGGAGAGGAGAGTGGAGTAGAAGGGATTGCAGTGGGGCCATCCCCTCTGGGGGCATCATTTCTTTTTTTTTTCCTTTTTTTGCTATAGGGGGCTCGCCAGACAGAGAGAGACAGACAGAAAGCGAGAAGTCCCCCCCCAGGGGGTAGGGCCACACCGCAGTCCCTTCTCCTCCATTCTCCTCTTGGGATCTTGGGCATGCACACACACGCACCCAGCGTGAGTTTAAGCCACCAGGTCTGGGACTTGAACCTCAGTCAACTACATGTGAGTCCAGCGACATAGCCATTACACTAACTGCCGGTCCCATGGGGGCATCATTTCTCACTTTCCATCTGCCCTCCCCCACCCCATGAGTGCACTCACTTTATATCAAACCTTTTTAAAAATTAAAAACGAACAACAAACGTATGCTCTTGGTGAGTATACATTTTACTGGGTCTATATGGCTAGATTGACAGGAAAGAGGGAAGGAGGGAAAGAAGGAAGGAAGAGAAGATGGGAGAGGAAGAAAGGAAGGCAGGCAGGAAGGAAAGAATAATAAGTGCTTTGGAGAAAAATCAAGGAGGAAAACAAGGAGAAGAGCATTCCGCGCAGAAGGAATAGGAGTTGTGAAGGCCCAGGTGTGGGACTGTCCCTGGGGTTTTTTGTCTGCTGTGCTCACTGCTCTATCCCCAGTGACTCAAAGAGTGCCTGACCCATAGGAGACACTCAGTAACCACTGATCTTCTCGAAGAACCAGCTTTGGTTTCGTTACTTTTTTTTTGCTTTCTCTTTTATTGATCTCTGTTCCGACTTTTATTATTTCCTTTCTTTTGCTTTCTTTAGGTTTCTTTTTCTTGTCATTTCCTAAGTTGGAAGCTGAGGTCATTGATAGGAGATCTTCTTTTCATTTATTCATGCTGGAGTATGTGTATGCACATATGAGAGTGGGAGAGAGATTTGAGCTCTGTCCACAGGGCTTGGTTATGCCACCGCCCCTTCTTCCAGTTCTCTAGCCTGTGGAGTCTTGGGCACTGATGCATGTTCACAGTTGTGTTTCAGGCTGCCCACGCGGGGAATTCAAACTGGTCACCATGTGGGATCCAGCTTCTCTTTCTCTCTTTTTTTTTTTGAGAGATATTTGTTATAGGGTGCGTGCACTCACCAGAAAGACAGAGAGAGACAGAGAGACAGAAAGCGAGAAATAACCCCCCAGGGGAATGGCCACGCTGCAATTCCTCCTCCATTCTCCTCTCAGGATCTTGGGCACGCACACACACGAGCCTGGTGTGAGTTTAAGCTACCGGGTCCAAGACTCGAAATGCAGTCGACTACATGGGAGTCCAGAGACGTAGCCATTCTGCCATCTGCTGGTCTCTCTCTCTCTTTTTTAAAGAATTATTTAATTTTATTTTTCTATTTTTATTTTTAAAATTTGACTAGAGACAGAGAGAGAGAAAGAGAGAGGGAAAGTAAGAAAGCAAGCTGTCAGGTCCAGGACTCAAACTGCTGTCAGCCGTGTGGGAGTCCAGCATGTAAACACCATGCCACTGCCAGCCCCATGGATCCAGGTTCTCTTGAGTAGTGTATTATTATTATTTTTTAAAGAAGTATTTATTTGTGTAATTCCATTTGTTATTATTTTTTAATTTGACCAGACAGAGACAGAGACAGAGACAGAGAGAGAGAGAGAGAGAGAAAGCGAAAGTCAAAAAGCAAGCCTCCAGGTCTGGGACTCAGACCATGGTTGGCTATGTGGGAATCCAGCGCCTTTAACCACGATGCCACTTGCTGGCCCTGAGTAGTGTACCATTACTGCGCCATAGAGCTGGCCCCTGTTTTCTTTTCTAATGTGGGCATTGAATGCTATAAAATTTCCCGAGTAATGCTTTAATGTTATCCTACAAGTTCTGATATGTTGTGGTTTAAGTTTCATTTAATTCAGCTTTTTTTTGGAGAGAGATTTTTGCTATAGGGCACATGCTCTCACCTGAGAGACAGAGAGAGACAGAAAGTGAGAAATCACCGCCCTAGGGGGGATGGCCATACTGCAATCCCTCTCCCTTCTTCTCTCAAGATCTTAGGCATACACACACACACGCCTGGTGTGGATCTTAAGGTGCTGGGTTTGGGACTTGAACCATTATCCACTATGTGGGAGTCCAGCGATGTAACCATTATATCATCTGCTGACCCTTTAAACTAATTTTTTAAAATGTAATTTAATTTTATTCATTGTCGTTATTTTTATTTTAGTTTTTTTAAAAGTTGATCAGAGAGAGAGAGAGAGAGAGAGAAAAGCGAGAAAGCAAGCCACCAGATCTGGGTCCTGAACTGCAGTCAGCCATGTGAGAGTCCAGCGCACTCACCGTGCCACCGGCCGGCCCCCAATTCAGCATTTTTCTAATTCCCTTTTGATTTCTTCTTCTAGTAAAAGATAACTTAATTTAAAAAATATTTATTGATTTATTTCCATTTGTTATTATTACATTTTAATTTGACCAGAGAGAGGCAGAGAGAGAAAGAAAGGGAAGCGAGAAAGCAAGCTTCCAGGGCTGGGACTTGAACTGTGGTTGGCCATGTGTGAATCTAGCGCCTTTATACCACCATGCCACCTGTTATCCTTAGTTTTTTGTTTTTGTTTTTGTTTTTTTGAGAGATTTTTTTCTTATATGTTCATGTGCTCACTGAACATCTGCTGGTCCCAAGTAGAAGAGTATTCTTAGAAATATTCTATTTAGGGGGCCAGAAGATGGGGTAATGGCTATGTCACTGAACTCCCATGTAGTTGACCGCGGTTCGAATCCTGGACCCGGTGGCTTAAACTCACACCGGGCGTGTGTGTGTGTGCTTGCCCAAGATCCTGAGAGGAGAATGGAGGAGAAGGGATTGTGGCGTGACCATTCCCCCTGGGGGGTGATTTCTTGCTTTCTGTCTCTCTGTCTCTCTGGCGAGTGCACGCCCTTTAACAAAAACCTCTCAAAAAAAAAGGAATATTCTATTTAGGAGGTTGGCAGGTGGCATGGTGGTTAAGGGCACTGGACTCCTACATGGCCAACTGCAGTTTGAGTCCCGGACTTGGTGGCTTACTTTCTCACTTTCTCTCTCGCGCACACTCTCTCTCTCACTGTCCCTCACTGGTCAAATCTAAAAAATAAGTAAATAAATAAAGTTAAATAAAATAATTCTTAAGAAAAAGAAAAGAAATATGCTATTTAGGTACTGGAAGGTGGCAGAGAAGTAATGTTCTTTTTGTAAGGCTGGCCTACAATGGAAGGTTCTGGGTTGTGTGCAGAGATCTCCCTGAACATGCTGGCAATGCATGTGCCTATGGTCTGGGGTCAGCTGGGGCTGGCGGAGGTTGGCGGGTGGTATGGAGATCCTATTGGGGGTGCCTGTTTCTCTGTCTCTGTCACTCTCTCTTTTAACTCACTAAAGGGCATGTGTATGCTCGCCCTCTAGGCTGTGTACAGTGGGTTTTATTTCACTCAATCTCACAATCTCTTCCTCTGAATTGGAGTGAGTAGGTCACTTATATTTCTTTTCTTTTTCTTTTTTTTTTTTATTTTATGATTTCTTATTGCTATAGGGTGCATGTGCTTGCCGAAAGACAGAGAGACAGAAAGCGAGAAATCATCCCCCAGGGAGCATGGCCATGCCGCAGTCCCTTCTCCTCTATTCTCCTTTTGGGATCTTAGGCACACACACACATGTGCCCAGCGTGAGCTTAAGCTACCGGGTCCAAGACTCGAACCTCACGTGACTACATGGGAGTCCAGTGACATAGTCATTACACTATCTGCTGGTCCCAGTCATTTATATTTCATTTAATTATTTATATAGTTCTGTTTAAGTTTTGTTTTGATTTTTAATAAATTAAGAGTCTTGGGGGCCACCAGGTGGCATGGAGGTTGAGGCACTGGACTCCCATATGGCTGACCACAGTTCAAGTCCTGGACCTAGTGACTTGCATTCTCACTCTCTCTCTCTCTCTTTCTCTGGTCAAAGTGAAAAATGGTAATAATAAATAAAATAAAATAAATAATTCTTTAAAAAAAAAAGACTCTTGCTATATCACAAACCTTCATTCTCCCAAGTTGTTAAGACTACAGACACATTATACCCCACCTGGCTCTTTAGGGTGGGCCAGTACATGAACCCTGCCTTCCAATATGACCTCACCTGCTGAGCAGCATTGCCCAGTGTGTTTTCCCATGGCTCTTTTTATGTTTATTCTTTTTTCTTATTTTTATTCCTCTGAACTTGTGGTGGCCTTTTCTTTGGCTGCCTTTTTTTTTTTTTAAAAGAATTATTGAGGGAACCAGCAGTTAGCATAATGGCTATGTCGTTGGACTCCCACATAGTCGACCGCGGTTCACGTCCCGGACCCGGTGGCTTAAAACTCACGCCGGGCGCGTGTGCGTGTGTGCCCAAGATCCCGAGAGGAGAATGGAGAGATGGAAGAGAAGGGATTGCAGGGTGATCATGTCCCATTGGAAGTGCCTTCTTCTCTCTGTCTCTCTGTCTCTGTCTGGCGAGCACCCTGACAATTAAAAAAAAAAGTATATAGGAGGATGTCTGTCGTCTACATGCAAATACTGCACCATGTATGTGAGGGACTTGCGCATCCACAGACGGTGTCCATCCGGGTCCTGGAACCAGTCCCCTACAAATACCCAGGGACAACTGTATGTTAGGCTTCCCGAAGTTATTCCACAGCTCACTGATGCTCTTTTCTTTTTTTTTTTCCTTTTTTTTTGGGGGGGGGAGGTGGTTCTTTCTCTATGTTTTCTTCTTAATTTATATCATGATTTTTTTTTTTTTTTGAGAGGTTTTCACTATAGGGTGCGTGCGCTCGCCAGACAGAGAGAGACATAGAGACAGAAAGCGAGAAATCACCCTCCGGGGGGATGGTCACGCCACAATCCCTTCTTCTCCATTCTCCTCTTGGGATCTTGGGCACGCACGCACACGCGCCCAGCGTGAGTTTTAAGCCACCGGGTCCGGGACACGAACCGCGGTCGACTACGTGGGAGTCCAGCGACATAGCCATTAAGCTAACTGCTGGTTCCCTATCATGATATTTTCAAGTTCAATAATTCTTTTCTTAAAATTTGTGCGTGCAATCCCTTCTTTCTCTTTTTGGGATTTTGGGCACACATGCATGCATCTGTCATGTTTTTCAAGCCTCTGAGTATGGGACTCAGATCTTGCGGTCGGCTATGTGGGATCCAGCCACTTTCACCACCATATGCCATTGCAATGTATAATGTTGTTAATCCTATCCAGTGTATGCTTCATTTCAGATATTGAGGTTTTTTATCTGTAGAAATTCCATTTGAGTCTTTTTCTTTATCATTTATGTCTGCGCTTAACTTTTTAAATGTTTAGGTCCAGTTATAATTCACTGTTTTAATGTCCTTGTTTGCTGATTCTAACATCTGCTATAGGGCACGTGCGCTCGCCAGGCAGAGAGAGAGAGACAGAGAGACAGAAAGTGAGAAATCACCCCCCAGGAGAGATGGTCACACTGCAAACCCTTCTCCTCCATTCTCCTCTTGGGATCTTGGGCACGCACGCACACGCGCCCGGACTGATTCGAACATCTGTGTCATTTTTCTAGGCCAGTGCAACTGATTGATGATTTTCATTATGGATTATATTTGGTCGCTTCTTTGCATTGCCTGATAATCCTTGGTTAGATACGAGACATTGTGCATTTTACCTTGTTAGGCTGAATGTTTATTCCTATAAATATTCTTGAGTATTGTTCTCAATCACTTGAAAGTAGTTTGATTCTTTCTTCCTTGAAAGTAGTTTGGCTTTTATGATTTGTGACCTCTCTGCATATTCTATCCAGTGTTTTATAAATTATGAGTTTTCTAGCCTGGCTGGTAAGAACAGGCACTGTTTCTGGCCTTGTGTGAGTGAAGAATACTTTTCACTAATCCTTTTGGATGGTTCCCCTCCCCCCCAAGCCTGACTTACATGCATGTTCTTTTTAAAAAAATATTATTTATTTAATTTTATTCATTATTATTGTTATTATTATTATTTTGCTCTAGTGCACATGCATTCACCAGAGAGAGGCAGACAGAAAAAGAGAGAGAAGGAAAGTGAGAAAGCAAGCCGCCAGGCCCAGGACTCAAACTGTGGTCGGCCATGTGGGAGTCCAGTGCCTTAATCACCACTCCACCTAGTCCCACATGCATGTTTTATCAGTGTCTTGAATATTCTAGCACCCCCTGCACATCTCCAGGGTTCTCTCCCTATGCAGCCTTCTCCTCTAGTTCTCTGTCCTGTGACTCAAGACATCCTGGTCTCCCCAGACTCTCGGTTCCATCTCCTCGCCTCGGTCGTTATGCTGGGCTCTGCCTGGGTTCCCCCTCTGTGGAAAAGCTCGACAGTCAACTGTGGCAGTCAACTGCAGGGCTTACCTCCTGTTCCCTGCCTCTCAGGGACCACTGTCATTCATGGCAAGACGTCTTCAGAACTGTCATTTCACATACTGTATATTGTCTGAATTTGTTGGGGGTTTTAGAGGGAAATCTGGTCCATGTTACTTCATTTTGGGTGGAAGTCCCCCTTAATAAACACTGATTATATGGATTTAATGAATTAACTCGAACCTCTGGCCCTCCCAGATAGCTGACAACTCGTACTAGAACTGTGGTCACAATGCCCAGCACACAGTAAGTGCTCCCTGTTTGTTGAACGAAGGAATGTGAGTGTTTGTCTGCCTCACCAGGGCGCTACACCTGGCAGTGATTCATCAGCACGAGCCCTTCCTGGATTTCCTCCTAGGCTACTCGGCTGGCACTGAGTACCTGGATCTGCAGAATGACCTAGGCCAGGTGAGCTACTAGGGGTCAGTGTAGGGCTCGGGTTCCAGGGTTCTCAATGTGACCTCTAACCCCTGCACTCTGTTCCTGCAGACAGCCTTGCACATGGCCGCCATCCTGGGGGAGGCATCCACAGTGGAGAAGTTATATGCAGCAGGTGCCGGCTTGTGCTTGGCAGAGCGTGGGGGCCACACTGCACTGCACCTGGCCTGCCGTGTGGGAGCGCACGCCTGTGCACGGGCGCTACTCCAGCCCCGCCCTCGGCGCCCCAGAGTAGCCCCTGACACCTACCTCACTCAGGGCACCGATCACACCCCAGATACCACCCACACCCCTGTTGCCTTGTACCCCGATCCTGACTCGGAAAAGGAAGAAGAAGAGAATGAAGAGGACTGGAAGCTGCAGCTGGAGGCTGAAAACTACGAGGGTGAGGATCCTTATCTCTGAGAAGGACTCGGGCTCCTGGGCAGGGCGGGAGCAGCATGCCATGGGCTCAGCTTCCTGACTCAAGACCCAGCTCCTTAGGCAACCAAACTGAGGCTTCAGGGACCCACGCATTGGGCCCAAGGACTCCCACCTAGAGGCCTACCTGGGACTCAAAACCTGTCACCCACAGAACAGAGCTGCCAGGACCCAGGTGTTGGACCCAGACTCCCCACCTGCTAGGAGCAATGCCCAGCCCAGCCAGGATGTGGGGATTCAAAGTCTACATCCTCTGTGACGATTCCCAGTGATAGGCAGCAGGGTTCAGGGACCTCCCTCAGCCGGGCTTCATGGGAAGAAAGACCCCATCTACCCATGGCCCTGGCATGAGTCTCAGTTCCTCCACTGATAAACTTAAGTCCCTGGGACCAGGCCCCTCTGTATAGACAGATCAGGGCCAGCAGGTGGCATGGCGGCTAAGGCACTGGATCCCACATGGCCAACTGTGTGGTTGAGTCCTGGAACTGGAGGCCTATAAAGCTCTCTGTGTACCTGTGCCTGCATGCCCAAAGTCCTGAGAGGAGAATGGAGGAGGGGGGATTGTGGCGTGGCTTTTTCCCCGGGGCATGATTTCTCACTTTCCCTGTCTCTCTGGTGAGGGCACATGCTCTGTAGCAAAAACAACAAAACAGATCACCCAGGACTCAGTGTTCTGTCCCACCCCCACCCCAGGTTGCAGGCCCTTCAGTTACTTGGCACCCAGGTCCATTGTGAAATCAGACCGGAGCTCTGGTCTCCTGGCCCCAAAGTCCTGGGACCTTGGGCTTCATGTCCAGACAACCGAAGCTATCCACCCAGAGGCCCCAGACATCCCTTGTCCCTGGCATTGGCACCTATGGTCCCCTCAGACCACCTGAGACTTAGGGATTTGGAGTCCAGGTGCCTCTGTGACATACCCAGGAATTCAGAAGGCAAACCCCAAATCTGATCACCCTCAGGCCAGATGGCCCTCCTGCAGGATCATGGCACTGGGGGCCCAGGCCCCTCATGCCACTGTCTGACACCAGTTTCTCTGTTCCTAGGCCACACCCCGCTCCATGTGGCCATCATCCACAAAGACGCAGAGATGGTTCGGCTGCTTCGAGAAGCTGGAGCTGACCTCAACAAACCGGTGAGCAGCCCAGGGCAAGGATGGCAGTTGGGGGTGTCCCCCCTCAAGCCCTCTGAACTCCTTGCTGTACCCCATAGGAGCCCACATGTGGCCGGAGCCCCTTGCACCTGGCAGTGGAGGCCCAAGCAGCTGACGTGCTGGAGCTTCTCCTGAGGGCTGGTGCGGACCCTGCGGCGCGCATGTATGGTGGCCGCACCCCCCTGGGCAGTGCCACGCTCCGGCCCAACCCCATCCTTGCCCGCCTGCTTCGAGCACATGGAGCCCCTGAGCCTGAGGATGAGGACGAGAAGCCTGGCCCTTGCAGCAGCAGCAGCAGTGACAGCGACAGTGGGGATGAGAGCGTGAGTCATGAGGAAGGATAGGCCCACTGGGGGGGTCGGGGTAAATCAGCAGGTGGGGACGAGAAGGTAATTAGACCAAGGAGAAGGTAATTAGACTGTGCTTCGACTGACCTTGGGCTGCTGGAATCAGAGAGCCCAGGTGGCAGTGCAAGTGACATGGGTGGCAGTCAGGAGAGATCTGGCCAGGGGAGGCAGGAGGAATCTGCGTAAGTGACTGGCTGAAACACTGAGGCAATGGCAGAGATAGAACTCAGGCAGAGGTGGGAGAGACCTTGGTCGGAGTGACGCGAACATGGGCAGAGGGAACTGGCATTGCTGGGAGTGATTTTAGGGAGCAAGAGTTGGGGAACTCAGGCTGTGGGAAGATGGCCCTGAGCCATGGGAAAGACCTTAGCCAGCAGTGAGGAGAGGTTTAGTTGGAGAGTCCAGGCAACAGAGACATGACCCGGCCAGGAAGCTGGGGAAAGGCAGAAGGCAGGTGTACCCATGGTTGCTGAAACTGAGGGCGGCAGCAGGGCTGGGACTCCAGGGTAGCAGTGGGAGAAATGACCTGCCACATGGTGCTTTGAGAGCTAGGCTCAGGGAGCACGGGAGCTCAGGCTTCAAGGCAAGACCCAAATTTTAGGGTGCTGTGTAAGAACTCGGGCAGTGGGCAAGGTGGCAGCCACCTGAGCCCCTCTGCTTTGGCCCCTCCTGTCCCCAGGCTGAGTATGACGACATCGTGGTGCACAGTGGCCAGAGCCCCAGCCAGCTACCTTCCACCTCAGCCTCAAAACCTCCTGCCGACGACCCTGACCCTGCCTGATTGTTCAACTGTTAATATAATTTCCAATTTAATAAAACCCCGGTTCTGACAGTCAGAGACCAGACTGGTGGTCCTTTTCCTGGTCTTTCAGTTTACTCCCGGGTCCCGCCCCTCCGAAGTCAGGAGCCACACTCAGCCTTAGTGCTTTTCTTTGTGCTTTATTCATCAGAAGGGCTGCGGTGGGTCGGGGGTGTTGGGGTGTGTTTCCTGAGTCAGGTCTGAGCCCAGCCCTACTCAGCTCAGACTTACCCCCATAGGCTTGGTTCCAGCACCCTTTCCCACCCACAGCAGGCTGGAGGGGTGGAGTAGGGTGCCTGCTGAGGTGGGGGCTTTGGGTCAGCAGTCCTAGGCCGTAAGGGTGTGTTGGGGAGGACAGAGGTCAGCCCTCCCTCCTGAGCTCCTCCCCCAGCACCTCTGAGGCCTTCTTCAGCTCATCTCGCACGTGTTCCAGCCTCTCCACAGCATGGTCCTGGCAGGATCAAAGAGGGCGATGGTGACCGCACTGGGTGCCATAACCCCGGAAGAGTTATGTCTGCCAACGTGACCAGCAGGGAGCTCTCTGGGAACTGCCACGGCCAATCGCAGTGGACACAGGACTAGCAAAGGTGCCCAACGTGGATGGCCCATTCATCACTAATGGCCACTTTGGTTACTGTCATCCTTCAGGTGACGTGTTACTCTCCATGGCCCAGCATGATGTCTGTCTGTAGCCCAGTGAACCAGCCATGCAGCCATTTGTCATGGTGACCAACTTGCTCACCGTGGCCTGGCGTTGTGGCTAACTCGGTGCTGCTATGCAGGAATGGTGGCCATCTTGGTTACTGGGACTTCAGTGTGGAAGCCACCTTGGTCGAGTAGAGACCCTCGACCAAGGGGGTCTCTACTCGACCAGGATGGTGTCACTTAGTCCTGGTGTCAGTCGTGGTCACTTGAGATCCATTTGTGATGGGGACATCACTGACTGCTTGGCCAGCCCCCCTCCCCACTGCCCAAGAGTGGCCCCTCCAGCACTCACCTCCCTCTCCAAGGCTTCTTCCTTCTGCTTGGACTCAGCTTCTGGCTGCTGGTGGTGATGGTGGTGGTGTGGCGAGGCCTCGTGCCTCTCTCCTCCACCCCTCTCGGTCCCCTGCCACAGGTTGTGGCCCCTGCCCAGCACCTGCATGGCCTTCTCTGCCTCAAACTGGGCTGTCTCCTCATCGCTGGCCTTCTCCGCCACTCGCTTCTGGGGGCCCCCTCCGGCCTCCAGACGCTGTTTCCACAGCTCCTTGAGGGTCTCCACGGGCCCCTTCTTTTCCTGCTCCTCTTTCTCCTCTTCCTCCTCCCTCTCCTGGTGGAGCTGGCTGTGGAGCTGCTCATGGATGGCCTGTTCCCGGACCTCAGACTTGTGGGTCCTCTCTGTGGCCGCCTCCTCTTCCTCATCCCTCACCTCCTGGCTGGACCTCGTCTTCCCTGAGTCTTGCTCCTTGAATTCCCCAGCCAGCAGCCCTTTGTCAGCCGTGGCGGACATGCAGCTGTAGGGCTCGGTCTCGCACATCTCTGGTGGAGAGAAGGGTGTTCTCTGTACACTAAAGTAGGGAACTGGAGACCTTGGAGAGCTCCGGGCTCCCCTTGAGTTTGCACAGGGCTGTCCAGAATGGGGAGGAGGGAGGTGATGGGGGGCTCCCGGCCCCAACCCTGTCCCTCTACAGGGTGCCCCAGGCCTGGGGTTGCCAGGCTTTGCCACATGGGATGAGAGGGCTCTGGCCAAGAGATGAGGACGGGTCTCCCTCAGGTGGCCATGGCGGAGGGCAAGATCCTGGGTGGGTGCCGTGGGCTCTGGAGAGGAGCTGGGGCCTGGCCCTCCTTACCTTTTTGGAGCAGGGCCATGCAGGGTCCTCTCTGGGCCTGGCCTAGTGTCAGCACCTCGGTGACCACCTCTGCCATACAGCGGGTCAGCTGGGGGCAGGGGTGAAGGGTCAGAGGGGAGGCCGAGGGCAGGGAGCTGTGGGGAATGCCAGTGGATGGAGGGCTGCACAGATGAGCACAGAGTAGGGCAGGCAGGAGGGCATCTCACCTCTTTTTTGGAGGATCTTGGCGCCAGGGGAGCAGCCATGCCTGGAGAGGAAGGCAATGGGTGCTGAGCTAGGGGACCCCCGGTGCCACCCAGTGTACTCATCCCAGCCCCGTGGGTGGGCGGGGGCATCCCAGTACCCGACAGGGCCCTCCCCAGTCCACCTGCCAGGGTGCACTGTCCGCACATGGAACTCAGCCTGTCAGGTCCAGTCGTCGGGCTGGCCGCCCAGGCCCCTGGGATTTCTGGCGCTCACCCGCCCCCAGCAGCAGCGGCAGCAGCAGCAGCAGCACCGAGATGGGCCTGCGGCACGGCATGGTGGGACGGCGGGGCAAGGTCCTCAGCTCTGCGGCCAGGCGATGGCGCTTTATAACCCGTGCTGTGGCCCCTCGGGGCAGGAACTGACGTCACTGCCGCCCTCTCCTTGCCGGCAGCGGGGCGACAGCTGCAGGGCGGCCGCCTGCCGAGACCCTCAATTATTCATGGGGACCCACGCCCTGCAAGAGTTCCCCTCCGGCTTCTGGCCCAGGCCCACCACGTGAGAGCTGGGCCTCTCTTTCCAGAGAAATAGGGACTGAGCAGCTTGCACGTGGCCGGAGGCAGCCTGGGTTCCAAACTGGAGGCAGCCACTCGCCCAACTCCAGGCAACTCCTTCCCTTTCCTAGGCCTGAGTTTCCTCATCTGGTCGGTGGGACTCAGTAGTTGGGTTCTGGTCTGAGTCTCAGCTCCACACTTGCTAGCCCTGGGACAGTTGCTTGACCCAAGACCGTTTTCCTCATGTGTCAACCAGGATTGGTGACAACCTACCCACCAGCTGGATGGAGAGGACGCAGTGCGTGTGGTGCTTAGGGCAGCACCTGGCACGAGGGTTACGCAGGCCCCAGAACCTTCATCCCAGTTGTCACCAAACACCTACAACATACTGGGTCCTTCTGTCGCAATGAACTGGTAGGCATCCCTGCCCTCCCTGCCTTCCCTGCCCTCTGGGAGCAGGCAGTGGAGAAAGGGGGGGGTTTGATGATGGCATGTCAGGGGAGCCAGGGATGCATCCCCAAGTAGACACTGCGGTAGATACAAGGGCTGTGTGGCTTCACTTTGGTCCAGGTGGTCAGGAAAGTCCTGAGGTGGGGAGTTCGGACAGAGGCCTGAATGGTAGAGGCAGGCCAGCTGGGATGGCACGGCAGTAACAATGCTCAGAGGCTGAGGCTACATGGGAGGGTCCTGGGTACATGGTCAAGGTCTCCCTGTACACCTGAGTGTGCGTGCACATGCGCCCATGCCCATGATCCTCATTGGCTGAGGTTTGGGGTGGGTTGCAGCGTGAAGACTCTGACCTCTCACTGTCTCTCATAAACGTAAAGGGCTTGCAGGTGGCATTGTGGTTAAGAACCTAGATCCCATGTGGCCAACTAGGTGGTTTGAGTCCCAGACCCAGTGGCTTGGAAAGCACTCTGGGTGCATATGCATGCCCAAAATACCCCCACGGGAATGGAGAAGGGATTATAGTGTGGCCATTCCTCCTTGGGGTGATTTCTCACTTGCCCTCACTCTCTGGTGAGCTCATGCACCCTGTAGCAAAAAACAAACAAACAAATAAATAAAAGGGGGGAAGGCATCACTGGACTTCCACATGGCTGACCGTGGTTCAAGTCCTGGACCCAGCGGTTGAAACTTACGCTGGGTATGTGTGCGAAAGTTCCCCAAATCCTGAAAATGGAGAAGAGATTGTAGCAAGGCCATCCCAAGGGGGTGATTTCTCGCTTTCTGTCTCAATCTCTCTCTGGCGATCACACATGCCCTACAGCAAAAAAAAAAAAAAAATCTGGGCCAGCTGATCCCATATGGTCAACCATGCAGTTTGAGTCCTGGACCTGGTGGCTGGGAAAACACGCCAGGTCCGTGCCTGTGCATACCCACAATCCCAGAGAGGAAGAAGTGAAGGCAGGATGGCAGCATGCCCGTCCTCCACGGGAGCTGCTTTCTCGCTTTCGCTCTCTCAGGTGAGCACACGTGTCCTCTGGCAAATCTAAAACAAAAATACTTCTGAGCTCTCTTGGTTTTAGCATCATCTTTTTGGAAGTCTCTGTGCCATGAGATTGAAGAGGTGAAATACAACAAATGCACAAACCAAACTGCAGAAGGCAGAGGCGGCGGTACAAAGAAACTGCGTTCGTGCACCCTTGGAGGGCACGGGACCAGATTCGGGGGATCAAGGCTGGGACGCTGCCGCAAGCTGCCAAACTACAAGCTACCGTCTTGAACTTGTCTCAATGGATCTAGAGCTCCCATCACCCATCTGCTTGCTGAGACCACCTCTGAGACCCACACCACTCATGCCACAACAGCCTCTTAGGGTCTTGTGCCCTGGACCTGTGCCATTCTGCAGCTAGTTTCATTTGTGGCTGAATGTAATACATGTATGATAAATCCCTTCTCTTTTTTTTTGGAGAGGTTTTTTTGTTATTGGGTGCGTGCGTTTGCCAGAGACAGAGACAGACAGAAAGCAAGAAACCACTCCCCCAAGGGGGATGGCCATGCCGCAATCCCTTCTCCTCCATTCTCCTCTTGGGATCTTGGGGACGCAGGCACGTGCACTCAGTGTGAGTTTATGCCACCGGGTCCAGGACTTGAACCACACTCAACTACATGGGAGTCCAGCAACATAGCCATTATGCCAA
>NW_006198801.1:1851531-1854840 GCF_000334495.1 Tupaia belangeri chinensis
AGGTCTTTCCCAAATAACCCCTTTTTTTTTTTTTTTTTTTTTTAAGGTTTTGGCCATAGGGAGTGTGTGCTTAGCAGAGAGACAGAGAGAGGGGAAGTGAGAAATCACTAGGGGATGGCCACATTGTAATCCCTTCTCCATTCTCCTCTTGGGATTTTGGGCATGTGTGCACACGTGACATGACCACATGCCCAGTTTGATTTTTTCAAGCCACCAGGTCTAGGACTCAAACCACAGTTGGCTTAACCACCACATCACCTGCTGGTCTCCTGCTGATTTTTCACCCTCCCCACCTCCGAAAAAAATTGGAATCCTTAAAAAGAGTAGCGGGTGGGGCAGGCAGTGGGATTGCAGTGACACACAGAACCGACAATGTGGAAAGATGCTGGGTTGGGGTTCTGGGACCTCCCCGAGCATACCAGGTGTGCATGCATCTTCACGATCGAGGGTGGGGGGGCTGAGATGGAGTGGGGACCCTGCTGGGGCTGCCTGTCCTGCTCGCTCATTAAATAAGCACATACAGGGGCCAGGAAGTGACATGGTGGTTAAGGGCACCGGACTCCCACATGGCCAACTGCGGTTCAAGTCCTGGACCTGGCGGCTTGCTTTCTCACTTTCTTTCTCTCTCTTACTCTATCTGGTCAAATGAAAATAAATAATTCTTTTTTTTTTAAGAGGTTTTCGCTATAGGGCGCGTGCGCTCGCCAGGCAGAGAGAGACATAGAGACAGAAAGCGAGAAATCACCCCCCAGGGGGATGGTCAAGCCGCAATCCCTTCTCCATTCTCCTCCTGGGATCTTGGGCACGCACGCACACGCACCTGGCGTGAGTTCTAAGCCACCGGGTCCGGGACGCGAACCGTGGTCGACTACGTGGGAGTCCAGCGACAGCCATTACGCTAACTGCTGGTTCCCATAAATACTTCTTAAAAAAAGCAAAAAAAAAAAAAAAAAGCAAATACTTTTAACACAAAATAAAAATGGAGGCCAGCACACAAAATTTAGGGGGGAAAATAGCACAGGATGGGGGCCAGCAAGTGCAAAGGCCCGAGGCAGGAGCCTACAGCTAGAAGGCTGGGGCGGGGAGGCAGAGCGAGGCTGAGAGGAAGGCCATGGCCAGCCTGGCTGACCACCTCATCCTTCTGAGTGGGGCCACAGGAAAGCTGAGCAGGGGCACCTCGTGTTCGCAGGTCCCTCTGGCTGGTGGCAGGATGGGGCCGAGAGACGGGAGATCTCTGACTATCCCCTGGGAGGTAATAGGAGAGGAGCAGCACAGGGCCTAGGGAGCAGAAAGCAATGGAAAACTGGAATATTCTGAAGGTGAACTTTAGGTTTGCTAATGAACTGGATGTGAGGGAAAGGATAATGGAGGGAAAAAGTATTATTACGGCCTGAGCCACTGGGAGGGCAGCCTAGGGGACAGGGGGCTTAGGCAAGATCAACAGAGGCTCAGTTTTGGCATCACTGAGTTGTGGGGCCTCCTGGGACCCAGTTTTGGCATCCTGAGTCAAGAGGGCAGCAGCATGAGTGAGGATTTGGGGGGTGCTGAGGCTGGGGTCACTGGCTTGTCCCCAAGGAAGGGAAAGGACTTGGCCTCATCTCAGCTGCCCTGGTCACCCCAAGCCACCTTCCCTGTGCTCTGGGGGTGGTGGGACGTTCCTCGCACCCACAGACCCTCTGACGATTGCCTCTGAGTGGTCACCCCGACCTTCTGCAAAGTTGGGCAGGGGCATCTCCTGTGCACACAGACCCAGAGAAGCCTTTGTTATGCCTGTTTATTGGGGACTTTTTTTATTTTTGAGAGTTTTTTTTTTTTCACTATAGGGCGCGTGCACTCGCCAGACAGACAGAGAGAGACATAGAGACAGAAAGCGAGAAATCACCCCCCAGGGGGGATGGTCACGCTGCAATCCCTTCTCCTCCATTCTCCTCTCGGGATCTTGGGCACGCACGCACACGCACCCGGCGTGAGTTTTAAGCCACCGGGTCCGGGACGCGAACCGCGGTCGACTACATGGGAGTCCAGCGACATAGCCATTACGCTAACTGCTGGTTCCCTACTAGGGACTTTTGAGGAAGGAAAAAGGAAGGGGGCATGGAGGCCTCCTCCCCTCCTCTCATCCTAGATCTTTGAAGTCCCTAGATGTCCAGCTTCCTACGGTGGTGGGGTGCCCAGTGACAACAGAGCCATTGGCAGATTCTGAAAAGTGGGCCCTGGAGTCTGGGCCCCAGGGGTGGAGCTGTGTGAGGAACGCAGATGTTAGGACGCATCCAGTTGGCCAGGGTCCCCTGGGCCCCAGGGAGCAGAGCAACCCCATCGTGGGTGGGTTCTCAGCTGGCAGCAGGCTGCCCAGGAAGCCGGGGCTTCTGGGGCTGGTTGGGGCCGATATACTGGAGAGGCACGTGGGTGGGGGCTGTGATCCGATCGGTGCCGAGGTAGGGCTGCAGGGCAGGGGGTACAAGGACCGAGCCGTCCTGGGGACAGAACAGAGCAGGACTCAGGACTCTGCAAGTACCAAGCCTCCACCCTCCACCCCCCACCTCGCCACTGGGCTTCCTCGACCCCCTCACCTGCTGCTGATTGCTCTCCAGGAGGGCGATGAGGAGGCGGGGGACAGCGCAGGCTGTGGCGTTCACCTGGGAGGGAGGCAGGCTCAGAGCTAGGTGCCGGCCCAGCCCTGGCCGGGCGTATGTGTGGGGAGGTGTCTAGGGAGCAGAGGAGGTGGGCAGGCCCTCACCGTGTGGGCGAACTGCAGCTCCCCGGCCTCGGTCTGGAACATGATGTGCAGGCGGCGGCTCTGGAAGTCCGTGCAGTTGGAAGCACTGGTGACCTGGGGCGCAGTGGGGTGGGCTGAGAGGACAAGCTGGGGGGTGGGCCGAGAGGACCAGCTGGGGGGTGGGCCAGTCTCCTTCCCGCCCCGCGTCCCCTCTGAGGCAGTACTCACTTCTCCAAAGCGTCCGCGGCCTGGCATCCAGGCCTCAATGTCAAACTTGCGGTAGGCAGGAAGGCCCAGTTCCTGAGTGGGCATGTCCAGGACCCTGCAGCCAAGGACGAAGGCGAGGTGAAGGCCAGTGGGTGTGAGGTGGAGGAAGTGGGGCAGGGAGGAAAAATGGAGGCGATGACAGAATGGGTGGCCACGAAAGAGGAAAATGGCAGTAACAAAGGAGGAGGTGAGCATGGCGAACAGGAAGAGAGATACGGGTGGCAAGGGAGACGGGGGTCCTGGGACGGGCAGGCGGCAGAGGCCACGGGTTGTCCACTACGGCTATTCCCACCTCCCGTAATAAGGGATACTCCAACTTTTTTTTT
>NW_006198801.1:1854871-1861409 GCF_000334495.1 Tupaia belangeri chinensis
TGTTTTGGAGTGCTTTTTCCTACAGTCCTCTATAGGAAACAGGGAAAGGGAGCAGGTGGACGAAAGGCAGACAGCCCGCCCTCCTCGCTCACTCCCACCCTCTGCCACCCCCCAGTCCCTCTCCACACCGGAAGTGCAAGCCCAGCTCTGTTAGGATCTCCATCTGAAGAGACAGGAACTCCTCCAGTAGCTGTGAGCTCTGCTCCAACCCGGGGCCTGTCACCCCAAACATCTCCACCTAGGGCAAGGCAATGGCAGGCACAGGAGTCAGGAGGCTGGGAACTGTCGGGGTGATCCCTGCCTGTCCCGGCTACACCAACCTTGGTGAAGTGGTGGACTCGATACAGCCCCCGAGGCTCCTTCCCTGTGTCTGTCTCTGCCCGGTAGCAGGTGCTGGCACAAACCATCCTGGCAGAAGCAGGTGGGGTTGGGTCAGGCAGGGCAGAATGAGTGTCAGGGGTGGGGATGAGATCTAAAGGAACTGGATGTCACCTCACAGGCAGATCCTTGAAGGCCACGGTGTGGTCCATGAAGTAGCCTGGGAGATGGGGGTGACTGAGTCAGCCAGGGCTGCTATCGCCCATCGGACGCCGTTGTGAGAATCCCTTGGGAAATGCAACCCTGTGTCAGACCACGTGGCTGGAGTGTCACTGGGCTGCTGAGCAGTCAGCATCCACATCAGCTGCGGGGTCATGGCTCTCCTGGGCAGGTGGCAGCAGCCTCCCCAGTGCTCCTGACTGCCCTCCCTGCAATCTCACCTGCTCTGAGGACATGGGAGGTGTCCCCACCCACCGCCACCCTGGTAGGTGCTCACCTGCAAGCCCGACCTCCGCTGTCCCGGCCAGGTTGAGGTCCTTGAAGCGGGAGGGGTCGATGTTGTAAATTTGGGACGGATTGGCATTTGGTGTCATCCCACAGCCTTCCTGGGGGAGCAGGGCAGGCCTCAGGGGTCAG
The DNA here is from genome assembly GCF_000334495.1 of Tupaia belangeri chinensis. Classification (NCBI taxonomy): domain Eukaryota; kingdom Metazoa; phylum Chordata; class Mammalia; order Scandentia; family Tupaiidae; genus Tupaia; species Tupaia belangeri. Next base: position 1,855,826 of record NW_006198801.1, read on the forward strand.
GGGACAGGTAACCTCACCTCCCCCACCTGGTAGTCACAGCCCCAGATCCCCCCCTGGAACCATCTGGAATTGCGCTAGCCTCCTATGGTGGCCTGATGCTCTCAAGCCAGTCTCCCCAAGGGAGGCCAGCAGGTCTTCCTGCCTCAGGCCCCCAGAACAGGGCTTTGCAGCCAGCTGGGCGGGGAGGGGCCTCACTCACAAACACAGCACCTCGGAGAAGGTCTGGCACCGTCATGGGGGTGAAGCCCTGTGGGGGGAGAGGATGGCTGAGGAGGACGGCTGGGACCCCTACCCCAGCCCAAGCTCAGGCCTGAAGAAGGGACACTGCAGTGAGCCTGTGGCTCCCAAAGTCCACCTCTGAGGAAACTGACGAGGGTCTGTGCAGTGGACTTAGAGCCGGCCCCAGGGCCCCGGTGTCCCCATTACTGGGGCCCTTTCTGTGGCATGCTCCATGCTTTCCTCGGCTCCGATTCCTTCCTTCAGTTCATCCCACAGAGAGCTGGAGGTGAGGTTCAGATGTACCGAGCTGAACACAACCCCCCACCCCCGGCCTAAAGCCCTCCATGGCTCCCTGGTGCGTCAGGAAATGCCTGAGTCCCTCGCTATGGCCAAGGCCCCAGCAATCCCAGCTACACCCTCCAGTTTCAAAGGCTGCCCTGTTGCCCGAACGCTTCCTTCGTACTGCAGCAGGCAGTGAGGTGCAGTGCTCACGTGCAGACTCTAGGGCCGGCTCCGTGCGCTAGCTGAGACCTGGGGCTCGTCATGGCCTCTCTCCAGGCCTCAACTTCGCACGTCTACAGTGGGGATAACAACTCCCACCTCATAAAGTCGTCCTAACTAAATGTGTCAATAATGAATGTAAAGCTCTGACAACAGGTCACTCCTAGGACCCCTTCCCTGAGTCCTCTGAGTTCAGCTTCAATGCCACCCCCTCCAGGTAGCCCTCCCATCCTAGTCCATACCCGGCGGACGAGCTTGTTGAGTGTGAAGTTGACCAGGCCATGCTGTAGGAGGGCCCCAGCCCCTCGCAGGTAATAGGAGCGGTGGCCAGACACGTGGGACAGGCGCCTGGGAAACAGAACAACTCCCACCTCATAAAGTCGTCCTAACTAAATGTGTCAATAATGAATGTAAAGCTCTGACAACAGTGACTGGAATAGGTCACTCCTAGGACCCCTTCCCTGAGTCCTCTGAGTTCAGCTTCAATGCCACCCCCTCCAGGTAGCCCTCCCATCCTAGTCCATACCCGGCGGACGAGCTTGTTGAGTGTGAAGTTGACCAGGCCATGCTGTAGGAGGGCCCCAGCCCCTCGCAGGTAATAGGAGCGGTGGCCAGACACGTGGGACAGGCGCCTGGGAAACAGACGCACAGACAGGAGGGTGCGTGTGGGCCAAAGCCGGGGTGGGAGGAGGGGAATCGAGCACCTGGGGGCAGAGGCCCAGCTGCCAGGCAGGCCAGGGCATCAAACATTCATGCTGGGCGTGGCCCTGGCATTTCCACATCCCATGCTGGGGCCCACCAGGCAGGAACCGGCTGCCAGCTGTTGGGGTGGGGATGGCCGGCGGCGAGGGACAGGGGAGGGAGAGGGGCTCACTTTTGCCGGATGATGTCGAGCTTCTCGCCGATGTCCAGGTGGCCCCGGGGTTGGAAGGAGAAAGCTGCACGTGGGTGAAAAGCAATGGGTGAGAAGGGGAGAGACAGCGACCAGAGATGAGGAGGAGGATTCGAGAGATGGCAGGAAGGAGAAACGGACAGACAGAGGAAGGGAAAGAAATGAGAGAAAGGGAGAGAAAAGGGGCCAAAGACAGGGAAGGAGGGAGGGCAAAGGGAGTGAGGAAGGAAGAGAGAGAGACCAGAGACAGAGAGACAAAAGCGGAGAGAGTAAGGCAGAGACGGGAGTGGGAAAGGAGAGAGAAATAGGGAGAGGAGGGAAGGCAGGGAGAGAAAAGGAGAGGGAGGTTGAGAAGGACGGAAGCACTACACGGGAGAACGAGAACCGGACAGAGAGGGAGGGAGACAACACCTGAGAGGGACCGAAGCCAGGATGTCTCTCTCTCAGAGACAGAGACGCACACAGCAGAACGAACCCACTGAGGTGAGCAGAGGACGAAACCTGCAAAGGGCCCCTCAGAGGCCCATCGGGCCCTGCTAGGGCAGAAAGGCAGAGCACCCCCACTGCAGGGTAGGGGTTCTGCAGGCTGCAGCCAGCCCCAAACCCCAGGAGCCGCCATCCCACCAGCCCCAGCCTGGATCCCGGGGCCTGTCGGCTTCCTCCCAGCTACGGGACCTACCTGGCTTGTCTCCGACCACGTGGAGCACCCGGGCCTGGCTCTCGTCTCCGACGGGCTGCAGGGGAGACAGGGCATCATGAGAAGGGAAGCAGGAGGTGCGGGCCCCCGAATACCCGCCCCTCCAGGCACGCACCACGTCTGGGTGGGTCCGGTTGGGCAGCCGCAGCGCCTGCAGGTAGAATCGCTCCTCAAGCTGGACTTCCGTGGGGTACAAGAGCGTGAGCTGCTTCCGGATCTCCCGGCCACGGGCCCGCAGACCCTGATACTGGGGGTCCTGGGAGCAGGACAAGAGGGGTCAGCCAGGGGCTGACCTCATCTTCACCAGTAGAAGCTCTGTGGGGGGCATTCACCGCCTTCTGTTGGGCCCAGCATCCTGAATCTCCTTTCGAGAACTCCCTCACCACCACGTGGCAGGTTCCCGGGACGAGACTCAGGCCTGGCCAATTGGAACGTTCCATTGCCTCGACCGCAGTGACGAGCTCAGAGGCAGGCACGTGACCCAAGCTGAAGGCAAGCAGGTCAGCCCCTGGACTTTGCTGGAGCTAGCAGGAAAGCATGCCCAACCCTGCCTCCCCCCGCTGCAGATGGAGAACGCTGGTCTGGGAATGAGGGGGAAGCTGAATCAAATACGGTGTCAGGACCTGGATCCAGCTGCACCTGAAGCTGGCACTTTAGTTTCATGAATCAATAAAGAGTCTGAGTTTTCCCCCCTCAAATCTGTTTGAGCTGTGTTTTCTATCATGTACAATAGAGGAATCAGGACTGATAGGGGATCCTCCCTGCCACACCCCCAAGGGGGACCCCACCAACCCTCTAGTACCTGCTGTACCTGACTGCTGTCCTGGGCTACCTGGTGGAAGAGATGGGAGGTGATTAGACTGATGAAGCTGGGGGTGGGGAGGAGAACAAGAAGGAGCGGAAAGTCAAGCGAGGCCAGGGGACCGGAATCTTCCGCTCTGTCGGTGCCTGGCTGGGTCCCTTCCCAAGTCCGTGCCTCAGTTTCTCTCTCAGGAAAGCTAGGAGGCAGTAAGAGAGCATAAAAGTCATCACAGCTGGGCCAGCAGAGATAGGGTGGAGGTCAAGATGGCAGAGCCCACATGGAACCAGTGGCTTGAAAATCACGCTGGGCATGTGAGCACGTGTGCCCCAAATCCTGAGAAGAGAATGGAGAAGGGATTGCATGGTGGGCCATCCCCCCGGAGGGTGAGAAATCACCCTCCCGCTCTGTCTCTCTCTGGTGAGCGCATGCACTCAGCAGCAAAGCCAACGAGCAACTAACGGCTGCAGCTCCATTCAGCAGCTGCTCCCCACCAGGCTCTGTGCAGAGGGCTCTTACACCATCTCGTTTCTCCATCACCCACCGTATGAGGCCGGCATTAACCTGGCTGTAGAGGAGAAAACAGAGGCCTGGAAGGAAAGCCTGGGGGCGTGTATTTGGACACCTGCAGACAAGGGCCCTGGACGCACTGAACCATTTATGATCCTGAGCAGCTGAGGGCGTTGAGCAGGCTCAGTTCTGAATGTGGGGTGCCTCCCTGCTGTGTATCCTTGGGCAGATCTCTGCCCCTCTCTGAGCACAGTATTCCCATCTGTGGAATGGGGACGATAGAAAGACTTCCCTGGCAAGGCTGCTGTGTGGCTTCCCTGAGAAGATGAGTTAATGCTCGCTGAACATTAACCGATTGTTTTTTCGTTTAGGTTTTTGGCATAGGGCATGTACCCTTGCCAGAGAGACAGTGAGAGAGAAAGTGAGAAATCATCGCCCCTTCCCCCCCCCCCAAGGGGATGGCCATACTGCAATACCTTTTCTATTCTTCTCCTGGGACTCTGGGCATGCATGCACAGGTGACTGCGTGAGTTTCAAGCCACTGGGTTTGGGACTCGAACCACGGTTGCCATGTGGGAGTCCAGTGCCTTAACTGCTATGCCACCTGCTAGTCCCTTGATTTATTTTTTTATTGTCAGAGGCACATGTGCTTGCCAGAGAATAAGAAAAAGAGACAGAGGGGACCAGCAGTTAGCATAATAGCTATGTCACTGAACTCTCACGTAGTCAACCGTGGTTTGCATCCGGGACACGGTAGCTTAAACTCGTGCCGGGCGCGTGTGCGTGCGTGCCTGAGATCCTGAGAGGAGAATGGAGGAGAAGGGATTGTGGCGTGGTCATCCCCCATGGAGGGTGATTTCTCGCTTTCTATCTCTCTGTCTGTCTCTGTCTTTCTAGGGAGTGCATGTGCCCTATAGCAAAAACCTCTCAAAAAAGAAAAAAAGAAAAAAGAAAAGAAAAGAAAAAAGAAAAGAAAAGAAAAAGAAAAAGAAAAAGAGACAGAAGCACCTCCCCATAGGGTGTGGTCACACTGCAATCCATCCTCCTCCATTTCTCCACCTGCCAGGACCCTGGCATGTTTTTCCAGCCTCTAGGTCTGGGACTTGAATCTAGTTAGGATCCCCAAGTGGGCTCCAGCTCCCTAAATCACTACACCATAGGACTGACCCAGTGTTGCTTCTATTGGCTTCGCAGCTGTGATGCACGTAGCCAGGCCTGGCACACAGCAGATGGCTGGCAAACGTAATTAATGGATGGGGGACTCGGAGCAGAGAAAGAAAGCAGAGCAAGAGCCTGGGTGCCAATCTGCCTCTCCCACTCCCTGGCTGTGAGACTTAGACACGTTATAGCCTCTTGGGGGCTCCCTTTCTCCAGCTGTAAAACTGTGTTTGTGGAGACCAGCAGATGGAGTAATGGTTACATTGCCGGACTCCGACACTGCCCACTGCAGTTTGAGTCCCAGACCTGGCAGCTTGAAATTCACACTGGGTGCATGTGTCTATGTGCCCAAAATCCTGAGAGGAGGATGGAGAAGAAGAGATTGCAGCGTGGTCATCACTAGTGGGGGCGGGGAGGGGGTGTTCTTGCTGTCTCTCTCTCTCTCTCTCCAACGAACATATGTGCCTTACAGCAAAAATCTAAAACAAAAGAAACCAAAAATTTTAAAAAATGAGTTTGTGTTGCTCCTGTCTCTCAAAGTTGTTGTGAGGATTAAGAGTATGAGCAGTTGGGGCCAGCCAGTAGCATGGCGGTTAAGGTACTGGACTCCTATGTGGCCAACCACAGTTCAAGTCCCGGACCTGGTGTTTGCTTTCTCACTTTCCCTTTCTTTCTCTGTCTTCCTCTAGTCAAATTATTATTTTTTTAATTTATTTTTTAGTGAAAGGAAAATATAATTTTTTTTTAATTTTTTTTTTTTTGAGAGATTTTCACTGTAGGGCGCGTGCGCTCGCCAGACAGACAGAGA
>NW_006198801.1:1861908-1863682 GCF_000334495.1 Tupaia belangeri chinensis
GCTCCGTCAAATGCCTGCTGTTTCTTTTATTATTATTATTATTATTTTGAGAGAGAGGTTTTGCTATAGGGTGTGTGCACTTGCTGGAGAGAGAGATAGAGACAGAGACAGAAAGTGAGAAATTACCTCCCAGGGGGATGGCCATGCCACAATCCCTTCTCCTCTATTCTCCTCTCAGGATTTTGGGCACCCATGCACACGCGCCTAGTGTAAATTTTAAGCCACTGGGTCTGGGACTTGAACCACGGTCAACTACATGGGAGTCCAGCAATGTAACAATTATGCCATATGCTGGTCCCACTTTAATTACTGTTTTTTAGCCCATTGTGGCAGACGCTAATGTCTATCTCAACATTCCTCTTTCCTCCTTTCCAATGAGTCTCGGCAGCCAACAGTTAGGGGGAGAGTGGTCCTAGAGGAGGCTGGCCCCTGCTGGGCTGCAGACTGGCCCCACTAACTCCATTCCTCCTGCCGATGACCGCTATCGGTGGTGTGTCTGGGCCCAGGAGACATGAGGGAATTCTGCTCAATGCTTAAGGAAAGGTTTTTTTGCTCTTAAGAAGGCACTCGGGGGACCAGCAGTTGGCGCAATGGCTATGTCTCTGAACTCCCATGTAGTCGACTGTGGTTCAAGTCCTGGACCCGGTGGCTTAAACTCACACCGGGCGCGTGCGCGTGCGTGCCCAAGATTCAGAGAGGAGAATGGAGGAGAAGGGATTGCAGTGTGGCCATCCTCCCGGGAGATGATTTCTCACTTTCTGTCTCTCTGGGTGCACCCCCCCTACAGAAAAACCCTCCCAAAAAAAAAAAAAAAAAAAACAGGCACTCAAGGGCCAGCGGGTAGCATGGTGGTTAAGGTGGCTGGATCCCACAAGGCCAACTACGTGGTTCAAGTCCTGAACCCTGTGGCCTGAAAAGCGTGCCAGTGGTGTGTGTGTGTAAGTGTGTGTGTGGGTGTGTGTGTATGCCCAAAATCTCAAAACCCCAAGAGAATGGAAGAAAAGGAACTGCAGCATGGCTATCCCCCTTGGAGGGGGTGATTTCTCACTTTCCTTCTGTCTTTCTCTCCAGTGAGCACATGTACCCCATGGCAAAAACACTAAAAAAGAAGAAAAGGCACTCGGGCTGGAGAAATCTGTGTTTTGGCTCTGACAGTCATGCGAGGAGATGCAGCCATCTGGGAACTACGGGGGGAAACTGAGGTCAGAACAATGCGGTGAAGCTGCCAGTGCAGAGACAAGGAGAGACACTGGCTGGAGCTAGCGTGGTGGTGTGGCAATAACACACTGCTCGGGCAATGCCGGATCCACACGGGGGATCACGGGTTCGGTTCCTCACCGACCTGTGCACACCAGGTCAAGTTAAACGTATACCCACGTCCTGACTCTGGCTGGGAAGTCTGGGAGGGGGCTCATGGGATGAAACCCTGCCGAGGGTGCTTTGCTCCCTCTCTCTCTCTCATGAAAGAAAAAATAAAACAAACAAAAAGAACCTTGGTGGGAATGCTGGGGAAAGCCGCAGGTTAACCAGCCCTCGGGATGTTGGGGACTGGACGGCACAGTGTCCATGTTGTTCAAGCTCCTTAAACTGCACCTCCCGTTACCTGCAGCCGGGGGGGTCCTCGCTGCTACCACCCCTGTTGAAATCTGCAGATGGGCACAAGAGGGAGACATGAATACCACCACCCTGGCCCTTTTCATTGGAGCCTCAGCCCACTGACCACCGGGACCTGCAGTGAATGAGGCACAGACCCCTCACTGCCCCCAGCAGCCAC
>NW_006198801.1:1863736-1865449 GCF_000334495.1 Tupaia belangeri chinensis
TTAGACACATTCCCCAGACTCCCTTGCAGCTACTTATGCTCATGTGACCACGACCAACCAATAGCCATGAATGGAAGTAGTTATGCGTGCTCCCTGGGCCAGCAGGCACGTAGTGGTTATGGTGTTGGACTCCCACATAGCTGACTGGTTCAAGTCCCAGACCTGGTGGCTTGAAACTCATACCGGGGACGGTATATGTGTGCCCAATATCCCGAGAGGAGAATGGATGAGAAGGGATTATTGCATGGCCACCCACTGGGGAGTGATTTCTTATTTTCTCTTTCTCTGTCTCTGTGTTTCTGGCAAGTACATGCACCCTATAGCAAAAACCTCTAAAAAAAAAAAAGATAAACCCATCCTGGACTTTCTCTTCCTCACCCCTGTTTTTGTTTTAAAAGAATTATTTTATTTAACTTTATTTATTTACTTCTTTTAATTTGACCAGAGAGGGACAGAGCTAGAGAGAGAGAGAGGGAAAGAAAGAAAGCAAGTTACCAGGTCCGGGACTCAAACCGTGGCCGATCATTTGGGAGTCCAGTGGCTTTACTGTCACGTCACCTACCGGCTCCTCTTCCTCACCCCCTTTAGACTGGATGATGGCTCCTGAGGAGAGCTGAACTCTACAGAAGTGTGTTCTTTTTATTTCTTCTTCTTCTTTTGGAGAGGTTTTTGCTATAGGGCGCGTGTACTCTCCAGAAAGACAGAGACAGACAGAGAGACAGAAAGCGAGAAATCACCCCCCAAAGGGGGATGGTCATGCCACAATCCCTTCTCCTCCACTCTCCTCTTGGGATCTTGGGCACACACGCACACGCGCCCGGCATGAGTTTAAGCCACCAGGTCTGGGGCGTGAACCGCAGTCGACTACGTGGGAGTCCAGCAACATAGCCATTACACCAACTGCTGGTCCCAGAAGTGTGTTCTAAACTCTGGGTTGTGATCTAGTAGTAGGTGTTGTAGACTGAAGTCCCCCAATACCCATGTGTTGAAATCCTCACCCCCAAGGTAATGGCATTGGGAGGGGGGCTGATTAGGTCATAAGGGTATAGCCCTCATGAGTGAGATTAGTGCCCCTCTATGTAAAGAGACCACTGAGAGCTCCATTCCCCGTCTGCCAGGGAAGACATGGTGAGAAGATGGCATCTGTGAACCAGGAAGCTGGCTCTCACCAGACACCAAGTCTCTTAGCACCTTGCCCGTGGATGTCCCAGCCTCTAGATACAAGAAATCAGTTTCTGGAACCAGCAGTTAGCGTAATGGCTATGTTGCTGGACTCCCATGTAATCAACCACGGTTCAAGTCCTGGACCCAGAGGATTAAACTCATGCGGGGCGCGTGTGCGTGCGTGCCCAAGATCCCGAGAGGAGAGTGGAGGAGAAGGGATTGCGGCATGGCCATCCCCCCGGGGGGTGATTTCTCGCTTTCTGTCTGTCTGTGTCTTTCTGGCGAGCGCACGTGCCCTATAACAACAACCTCTCCAAAACAAAACAAAAGAAAATCAGTTTCTGTTGTTTAAGCCGCTCATTCTATGGTATCTTTTTAGAGCAGCTCAAAGAGACTGAGATAGAAGATTATAAAATTGGGGACCAGCAGGTAGCGCAGTGGTTAAGGCACTGGACACTCCCACATGGCTGACCATGGTTTTTGAGTCCTGGTCCTGGTGGCTTGCTTTCTCACTTTCCTTCTCTCTCTCTGTCTCTCTCTGGTCAAATT
>NW_006198801.1:1865499-1875894 GCF_000334495.1 Tupaia belangeri chinensis
CAGCACATGGCACAACAGCTGTTACGTCGCTGGGCTCCCACATGACCAACCACTGTTTGAGTCCCGGAACCTGGTGGCTTGTTTTCTCACTCTCCCTCTCTCTCTGTCTCTCTGGTCAAGATGAGTAATAATAATAATAATAATAATATAATTAAATAAGTTATTATTTTAAAATGATTTTATTTAACTTTATTTATTTATTCATTTGTTTACTACAGTCTGACCAGAGACAGAGTGTGTGTGTGAGAGCCAGAGAGAGAGAAAGACAGAAAGTGAGAAAGCAAACTCCGATTGGTCACGTGGGCATCCAGTACCTTTAACCACCAAGCCACCTGCCGGTCCCATAATTCTGTTTGTTTATTTATTTTCATTTTCTTGCTATAAGGCACATGTGCTAGCCAGAGAGAGTGAAAGTAAGGGAAGTCATGCCCCGGGGGTGGCCATATTGCAATCCCTTCTCCTCTATTCTCCTCTTGGGATTTCAGGTTTGTGTGCACATATGCCTGACATCTTCTTCAAGCCATTGGGTTTGGGACTTGAACCATGCAGTTGGCTACGTGAGAGCTAGCCGACTTAACCTCCACACCATCTGCTGGTCCTCTATGTTTATTTTTTGAGGAAATGCCATACCATTTATATTCATACCAGTCATATACAAGGATTCCAATTTCTTCCCAACACCATTCTCACCAATACTTGTTATTTTCTGTGTGTGTAACAGCCATCCTAATGGGTGTCTAAATCAGAAACGGAGAAATGGAAGTGAGGGGCCAGTGAGTGGCATGGTGTTTAAGGTGCCAGACTCCCACATAGCTGACCATGGTTCAAACCCCAGACCTGGTGGCTTGAGAATCACACATGGTGCATGCACCTGTGCTCCAAAATCCTGAAAGGAGAATGGAGAAGTAATTCTGCTATGGCTATCTCCCCAGGGGATGATTTCTCACTTTCTCTCTCTGTCTTGTCTTTCTCTGACTCTCTCAGATTAGCTCATGTATCCTATGGCAAAAAAAAAAAAAAGTGTAGGAGGGAGAGTATGAAATTAGTATTAATTAATTTCAGCCTCAAAACACTGAGACCCAAAGCAAACAAAGACAACTGGTGAACCCAAAGCTAGAATTTTTGTCCTTTGTTCTCAATTTTTGTCCAGAGGGTGCATGCACAGAAAGACAGAGAGAAAGGGAATTGAGTAAATGCTTTCTGCCCCCCATGGATGATGGCCACAGCACAATCTCCTCTCCTCCATCCCTCCTTTTGGAATTTTGGGTATGCATGTACACAGGCCAAGCATGTTTCTGAAGCAACTAGGTCCAGAACTAAAATTGCATAGTCAGTCATGTGGGATCCAGCTGCCTTAAACATCACAACACTGGCTGGCCCCCAAAATTAGGTTTTATTTTTTATGAAAAATAAAACTTCATAATTTCTACCTATATTGATTGAGAAGGAAAAAAAAGGTGATAAATGTTAAGAATGAAAAATACACCTTCACTACCATACTTCAGACATTAGAATAATAATAAGGGACTGCTATGACTAACTCCATGTCAATAAACTGGAAAACCTTGATTAATGGACAATTTTTTTTTTGGAAAGACACACAGTACCAACACTGACCAAAGAAGAAATAAAAATGTGATCAACCTTGTATCACTTGTAGAAATAAATTTTTTTTTTGTAATTGGAAACCTTCCCATAGAGGAAGATTCAGGTGTAGAAGGCATCATCAGTGAATTATGTCAAACATATAATATAACAATCAATATTAAATAAACTATTTTAGAAAAAAAAAGATGGAACAAATCTCACCTCATTGCGTAGGGTCAGTATTACCCTCATTCCAAAGCCAAACAAAGACATCACATGCAAAACAATAGAAATACATCTCTAAATACCAATAAATAATTCAAAAAAAAAAAAAAAAAAGGAAGTGAGGGAGCCAGCAGATGGCATGGTGGACCAGACGCTGAACTCCCACATGGCTGACCACAGTTTGAGTCCTGGACCTGGCAGCTTGCTTTCTCACTCCTCTGCTGTCCTCCATCCCATCTCTCTCCAATGAGTGTATGTGCCCTGTAGCAAAGCACTCACACACACCCAGCATGATTTTAAGCCCACACAATCTGGGACTTGAACCATGGTCAGCCATGTGGAAGTCCAGCAACATAATTGTTATGCCATCTGCTGGTACCAATAAATAATTCAAAAAAAAAAAAAAAAAATGGAAGTGAGGGAGCCAGCAGATGGCATGGTGGACCAGACGCTGAACTCCCACATGGCTGACCACAGTTTGAGTCCTGGACCTGGCAGCTTGCTTTCTCACTCCTCTGCTGTCCTCCATCCCATCTCTCTCCAATGAGTGTATGTGCCCTGTAGCAAATTAAAAAATAATAATAATAATGATAAATAAAATTAAATAATTCTTTTTAAAAATGGAAGTGAGAGATGATTAAGATGCTGAACTCCCTCATGGCCAACCATGGTTCCAGTCCCAGACTGGTGGCCTGTTTTCTCACTTTCTCTCCCTGGTGAGTTTGCATCCCCTACAGCAAATTTAGAAATAAATAATGGGACCAGCAGGTGGCGTGGTGGTTAAGGTGCTGGACACTCCCATATGGCTAACCACGGTTCGAGTCCCGGACCTGGCGGCTTCCTTTATCCCTTTCTCTCTCTCTCTCTGTGTCTCTCTCTGGTCAAATTAAAATAAATGAATGAATAAATAAAATTAAATAAATAATAATCTTTAATAAATAATTCCTTAATAAAAAAAGAAAGGAAGTGAGGGCTGGCTCCATGGCCTACTAGTTAAGGCAGCCGAATCCCACATGGTTCAAGTTCTGGACCGAGTACTTGAGAAACAGGTAGACTGCATGTGCATGCCTGCCTAGAATCCTGAGAGGAGGGAAAAATGGAGACGGGATTGCTACGTGACCGTTCTTCATGGGAGAGTGCTTTCTCCTTTCTTCCTTTCTCCCTCTCTCTAGTGAGCATATGTGCCCTTTGGTGGGGAGCAGGGGATGAAAATGGGTCAACTGGTGGCATACCAGTAACGCAATGGGACCCACCTAGGACAGGTCCTAGGACTTCCCCCGAGAACATGTCAGGTGCACACACATGCTTATTATTCCAGGTGGCTGAGACTGGGGATGGATTGTGGTGTGACAACCTTATTGTTGAGGGTGTCTCTCTTGGAAGACATTATGAAATAAAAAAAAAATATTTTTGAGAGGTTTTTGCTATAGGGCGTGTGTGCTCGCCAGACAGAGAGAGAGACAGAGAGACAGAAAGCGAGAAATCACCCCCCAGGGGGGATGGCCACGCCACAATCCCTTCTCCTCCTTTCTCTTCTCAGGATCTTGGGCACGCAGGCACACGGCGTGAGTGTTAAGCCACTGGATCCGGGACGCGAACCGCGGTCGACTACATGGGAGTCCAGTGATATAGCCATTACGCTAACTGCTGGTCCCTGAAATATATTTTTTTTGGAGAGGTTTTTGCTATAGGGCCTGTATGCTTGCCAGAAAGACAGAGACAGAAAGTGAGAAATCACCCCCCGGGGGGGATGGTCACACCGCAATCCCTTCTCCTCCATTCTCCTCTCGGGATCTTGGGCACGCACGCACACGTGCCCAGCGTGAGTTTAAGCCACTGGGTCCGGGACTTAAACAGTGGTCGACTTACGTGGGAGTCCAATGACACAGCCATTATGCCAACTGCTGGTCCCAAGGATATAATTTTTTTTTTTTTTAAAGAGAACACATCACACATGTTGAGAGCAAGAATTGTTAACGAAAATTTGGTTTCAATTGTGGGTGTGACACTCTATCACACGTCCACCAAATGGAATATTTTCCTCCAACTCTAGCCTTTAGTAAATATTGGTCCCTCCATGTGGGAGACACTTCTCCCTAGCACATTTTCACTCCATCCCTAGGTCAGTGCTACTTCCTCTGAGAAGCCCTCCCAGGCTTTCACTTTGCCTTCCAAAACTTACCAGACTTTATAGTTACATATTTATAATTATGCTAAATATCTCTTTTACTAGGCTGTGAACCCAGATCATCTTGCTCACAAACAGCATCATGGGATAGTTAAGGCTGGATTCTGGAGCAGACCACACAGGTTCCAATTCTCACTCTGCCACTCACTAGCTGTGTGATCGTGGGCGACTCATTTCCCTGAGCTTTAGTTTCCCTTTGATAAAATGGGGAAAATGACATCTACTTCAAAGCTCTTCTGAAAACTAAAGGAGGCTAACAGGTAGAAAGCACTTAGAGCAGGGCTGGAGAGGCTTAAGGACCCTTCAATCCTCAGCATACCACTACATCGTGACGTGACCCTGGTTCTACTATAGCTCCCTAGCGTGCAGTACTATATAAGTGTTAGTGATTTTATTGTTATTACTCACCGCCTATTGATTAATGGAACACAGTAGATGCCCCTTAAATATCTGTCCATTATTAATATTCATTCACTAAATGAAAGCAAGAGCTCCATCCCACTCCCCATTTTTAAGTTCCTGCAGTACAGTAGGTACCCAGGCGCATAATAGGTGTCTAGAACTTAGCAGGCATCCTTGGCGTACAGCAGGACCCTAGCCCTCGGCGGACAACTGGCAAATAGAGGTCATTCACAAGCCTTTGGCTAAACCTGGGAAGGACCTAAAATTGATGCAGCACGCTCGCCCCCTGTTGGAGCCTGTTCTTCCGTAAAGCTAGCCATCAGCGGGCCCACCGGCCGGCGCAAGCGTACTTACAATCGTAGGCAGGTCAGATGGTCGCAGCTCCCCCTTGCGGAGCTCCAGGGAGCGCGCAGCTTCCTCTGGGCATGCGCACAGTGATTCCATGTCCAGCTGCGGGAGCGCGCTATAGCCCTCGCGTGCGTGCTCATACAGGAGGTTCCGGTCAGGTCTCTCTGTAGCAAAACTTCTCCTTGCGCTCTGGTTGCAGACGCACCCTCCCCGGGACCGCAGGCCGGGACGAGCCAGCAAAGGCCACAAGCGCCGCACTATGGACGCAGCCATCTTGAATCCGGAACAAGGAGGCACGCATCTTTCGTTCCGCCCACCCCGCCTTTAGGCCAATTGCAAAGCGGCTGTTCTGCTCCGGATTAGCCAATCAGATCTTGGAAGAGGTATGCCCGCCCTCTCTCCGAGTCCCAAAGCAGTTCAGTGACAAGTTGACCGAGATAGACTCAGTCGTTGCCCAATCGTCTTCTGTGTTCCGCTCCTTCAGTGACGTAGGGGCAGAACCATCGAATCCCTGCCCAGATAAACCTCCAAAGGGACTTGAAGCAGGATTAAGCGCGTCTACCGGACCTGCTAGGGTCGGTAAGGTCGTTGGAATTTCGGGTTCTCCAAACCTCATTGGTCTTTTCCCCAGGTTCCCCCTTCCTCCTTTATGCAGGCGAGGTCACTTGGGTCCCCAGGCGCCTATTCGAACAAAGCTAAATTTACGGAGGGACTTTCTGTTAGCAGCATGAGGGTTTGTGGTTAGACTGGTGGGGAAACTTCCTTAGATTTTGCCCAGGACTCCGAGAGCAGGGCAGGGAGCATTTGGGCCCTCATTCAACTACAACCACTTTTCTTTGCCCTTCTAAGTCTTTTATTCCCTAACTCAGGGACACGGGAGGCGGCGGGATGTCCTGGTCTGGCCTTCTCCGTGGCTTCAACACATCCCTAAGCAGTGGTAAGTTGGGGACCTGGGCTGCAGGGACGAGGTTGGACGAGTCCTCGGGACTTGCTTGCTCTGTCGGAGCCCCGAGGGAATTGGGTTTTAAATCAGAGTAGATGCACGGTGGGTTTTTGGAGAAGTTCGGGCTGCAAGAACAAGGTGGTAGCATTGAGGGCTACTGTGCGCCCAGCGAAATCTGAGTCAGTTAACTTTTTTTTTTGGGAGAGGTTTTTGCTGTAGGGTGCTTGTGCTCACCACAAAGACAAAGAGAGACAGACAGAAAGCAAGAAATCACCCCCCCACCCCACCCCCCGCCAGGGGGAATGGCCACGCCCCAATCCCGTCTCCATTCTCCTCTCGGGATCCTGGGCGCTCATGCACATGCACCTGGCTTAAGTTTAAGCCAGCAGGTCCAGGACTCGAACTGCAGTTGACTACATGGCAGTCCAGCGACATAGCCATTACACCAACTGCTGGTCCTCAGTTAACTATTTATCATGTACTTCCTGTGAGTGAAGCATCCAGCCAACACGTTTTAGACTTTTCGTTTAACTGGTCGTTTTCAAGGGCCTAGTATGTGCCAAGCACTGAGGGAGAGCTTTATTCCTTCCTCAGACAGCAAATGTTCTCACGGCCATGCCCTGTATGAGATTCTTCACTCATTTATCCATGCTGCAAACCTTTATTAAGCCCGTTCTGTTGCCACTTCTTAAGAATCTTCAGGGTGGGTAAGTCATACCTGCTCGCTACGCCTGGGTTTCAGGGCTAGCTTGACATGGGGTATTTCATGGTAGTCTCATCCAGCACTCAGGAAAGGGCAGGACCATGGCGCCAGGGATGCAGATGAAGAAACTGAGGCACTGAGAGGATGAATGTTGCTCAAAGGCATGATAGTAGATAGGGGAAGACCTTTAGGAACGCCCCATCCCCTTACATATGTGTGTGTCTGTGTTTAGGTTTTTGCCATAGGGTGTGTGCCCTTGCTGGAGAGAGTCAGAGAGAGGGAAGATGAGAAATCACCTCCCAGGGGGGAATCGCCATACTGCTGTCCCTTCTCCATTCTCCTCTGGGATTTTGGGCACACACACACACACACATTGAGTGTGATTTTTCAAGCCAGTAGATCCAGGACTCGAACTACAGTCAGCTGTGTGGGAATCCAGCGTGCCACGCCACCTGCTGTTTGTGTGTGTGTTTCAGATGAGATCTCTGTAAGTTGTCATCCTCCTGTCTCGCCCTGCCGAGTTGCTGGGACCGCAGATGTGCACCACCATACCTGACTTTTTCAGACAGGGCCTTGCTACGGCACCTATGCTGATCACCATCCTTCAGCCTCAGCCTCCCACACTGCTGGGACTCTTGGTGTGTGCCACCATGCCCACCTGTAGATGAACTGGGAATTAAACCATCCTTAGAGTGAACCGGATATTAAATCCAGGTCTCCTGCGTGGCTTCAGCCTGCTGCGTGTAACCCAGTGGTTGCCACCACATCCTGGTCTGTCTCAGCTCCTTAGAGGGTTCTGCTGTTTCCCTAGACAAAGGAGGCATGAGGATGGACAGCAGGCCCAAGGCCTGCCCCAGATGTGGAGGAGAGTGGGACAGTGAGTTGAGAAAAGGCATCTGTCCTAGTGACGCAGAGCGAGGAATAGGGGAAGGATGGGTGGGTGATGCTGCAAGCTCAGAGCCCTCGAGCTTGGGCAGGGCTCAGGGATGGCTCAGTCAGTGCTGTGTCCCCTCATTGTCAGGGCCAAGACACACAGCAGGTGTTCGATGAATGTTCACTGCAGAGAATCCAGTCTTCTTCATTTCACGTGCAATCCAGGAGCAAACCCTTGGCGTGGCTTGAAAATATATCATGCACCTGCCAATCCCCCCACCATCTACCCTTCCTCTTTCTACCTTGCACCCACACTCGTCCCCTTCCTGTGGGTGTTTTTGTGGACACAGGTTGGGCCAGGGTGATCAAGAGGGCAAATAGAAAGCTTGAGATGGAGGAAGTGAATGGAGCCATTCAGGTGGGACCTCCCGTGCTATGGGAAGAACTCTGTCCTTTGCTCTGAGCATGAAGGAGCTGTAGGAGGGCTCCGAGCAGAGGACGCCATGACTGACTCAGGTGTTCACAGGCTCCCCATGGCTGTGTGTGGGGCAGGCTGTAGGAACGGAGACCTACGAGAGGTGTGACAGTTCTGTGGGAGACCAAGAGACACAAGACCCAGGTGGCATAGCGGAGGACGGTAGATTCTGATCAGTATCGAAGGTTGAGCTGACAGCATCTGCTCACAGGCTGGATGTGGGTTTGGGCTTCAGGGAGTGGCACTCCCAGGAATGCTCTTCAGGGTCTCTGTGGGCCTGAGCTCATGTATGAACTCATCATGCATGAGGTCATGTATGCAAGATGCATAGAACTGTACGCAACCTGGTGTAAGTGTTCATGCTGGTTTGCCCTTTTTTTTTTTAAGTTTATTTAGTTCCTGAGCAAGAGAGAGAGAGAGTTACAGCACTCCTGGCAGGGTCCCAACACCATGACCTGTCCTCAGCTTCAGCCAGCCCAGATGATGGGCACACACGTGGCAGGCATACTCGGGGGTCTTGGGCTGTGAGCCAGCATCCTTCCCACTTCTCTCCCCCTCACAAAGCATCACATTTTACCACTGCACCACCAATTGGACCTCCATGCTTGCTTTATTTGGAGAGGTTTTTGCTATAGGGCATGTGCACTTGCCATAAAGGCAGAGAGACAGAAAGTGAGAAATCACCCCCAAGGAGGAAAGGCCATGCTGCAATCTCTTCTCCTCCATTCTCTTCTTGGGATCTTGGGCACGCACGCACGCACACGCGCCCAGCATGAGTTTAAGCCACCAGGTCTGGGACTCGAACTGTGGTCGATTACATGGGAGTCCAGTGACATAGCCATTATGCCATCTGCTGGTCCCATGCTTGATTTAATTACTATTTCTGAACAGTATAAAAATTAGTACCTTCTTTGAAGAATAAAATGAGCTAATTTATGGGACCAGCAGCTAGTGTAATGGCTATGTTGCTGGACTCCCATATAGTTGACTGCAGTTCAAGTCCTAGACCCGGTGGCTTAAAACTCAGACTGGGCGCGTGTGCATGCATGCCCAAGATCCCGAGAGGAGAATGGAGGAGAAGGGACCATCCCACCTGGGGAGTGATTTCTCTCTTTCTGTCTCTCTGTCTCTCTGTCTTTCTGGCGAGCGCACATGCCCTTTAACAAGAACCTCTAAAAAAAAAAAAAATGAGCTAATTCATGTAAAATGCTTAAAAGAGAACCTGACACATGGTGGTTGCTCAATAAATGTTAGCTGTTATTACCGTTATCTGCAAATATCCCTAGATGTAAACAAATGCATCCTTCTAAGTGCTTGGAACAATGCCTGGAACACCAGAGTTGAACTGCTAATACTGTTTATTATCTGCTTGCTGGGATAATAACCCGCTCTGCCGCCCTCCTGGTTGTGTCTCTCCAGGCCTAGCCTTGGTTCCCCGGCTCTGGGCCACACGCTCCATGGCTACCCTGAACCAGATGCATCGCCTGGGGCCTCCCAAGCAGCCGCCTCCGAAGCTGGGCCCCACCGCAGGCAGGCCACAGCTGAAGGGTGTGGTTCTGCGCACATTCATCCGGAAGCCCAAGAAGCCCAACTCTGCCAATCGCAAGTGCTGCCGTGTGCGGCTCAGCACAGGCCGCGAGGTTGTCTGCTTTATCCCTGGGGAGGGCCACAGCCTGCAGGAGCACCACGTCGTCCTTGTGCAGGGTGGCCGCACCCAGGACCTGCCGGGCGTCAAGCTCACCGTCGTGCGTGGCAAGTATGACTGTGGCCATGTGCAGAAGAAGAAGTAACCCCAGAGACCGTGCTGGGCTGGGCACCTGTGCCGAACTAGAACCTTCCTCTCTGGACTCCAGCAGAGTCCGTGGACGCTAGCAATTCCAGCTCCAGAGGCAGCCAGTCCTGGGTTCCAGTTCTTGCTGCACTTTTCCGTCAGGACCACCATTAGCTCAAGGGGTTCCTGGGAATTAGAAAAAGGCACCTCTCCATCCACATCCCTGGCTTCTGTGTTTGCAGAGGTGGCACGAAGGACCTCTTTCTGGGAAGACACTGTCCTGCCACCTGCCAGGCAGGGGTTGTAATAAACACAGGGCTGTGATGTGACCCTCCCCATGCAGCATTGCCCCCTCTCTGTGCTTGTGGCATCTGCTGTTCTCTCTGGGCTGTGGTTTCCTCCTCCAGAAGAGAGGTCCCTCTGCACCACCTCCTTTGTTCTGTTTGGTGGAGGTTAAATGGGATGATTGTGTGCTTGACATATGTCAAGGCTACCGTTTTAAGCTTTGGAGTCAGGTGGGCAGTACTGAGGCCCAGTTCCCTTTCCTGTAGGCCTCGGGGTCTGGGCACATAGAAAATGGCAGTAATCTAATGTCAGTGTCGAAGGGGCATTGAAAGGATTTAATGGGGTATGTGGGTCCATACATGGAAGTTGTCCTTTTATATTATTAGTGGACACATCTGGGTTCAAATCCTGGCCCTTTTTTTTTTTTTCTTTAATTTGCTAAAGGGCGCATGTGTTTGCTGAGATACAGGGAAAGCGAATGCCAGAAAGCACCCTAATTCCTTCTCCATTTCTCCCACCTGTCAGAATTTGGGGCACGCACGCACCTATGGCTGTAATATTTTTCAAGTCGGGCCGACCGGGACTTGAAACGTGC
>NW_006198801.1:1876133-1876408 GCF_000334495.1 Tupaia belangeri chinensis
ATCTTGGGCACGCATGCCCACGTGCCTGGCGTGAGTTTTAAGCCACCAGGTCTGGGACACGAACCACGGTCAACTACGTGGGAGTCCAGTGACATAGCCATTAGGCTAACTGCTCATCCCCGTTGTTTTTCTTTTAAAAACTTTTTTTATTACTTTATTTTTATTACTTAATTATTTTGTTATAGGATATATGCACTCAGAGCGAGAGACAGAGAGAGTGAGTGAGAAAGCAAGCCGCCAGGTCTGGGATGAGCACCATGGTCAACCATGTGGGA
>NW_006198801.1:1876824-1888561 GCF_000334495.1 Tupaia belangeri chinensis
AGAGAGAGAGAGATTCTCTCAGCAGAGTCTCAGGACTTCATCGAGGCCCATCCCCTGTGGGACCAGTGGTGCTACTGGGGCACCACTGCCTGCCTCCTGCACGTCATTGCTCTGTGATCTGCTATGTTGGTTCTCCCTGTGGGCCTCAGTTTCCTGCCTTGGAAAATGCCACGGATAGTATACTGACCTCACATGAGCATGAGCAAGTGCTTGGCCACTGTAGATTGGAAGATGTGGAAACTAACTGCTCATCGGGACCAGAGCCCATCTCCGGTCCTAGCCCCACCTCCCCTGCTGATTGGCTGCTGACCTGGGCAGGTCATTTATACTGAGAGCTGTCAGCCTGGGAGCTGCTCCGTGTGTCCCAGCTGTCTCTGGGTTTTGGACACCTCCGTTTCCTCACAGTGCTCAGCACACAGCCTCCTGAGGGTCTCAGGTGTACCCGAGACCACAAAGGCTTTTAGGTCAGAGCTGGAGGCAGACAAGCACACTGACTGCAGACAAAAGGTGCCCGTTGGTCCTTTAAAACAATTCATTTTATTCACAGTACAGTGTACATGTGCATGTGAGAGCGGGAGGAAGGCGAGCACCGAGGCCGAGCCCCTTCCTGCAGTCCTCCGCCAGGCCTTGGGCTCCCGTGCACATGCCCAGTGTTTCAGGCTGACTGGCAGAGGGGATTCGGGCCTTGGTTGCCATGTGGGATCCCGCTTCTCTTGAGCAGCTGTGCGATGGAGTCCACCTACTGCCTCACGTTTAGCACCATTTTTGGGGGGTGGGGGCAGAGAGCAAGTTTATTTGGTGACTGCTGATGGCAGATGTCACCCAGGAGACACAGCATGGGAAAGTGCTGTGACCAGAGAGCATGAGATGCTTCAGGACTAAATACAGAGCCTCAGAGGGAAAGGCACGGGGTTCTGGGGTACTGGGAATGTTGTCGGCCATTCGCACCCCACGGATGAACTCTTCATAGTTGATACAACCAGTGCTGTCCTCGTGCCCTGCCACCAGCACCTCTACTTCTTCCTCTGTCATCTCCCCCCATGTGACAAGGACATGCTGGATTTCGGCACCCATGGCGGTGCCGTTCTGTTCCTGGTCTAACACCCGAAGGCCTTCAACAAAATGCTCATAGGTGCTCTGGTCCTTGTTCTTGGCGCACCGTAGCTAGTGCTCAAAGTCCTGCGCCTTCGCGTTCATCTCATCACTCTCGGGGTTCTCCAGGGCCTCGAGCACTAACGTGTTGGTGGGGTTCTGGCTCAGGGCCCTCATCATGTCCCCACACTGGCAGGGATCTTGCCCTCCCCTGTCCAGTCACACAGCTGGAAGGCCGCCTTGAACTCTGCCATCTGGCCCTTGGAGAAGTCACACGCCTCAGCTTCTCCGCTCTGTGGGACCTCTTCCTGCAGTGATGGCCTAGCGGCACTTTTACCAAGCTGGTTTCTTGGCTGTGCCCAGCTGGGGAAGTGGAAGGAGATCCACGAGGAGTTGGGAGAACAGAAGTGCCTTCCTTCAAGACGCCCTGCCCCTGGGGGTCTGTACAACAAGAGGGCAGGCGTGTGAAGACGGGAGAGTATTACCCAGCAAGTGCGCTGCCCCAGAACAAGGCGGGAGGGGCTGAGATGGGGGGCTGGCCTCTGAGGGATTCTGATGAGAGGAACGGTACCAGCCTAGCCCAAAGGGGAGGTGCCGAGGGGCAGGGCAGGCGGGCTACGGCTAAGATGGCCAGTTCCATGGCTCACAGCTGAATTTGTGTCTCCCCAAAACAAGAGGTTTCCTTTGATACCCTGGTTGGTCCACCACCCCAACTGACCAGCTAGTGACAGGCTTGCCCCCAAACATGCTCAGAGTCGTCGTTCCCACTTTGGGCAGCTTTCTCCCCATCATACATCCTGCTTTGACCTTTGCTTCTTGACTCCGTTTACCAAGTGAGAAAATCTGCAGGCAAAGAACAAACCGCCTTGGTTCTTTTTTGACACACCCCACCTGGGGAGCTGAGGCGGCTGTAAACAGCCTGCTTGGGTCCCTGGTTCCTCACACAGCAAGAGGGCCACCACGCTGAAGCAGCAGCAGCAACGGGGGTGGTACCTGGAACCCCGCTACCCCTGGACGTCCTCTGGCTCCTACTTGCAAAGCCACCCTTGGCTGACAGACGGCAGCGCGTCTGGAAGGCCAGGCCAGGCCAGGCCCGTTGACTACGACAGACGGATCCTGACCCTCACACTGGAGTGGGTCACCAGGGCGCCGTAGTGCCCCACCCAGGAACGTGTGTCTCTCCCGTACTGCTCAAAGGACACGTAGCGGATACCCTTGCCAAAGTTGGTGAAGACGTGGGAGACCTGTGGGGAAAGGAGAGCAAGAAGGTGAGGCCCGTGGGCTCCTGCGCCCCCATATGCGTAGCTGACGCCCAAGGACGAGCAGGTGCCAGGCTCTGCTCTAGGGGATGCAGCAGCAAAGGCAGCCACGAGGCCCTTCACAGGTGAAGTGACACTCGGGGATGGGGCATGTGAGTCAAGTGAGTAAGCAACGCCCCACAGGGTAGAGATGTGAGCCAGAGACCTGGAGGAGGCAGGGAGCCACGCGGGGCTCTGGAAGAGTGTGGGACGTAGTGGGAGTAGCCAGTGCAAAGGCTATGGGGAGGGGTGTGCCTCGTGGAGCTGAGTTAGGGGAGAAGGAGGAGCTGTATCAGGGAGGTGATGAGATTATGTGGGGCCCTGAGGGCCATAGCCAGACTTTGGCTTGTTTTCTGCAATTTATTTTTAAATTTGTATTTAAAATTTTTTTGAATGAGTTTATTTAATTTCATTTTTGATCATCATTATTATCTGTTTTTATAAATTAACGAGAGAGAGAGATAGAGAGAGAGATGGGGGTTGAGAAAGCAAGCCGCCAGGGCTGGGACTCAAACCATAGTCGGCCATGTGGGAGTTCAGTGCCTTTAACCACTAAACCACCTGCTTGCCCCCAATTTTAAATTTTATTGATAGGTTTTTGCCTTAGGGTGTGTGAGCTGGCCAGAGAGAGAGAGACAGAGACAGTGAGAGGGAAAGTGTGAAATCACCCCCTAGGGGGGATGGCCATAACACAACCCCTCCTCCTCCATTCTCCTCCCAGGATTTTGGGCACAAATGCACACGTACCCAGGATGACTTTCAAGCCACCGGGCCCAGGACTCAAACCGCAGTTGGCCATGTGGAAGTCCAGCAACGTAACTGCTATGCCATCTGCTGGTCCCACAATATTTTTATTGAGATAAAGTTCACGTAACACATAACTCCATTCTGAAGTGTGCAGCTCAGTGGGTTTTGGTAGATCCACAGTGTTCTACAACCATCACCACTACCTAGTTCTGGAACATTCATGTCCATCACCCCAGAAAAAAACCCTTGTGTCCCATTGGCCATCACTCCCAATTCCTCCCGCCCCCAGTCCTGGGCAACCACTAAGCTGCTTTGTGTGTCTCTGGCTTTGCCTGTTTTTGGTATTTCATGTCAGTGGACTCATACAGGGCTTTTTGCGCAGGGCCTTCTTAGCATGTTTTCAACATCCGCCTCCTCTGTATGGCTGAATCACAGGCTTCTCCTCTGTTAGCCAAAGGAGGGTTGGTTACAAGCAGGGAGAATTATGTGTGACACATTTTTTGTTTAGGCTTTTTATTTTTATTTTTTTCCTTTTGGCTATAGGGCACATGCACTCACTGGAAATAAACAGATATTCAACGAGAGGGAAAATGAGAGATCACCCCCCCCAGGAGGGATGGCCACACCACAAGCCCGTCTTCACTCTCCTCCTGGGATTTTGGGCACATAGGCACATGAACGCAGCATGATTTTCAAGCTGCTGGGTCTGGGACTCGAACCACAGTCAGCCATGTGGGAGTCCAACGCTTTAACCACCACACCACCTACTGGCTTCAGGGTGACACTTTTTAATAGGATCTCTCTGTATGCTATGTCTGGGGGTTGTCAGAGAGAAAGGCAAGACTGAAAGCAAGAACCTAAAAGGTTACTATAATAAAGTTGTATGTAGGGTTTTCTTTTAAGAATCAGGGTCAGGCCCCTGGGGGCATGGCAGTCGAGGCAGCTGGCTCCCACATGACTGACTGTGTGGCTTGAGTCCCAGACCTGGCGGCCCAAAAAACATGCTGAGTGTACATGCATGCTCCAAATCCTGAGAAGGATGGAAGAGCAGGGATTGTGACATGGTCATCCTCTCAGGGAGTGGAGGGTGATTTCTATCTCTCCTCCTCAACACAAGTACACACACCCTATAGCAAAAATTAAAAAAAAAAGAGAGACAGGGTCTTATTGCTATGATGCTCCATCAGGCCTTGAACTCGCAACCCTCTTGCCTCCGTCTCATGAGTAGTTGGGATTGCAGGCCCACACCACTGCACCCAGTATACTTTGATCAGAGATACGATGATTACAACAGCAAAGCCTCCTCGGGAGCCAGCCTGGGTGGATCAGGCCCTGCACGCTTTACTGTGGCTTTGGACCAGCCACTTCAACTCCCAGTGCCTCCGTTTCCTCAACTCTAGAACAGAAACCCGGCAAGGGTTTTGGGTCACCGCTGCATTCCTAGCACCCAGAGCAGTGCCCAGCACACAGAAGAAACTCAACAAATGTTGAACTACTAGGCTTCGGCACTAATGAAACGAGCCAGGTAAACCTCTTGGAACAGGGCCTGGGAGGTAGGAGGGCTCAGTCATGGTTAGCAGCTGTTACTGAGGGCGGCGAGCGGAAAACAAGCAGGGTAAGAGCGGGTCGGGTGAGTGGAAGCAGGTCTGGACCCACCTGTCGGACCTGTCGGCAGCCCCTCTCCGTCCACTGAAGGACCGGGTTGGGGGACGCCGAGAACTTGATCACTTCGTTTTCATACACGTCCAGGAGGCGGACTCGGAGCCGGTAGATGCAGCCGCAGTTTTCTCGGGCGCCCCACCTGGCAGGGGGGCAGTGAGCCTCAGATACCCCTGGCACCCAGCCAGCTCTCTGGGTTGGGGGAGAGGGGGGCTGAGGGTGGAGCCTCCCTGCATCTCTCTGAGGGTCCTACACACCTGCACATTCGGAGAGGTCCTGGCCTGGGAACCTCTGGGTGGCCCTGAGGGTAGGGGTATACGGTACTCCGGGGAGGAGGAGCCATAACCCCAGGGGAGGAGCCTGGTGGTCTCTGGGAGGAGCCAGAGCCCCAGGAAAGAGACTAGGTTTTCTGTGGATGTGCTAGAGTTTGAAGGAAGAGCTCAAATGCTTTGGGGAAGAACACAGATGCTCTGGGAAGGAGAATTGTAATTCTGCAGGCTCCGAAGCCACTCAGCAATCTGGTCCCAACTCTGCCCCCTCTGAGCCCCAGTCCTCAGGGCATAATGCCCCTAACTTTTCAGAGGCCGTGGGCATCCACATGCCCTGAGGATCTGTGCTGAGTTGGATGTGATGGGGGTGTCTTGTTCTAGAGGGGACCAGGCCATGTGGACAATCAGGGGCCTGCTGGGAAGAGGGCGGGGAGGAGTGTACAGTGGGGGCTAGGGATTCGCCAGGAGGCCTCCCATCCCAGCTGTGCCATGAGGAGGGCACCCCGTTCCCATCAGCTTCACTGCAAGGATGCAGAGAAACAGCAGCGGCCCCTGCAGCTGATGGGCGCTGGCGAGGAGCTCCTGCCGCAGAGCACTGTCTGAGCCACTGCCAGCGCTGCTGGGGCCCCCGGGGTCAGGCTGCCACTGTCACTCACCAATCGGCCACGCAGATCTCAATTTGGGCACTGTCCAGTAGCTCCTGCCACATCCCCTCCATCACCAGGTCCACCAGCTGCCTCTTAAAGCACCACCTGGGACGAAGAGAGGCCAAGGGACAGGGACGGGAGGGGGTGAGAGTCGGGTGGAGCAGGCAGTCTTGGCATTCAAGTCACAGCCAGAAGTCACCTCCGACATGCCTCCCTTGGTAGGCCTGGCTAAAGGAGCCCTCGGGGTTTGCACTATTAGCCATGAAGGTGTGTGACGGGCTGTACATCTCTGCCATTCTGCACCCTGCTCTGGGCTCTGGGAGGCCGACCCACATGCGTGCCTGCCCCTGTATCTTTTTTTTTTTTTTGAGAGGTTTTCGCTACAGGGCACATGCGCTCGCCAGACAGACAAAGAGAGACATAGAGATAGAAAGCGAGAAATCACCCCCCAGGGGGGATGGTCACGCCGCAATCCCTTCTCCTCCATTCTCCTCTCAGGATCCTGGGCACGCACGCACACATGCCCGGCGTGAGTTCTAAGCCACCGGGTCCGGGACACGAACCGCGGTTGACTACGTGGGAATCCAGCGACATAGCCATTACGCTAACTGCTGGTTCCCCCTGCCCCTGTATTTGTGGGAACCAGGACACGAGTACAAATGGAGGCCACATACTAGACATCCCAACAGAGAGTTCCAGGGCTGCCTTTTGTGGGGGGGCGGGGGAGAGGGTTTTGCTATAGGGTGCGTATGCTCTCCAGAAAGACAGAGAGAGAGAGACAGAAAGTGAGAAATCACCCCCGAGAGGGGATGGCCACACTGCAATCCCTTCTCCTCCGTTCTCCTCTTGGGATCTTGAGCACACACGCACACGCACCCGGCATGAGTTTAAGCCACTGGGTCTGGGACCTGAACCGTGGTCAACTACATGGGAGTCCAGCGACATAGCCATTATGCCAACTGCTGGTCCCGCCCCAGGGCCTTCTAAAGAGTGGGGACCCAAGGTCTGAGGCCTGCGTGGACTAGTCTCTCTCACTCTGCTCCCAGTTGGGAAACTCTTGCGGGAGATGGCAGTGAAGGGAGAGAGGAAAATCAGGGTATTTTCTTTCTGAGCCCCTCCCAAGGACTGCTGGGACCCTAGAAGAAAGAGCTCAGCTCCACAGCCCCCCTCCTCCCAGCTTTCTCTGTCCTCATGCTTTGGTAACCGTTTCCCCTTCTCCCCCTGGTAGACCCGGGGCAGTAGTGGTGATGCCCTGGCCCTCGGCTCCTAGCCTGGAGTCCTGCAGGGGACATGTGGTCTGCCAACACCTTCGTCAACAATCCCTCTCCCCTAAAGGGAATGTGCCATAATGACGGAACTTCTGTAGTCCTGGTGAAAGGACGGAGAACTCGGCCAGGGGGGAGGGGACAGTACTAGGAACGTGTGGGCAGTTCATAGGAAAGAGGGGTGGCACCACCTTCCACAGGCAATGGGTGACTCTTTACAAGACTGCTGGAAAAACTGGCTCAATGCATTGGGAGGTTGGGGGGTAGATCCTTACCTAACGCCACATTCAGAGGTAGATTAAAGACCTAAATGTGAGAGGAAACAATCTACTTGCTAGCAGCCAGTAGAGAAGAGAATACTGCTGGATTCTAGGGGTGTGTGTGTGTGGGGAAAGATATACATATATATATGTAAATTAAAAATATATGTATTAATGTGCTATAGAGCATGTGAGCTCACCAGAGAGAGAGAAAAAGTGAGAAACTACCCTGGGGCGATGGGCAGGCTGCCTCCCTTCTACTTCCCTGTGCGCTCTGGATTCTGGGCATGCGTGCGTGTGTGTCGGGCATGTTTTTCAAGCCACCAGGTCTAGACTTGAACTGCACAGTAGGCAATGTGGGCTCCAGCCACCTTCACCACCATGCACCTGGTTGGTCCCAAAATATTTTTAAACAAAACTCCAGGAACATCAATTTTAAAGAGAAAAGGAAAGAAAAAGGAAGAAGACGGCCCTGTAGTACAGTGGTTAAGCGCTGAGTGCTGTCCAGTGGGAAAGCAAATCCCATATAGCCAATCGTGGTTCAAATCCTGACTCTAGAGACCAGTAGATGGCGTGATGGTCACATTGCTGGACTCCCACGTAGTCAACTGCAGTTCGAGTCCTGGACATGGAGGCTTAAAACTCACACTGGGTGTGTGTGTACCTGTGTGCTCAAAGTCCTGAGAAACCAATGGAAAAGGGATTGCGGCATGGCCATCCTTCCTGGGGGGTAGTGATTTTTCACTTTCTGTCTCTCTGTCTCTCTGGTGAGTGCATACATCCTATAGCAGAAATCTCTTGAAAAAAATCCTGATAGCGTGTAAAAACACACCAGGCCTACGTGCATGCCTGCCAAAAATCCGGATGGGATAGAGACACAGAGGGGAAAGGCTGCCACGCTGATTTTAAAAAAGATACAAAAAGAAAAGAAAGATAAAAATATGGTAACATGAAAATAAGAGACTACTGTCCCAAAGAGAATACTATGGACAGAGTTAATTCAGATGGCAGAATGGAAAAAACGTCTCTAATTTCCAGATTGGATAAGGAACTTGTAGAACACATGTCAACAAGAAAAAGACATCCATCCTAATGTTAAACAGTTTACGAAAGAGAGAATTCGAAAAGCTAACAAACACGAAGAAATGCTTAATAAATCATAAATAGAAAAATGCAAGTTAAATGCAAGGTGAGGGCCAGTCAGTGGTGAGGTAGTTAAGGTGGCTGGATCCTACACGGCTGACAGTGTAGTTTGAATCGCAGATCTAGTGGCTTAAGAAACATGCTGGGTGTGTGTGCATACATGCTCAAAATCCTGAGAAGAGGGAGCCAGCAGGTGGTGTGGTGGTTAAGGCGCTGGACTCCCACATGGCTGACCATGGTTCAAGACCTAGACCTGGCAGTTGGCTTTCTCACTTTCCCCCTCTATTTCTCTGGTAAGCACATGTGCCTGTAATAAATTAAAAACAACAATAATAAAATTAAATAAATAATTCTTAAAAAACAATTGTGAGAGGAAGGAGAAATGGAGGAGGAGGGGTTGTGGCATGACTATCCCCCATGGAGGGGTGCTTTCTCGTTTTTCCCTCTTTCTGTCTCCTGCGAGCACATGTGTCTTCTGGCAAATTAAAAATAAATAAATAAATAAAAAGATAGCAACGAGGTATCACTTCACCCCTAACATACTGGCAAGTACAAGAATGGAGAATCTCCTGTTAGAAGGGTAGACTAAGGGCCAGCGGGCGGCGTGCTGTTAAAGGCACTGGACTCCCACATGGCTGACCCAGTTTGAGTTGGCCTGGGAGATTGAGAATTGTGCCTGCCGTGTGTGTGGGTGCCCCAAATCCCTGGAGGGTGAGTTCTCATTTTCCTCTCACCGGCTTTCACTGGCAAGCACATGTACCCTATGGCAAAAGCCTAAAAAAAGGGAAGGGTAGCCTTTGGGAGAAAGGAATGAGAGTGTAGGGCATGAGGGTAAGAGACAACCGAACTGTTCTGCTGTCTCTGTAGCATTTACCACAAGCAGAAGCTCTGGAGTCAGATTACCCCGGTTCAAATCCTGACTTCATCATTAACTAGACATTTGTCAATCTCTGTGCCTCCCTTTTCTACTATAAAAGGGGAACAATAATAGTACCTATGTCACAGGGCCATTGCCAGGATTACGAGGTTTATGTAAAGTGTCTAGTATAGTCACCCCTCTAAAATATTGGTTGCAGATTTCCATCTAGCGCAGTGCATAGGCAGGCACTCTCAGAAGCCAGGACGTAAGCAGTTTGAGGCCCAGGTCAGGATGTAGGTCAGGGCCAAGCACTAGGCCCCAGGTCAGGATCAGGGTCAGGTTCTGAGGCAGGGAGGAGCCTGGAGGTGGTGTGTGAGGGCGGGCCTTGTATAATTATGGCACCAGCAGATGGCATATAGCTATGTTGCTGGACTCCCATGTAGTCGACCTCAGTTCAAGTCCCAGACCTGGTGGCTTAAACTCACACTGGGCGCGTGTGTGTACATGCCCAAGATCTCGAGAGGAGAATGGAGGAGAAGGGACTGTGGCCTGGCCATTCCCCCTGGGGAGTGATTTCTTGCTTTCTGTCTCTCTGTCTCTTTCTGGCCAGCGCATGTGCCCTATAAGCAAAAACCTCTCCAAAAAAAGGGGGAAAAAAATGGTTTCGTGGTTGTTTTACTGTTTGTGTTTAATGTCTCCAACTCTAATTCTAAGCCCTCAGTAAGTATTTATTCACTGAATGAATCAATGACAGAAGGAGAGGGTGAAGGTAGGTGACGCTGAGGATTCTGGGGTAGGGCCCCTCTCCTCCTCCGGGCCAGTGCCCACTCACTCGAAAGAAGTCACGAAGCAGGTCTGGGAAGGAGCTCCGGGCACCAGGGTTAGGTTCTTTTCCACCGCCCAGCCATTCCCACCGTGTTCCACCTCCCAGCCTCTGAAGCCCTCTGAAAATACAAGGTTGCACGTAAGGGACTCGCTCGCCAGCGCGCGGAGAGTTGCGGAGCGCACAGCTAGGCCGGTCCCCCCCCTCCCCGGATTCTTCCACTACGACCCCGCCTCCCACCAGGGTCCGTTCCCGGTTCCCGAGACCGCTCACTCTCCCCCACTGGCTCTTTCCCCTCGGCCCCGCCCCTCTGCTCGGCTTTCCCTCTGCCTCTCAAACTACGCGACTTATTCCCGCCCCGCCCCGGGGCTCCCGCCACGCGCCAGGCGCCGCTCCCCCAATCCTTCCCCGCCTCCCCAGCGGCCTCCTCTGGAAGCGCCCCTCCACTGGCGTCCAATCAGCTTCACAGGCTCTGGCCCTGCCTTCCGCAGCCCCGCCCACCTCCCCGGACCGTCCTCTCGCAGCCCGGCTGGGTCCCGCTGTCTCGTCCATTGGCTCTTTCTTTCTCGGCCGGATCATTCCCGACTCGCCCACGCGGGGGCAGCATCCAGCACATCAGCGGTCCCCTGGGTCCCACTCGGCCCTCCCCTTCTCCCGCCCTGCCCAGGTACTCACGCTCTCCGCAGGAGTTGAAGATGAGGTTCCGGCCGAGGGGTGCACGCAGACAGTAGCGCGCCAGGGCGCAGAGCGGGAACTCCTCCACGTCCTCGCCGCTGGGCAGGCAGCGCTGAGCCACCGCGTAGAGTGCGCGGCCCTCGGCGCTGCGGTCGCGGGCCAGCTGCAGGGTGGGGCCGTCCACCACGTCGCGCCAGGCACGGCACACCAGGCGGCAGCTCGTCACCAACGCGCGCGGCGGCACGTGGCTCAGCACCTGCACGAGGAGCTCGGGGGGCAGCGCGTCCAGTGCCAGTGGAGGGTCCGCGGGCAACCGCCGCCGCGAGGGCCGGGCGCCCATCTCCGGCCCTGGCGTCCTGCGGGTCGAGAGGGGTTGGTGGGTCAGTGCAGCCAGGCCACCCCATGTCCCTTTCCAGGGCACAAGGCCCCTGGGACTTGACTGTGACCCCATCAGATCCGTGGATGAAAAGGCCAGAGACCCAGTTCTCACCTTCTGACTGTGGGTGATGATCGGGAAAGGGATCCTGGGTCTACTCCCCACCCTTACTCCTCTGGCAAAAGACCCCTGGTCTGACTGTGACCCCACCAGGGCTGCTAACTACAGCTTTCATCTGGTGGGCACTTGTGGCAGGCCAAGAATGCCACATACATGACCACAAGCATCCTGAAAACTCAGGAAAACGTCACGGAGGAAGAAGACATCCCATCCCCCAACCCGGTCCAGCTCTTTGGCCTTTGGAATTCAGGACCCATCTTCAGCGAAGTCTCTTCCTCAGTTTCCCTGAACATTCCTGTTGCCGCCTTATCTAAGCGGAGCCCACCTCTCCTTCTATGGCCCTTTCCAGACCATTCTCCCTCTGCCCTTTCCAACCCCCAGTTGCAAATCTCATGTCATCAGAGTAGAAAGGTCACTAACCCCACCTTGTGTGTCATCCACTGACCCTCTCATAATTTTGCTCTGGCCTCACTGCCTCTTTTTTTTTTTTGAGAGAGATTTTTC
>NW_006198801.1:1888721-1893285 GCF_000334495.1 Tupaia belangeri chinensis
CTGGGTCTGGGACTCGAACCGCGGTCGACTACGTGGGAGCCCAGCGACATAGCCACTATGCTAACTGCTGGTTCCCTCTTTTTTTTTTTTTTTAAACTTTATTATTCTAATATTTCCAGAGAGAGAGAGAGAGAGAGAGTGAGCAAGAAAGAAAGTGAGAAAGCAAGTCTCCAGGTCCGGGACTCGAACCATAGTTGGCCATGTGGGAGTCCAATGCCGTTAACCACCACTACCAGACCCTTCACTGCCTCTTAACATGTAATTGAAAAAAAAAAAAACCAAACTTTTGCCAGAGAGCACATGCCTTTGCCAGGGGGAGACAGAAAGATGGCAAGAGGTGGAGAAGGGGAAAGCACCTCCCATGGGGAATGGTCATGCCGCAGTCCCTTCTCCAACCTCTCTCCATCCGGTTGGGATTTGGGGTGCGCACACATGCCCAGCATGTTTCTCAATCCACCGGTCCAGGACTTAGAACCACATGGTTGGCCATGAGGGGTCCCGTGCCCTTAACCACCAAGCCACGGGCTGACACTCACATGCTTTTATCATTCTCGGTGACTTCCATAACCAAGTAGATGGTCCTTCAGCCACCCCAGCCTCTCTGCTCCCTGACCTTGTTTCCCAACTCCTGCCTCTCACGTCACACCTAGATCTTGTCCCAGGAACAGCAGCCTCTTCAGAGCCTCAATGTCACACACGCTCCACCCTTCGCCTCTTTCCACCTTACTCCCAGTCACCCACAATCCTTCCAAGCCTCTGTCTCTCCCTACCTTTTTATTGTCCCTCACTGGTGTCCTCATTCCTTCCTGTTCCAGCTTCTCCTCCACAGTTAATCCTTACACACATTCTTTGCACACACTCTTGTTCCTTTAGGCTTCCTCCTACACGTGGTCCTGGCTACATCCAGCCCTTGGCCTCCCGTGCCTGTTCCCACACAGCTAGAGGTGGTTGAAGAACACCACAACACCCCCGGGCCAGTATCACTTCGGGCTTGTGAACACGACCCTCAGGCTGCCTGCTAGTAAGAATGCTTTTCTCTCTCTCTCTTTCTCTCCCTTGTTTTGGGGATTTTTGCTAGAGGGTACATGCACTCACCAGAGAGACAGAGAGAGGCAGAGAGAAAGGGGGGAGGGCCATGCTGCAATCCCTTCTCTTTCATTCTCCTCTCAGGATTTTGGGCATGCGCACATGTGCACACACATACACACATGTCTGGCAGGAGTTTCAAGCTGCCAGGTCCGGGACTCAAACTGGGTCAGCCATGTGGACCACCTGTTGACCCCAATAATGTATTTCTTTTATCCCCTCATTCTGCCTCCCTCTCTTTTAAAAAATATTTAATTACATTTGTTATTGTTATTATCATTCTTTTAATTTGGCCAGAGACAGAAAGAGAAAGGGAAAGTGAGAAAGGAAGCTGCCAGGTCCAGGACTCTAACCGAGGTCGGCCATGTGGGAATCCAGCACCTTTAACCACCATGCCACACCTGCTGGCCCCCCATTCTTCCTCTCTTCTAGACAACTACTTCACACCTCCTCCCCTCTCCCCTCACTCCTTGCTCCTCCTCTCACCTCTTCACTCTCTCCTGACACTTGGCAGAGAAAATACAAGCAATGAGTTGCAAACTCCCCCAGGCCTCAGCCTCCGCACCGACCACCTGACTACCTCCCTGCGCCTGTGCCCACACCCACTTTCCACTGGGACTGCCTGTCATCTGCTCCCACCGCTGCAGCCCACTCCAGCCCGTGATCCCAGGACTCTCCCCTCTCTCTGCTGCCTTCTGGTCCCCCTGCTGCAGTGAAGTTTTCCCACCAGCCCAAACGTGTTGTCCCTCCCACCTTAAAACACTCCCCACCCTCTCTCCCCTTCCAGCTACAGCTCCATTTCTTTGTTCCTTTTTACAGTAAAACTGCTCAGAAAAGTCATCTGCACTCACTGCCTTCATATTTTCTGCTCACGTTCTCTCTTAACCTTGTTTGTTTGTTTTTGCCATAGGGGCATGCTTGCTGAAAAGAGACTGAAAGAGGGAAAGTAACAAATTACCCCCCAGAGGGCTGGCCATGCAGCAGTCCCTTCTCCATTCTCCAGTCTGGATCGCTGGCACATAGACACGCATACATGCATGCATGCACATGCATGCACACACACGCACGATGTGATTTTTCAAGCCACCAGATCTGGGACTTGAACTGCAGTTGGCCATGTAGGAGTCCAGTGCCTTAACCACCACACCACCTGATGGCCCCTCTTAACCTTTTCTAACCAGGTTTTGTCCCCTTCCCCATCTTAAAGTGTCCAGATCACCCAGACTTCGTGGTGCCAGCAGTTGCTGTGCCAGCACTGTCTAATGGTAATTGTTCCCCCCATGCTTCTGACAATGGCTTGTCCCCAAAGGTCCATGTTTCGGAATTTGGTTCCTAGTGTAATGGCATTGGGAGGTGAGGAGACTTTTAATTAGTAAGGCCTGGTAGGTGGTGATTAGATCACAGAAAACCCCTCACAGGGTAGCAGAGGGCACGGAGGTTAAGGTAGCTAGATCCCACACGGCCAACTCCACAGTTCGAGTCCTAGACTGGCAGCTGGAAAAACCCTGGAAGCATGTGCAAGGGTGCCTAAAACCCCGAGAGGAGAATGGAGGAGAAGGAGTTACAGTGTGGCCATCCCCTCAAGGGGGTGATCTCTCACTTTCTCAATTTCTCGGTTCACTTTATTTTTGTTTTAAGTTTTCTTATTTTTATTTATTTATTTTTAAATGTTTTGCTATAGGATGTGTGCACAAGCCAGAGAGAGAGAGGAAAAATAAAAAAAAAAAAAAAAAAAGAGGGAGAGTGAGAAATCACCTTCCAGAGGCTATGGCCGTAGCGCAATCCCTTGTCCTCCAGTCTCCTCTCAGGATTTTGGGCATGTACGCTCACACACACGGTGTGATTTTCAAGCCACTGGTCCAGGCCCTCTTGCCTCACTTTTTTTTTTTTTTTTTTTGAGAGATTTTCATTGTAGGGCGCGTGCGCTCGCCAGACAGACAGAGAGAGACATAGAGACAGAAAGCGAGAAATCACCCCCCAGGGGGGATGGTCACGCCGCAATCCCTTCTCCTCCATTCTCCTCTCGGGATCTTGGGCACGCACGCACACGCGCCCGGCGTGAGTTTTAAGCCACCGGGCCCGGGACACGAACTGCGGTTGACTACGTGGGAGTCCAGCGACATAGCCATTACGCTAACTGCTGGTTCTCCCTCTTGCCTCACTTTTGTATTTCCTTCAAGTCTTTGCTCAAGTGTCAATTGTCCATGAGCCCTTCCTGGCCACCGTATTTACAGTGTCGGGGTCTTACCACATCACCCACTCCCCCATCCCTTGTCTTTGCTTTATACTTCCTACAGTTCTTTTTTATAAAATTATTATTTATTTAATTTTA
The DNA here is from genome assembly GCF_000334495.1 of Tupaia belangeri chinensis. NCBI lineage: Eukaryota > Metazoa > Chordata > Mammalia > Scandentia > Tupaiidae > Tupaia > Tupaia belangeri. Next base: position 1,892,140 of record NW_006198801.1, read on the forward strand.
TTTATCATTATCATCATTTTCCAGTTTGCTACAGGGCATGCATACTCACCAGACAGAGACAAAGAGAGAGAGAGAGAGAGAGAGAGGAAGTGAGAAAGCAGGCTGCCAGGCCCGGGACTTGAACCATGATCTGTGCCTTAACCACCACATCACACTTTAAAAAAAGAATTATTTAATTGTATTCATTATTATTATTATTATTATTATTATTTGAAGTTGACCAGAGAGAGAGAAAGACAGAAAGATACCAGGTCTGGGACTTGAATTGTGGTCAACCATGTGGGAGTCCAGCTACTTTAACCACCACACTACCTGCTGGCCACTCTCTACAGTTCTTAGCACCATCTAAGTCACCACACAAACCACTATACATACTTTAGTTATTTATCTCTTTTATTCTCTGTCTCCCTGTAAAGGCAAAAACTTTCTCTTTTTTTTAAAGACTTATTTATTTATAATTTTATTAATTATTATTCTGCAATTTTGACCAGAGAGTGACAGAGAGAAAGGAAGAGTGAGAAAGCAAACCACCAGGTCTGTGACTTGAACTGTGGTTATCCATGTGGGAATCCAGCGCCTTAACCACCATGCTACCTGCCGGCCCAAACAGAAACTGTTTCTTTTGCATACAGTTTACCTTTTTTTTTTTTTTTGGGGGGTTTTTTTTTTTTTTTTTTTGGGGGGTTTTTTTTTTTTTTTTTTTGAGAAGTTTTTGCTATAGGGTGCGTGCGCTCACCCGACAGACACAGAGAGACATAGAGACAGAAAGTGAGAAATCACTCCCCAGAGGGGATGGTCACGCCGCATTCCCTTCTCCTCCATTCTCCTCTTGGGATCTTGGGGACGCACACACACGCACCCGGCGTGAGTTTAAGCCACCGGGTATGGGACTCAAACCATGGTCGACTACATGGGAGTCCAGCAACATAGCCATTACGCCATATGCTGGTCCCCTGCATACAGTTTACTATGACAGCGTCTACAATAATGCCTGACACCGTGGTGTTCAATAAAGAGATGTTCTATGAACGGATGAACAAAGCATCACATCAAAAACCCACTTGGCAAAATGAGTGAACGACCGCATAGCATGGAGAAAGACCCTGCTGAACAGGAACTCAGGGACCAGCTCAAGACCGAGTGAGG
>NW_006198801.1:1893427-1895318 GCF_000334495.1 Tupaia belangeri chinensis
TAAAAAAAAAAAAAAAAAAAAAAAAAAAGAAAGAAAGAAAAAGAAAAAGAAAAAATAAAGTCTTGGACCAGGCAGCGTGAAAAACATGCCACAGGGAACCAGCAGTTAGCGTAATGGCTATGTCGCTGGACTCCCACGTAGTCAACCGCTGTTTACGTCCCGGACCCGGTGGCTTAAAACTCACGCCGGGCGCGTGTGCGTGCGTGCCCAAGATCCCGAGAGGAGAATGGAGGAGAAGGGATTGCGGTGTGACCATCCCCCCGGGGGGTGATTTCTCACTTTCTGTCTCTATGTCTCTCTCTGTCTTTCTGGTCAGCGCACGTGCCCTATAGAGAAAATCTCTCCAAGAAAAAAAAGAAAAAGAAAATCATGCCACAATCCATGTGTGTGCATACCCAAAATCCCAAGAGGAGAAGGGAGAAGGGGTGGTCATTCCCATTAAAAGTGCTTTCTCATTCTCTCTCTCCCTCTCTCTCTCTCTGGTAAGTACATGCACCCTATAGCAAATTTAAAAATAAAATAAAATAACCCCCCTCAAAAAAAAAAAAAAAAAAAAAAACTAAGCTTGGCTTTTATTTTTTGCACCAAGTTAAACTCTTTAATTTCATGTTTCCATATTATTAAAAATAAGACTTACTTATTTGGGGCCAGCAGGTGGCATAGTGGTTAAGGTGCTGGACTACCACATGGCTGACCGCGGTTAGAGTCCCAGACCCAATGGCTTGAAAATCATGATGGACACATGTACGTGGCTGCCTAAAATCCCAAGAGGAGATTCTAGTGTGCATGGCCATCCCCCTTGGGGAGGGGGTGACTTCTCATTTTCCCTCTCTCTGTCTCTCTCTCTCTTTTTCTTCCTGAGGAGTGTACATGCCCTATGACAAAAATGAAAACAAAACCCTTTCTCTCTCTCTCTCTCTCTCTCTCTCTCTCCCTGGAGAGTGCATGCAACTAAAAAAATATTTAATCTTACTGATTATGATCATTTAATTTGCTATAGGGCACGTGCGCTCACCAGAGAGAGACAAAGAGAGACAGAGAGAGAGCTAGCAGCTTTGGGACTTGAATTGCAGTCAGCCATGTCCAGCAACTTAACCACCACACCACCTGCTGGTCCCCCCACGAACTTTTCAAAGTCCCCTCATGTGGCCATGGCCAAGTACTTAATCTGTTTGTGCTTCAGTTTCCTCTTCTGAAAACAGGGATGCTCATGAGGCATTCCTCACAGGGTTGTTGTGAGGATGAAATGAGTTAATATTTGCAAAGCACTTAAGAAAAGCCCCTAGGAGCTCAATATAGAAGAGGGATATTAATTTAATATTAAACACCAAGTTATGTTAGTTGCTATTATTATCATGACACATCATAAAAAAGTGATGAGCAGCTACTTCAGCTATGCTATGTCATGTGGTGACATTTATTGGCCCTGATTAAGCTACTGTGCTCAGCATTTAAGCTGGATCATCTCATTGAATCCCATCATCATCTTGTTTAATGGGCGTAAGAATCCTTCCAGGTCGCCCCTGGGTTAAGAGCCTCCGACGATCTAATGCTTCTGCCATGCACGCGCCAATGAATGCTCAATGCTCGATTCATGCCGGCTGTTATTACTTTTAAACAAATTGATTAAGGTTTCATTAACGAAAGAAAGAAGCCTGTATCAGGCAAGTGCTGTGTGGCTCCAGTAAAAATCCTGATACCGTCTTTTTTTATTTTCCGGGGAGAGTTTTTTTTTGCTTTTGGGCGTGTGTTCTCGCCAGACAGACAGAGACAGAGAGATAGAAAGCGGTAAATTACCCCCCCAGGGGGATGACCACGCCGCAATCCCTTCTCCTCCGTTCTCCTCTTGGGATCTTGGGCACGCCCGCACACGCGCCCGGCGTGAGTTTAA
>NW_006198801.1:1902693-1906517 GCF_000334495.1 Tupaia belangeri chinensis
AACTCAGTGACCAGCTCAAGACGGAGTGAGGAACATTTCACTTCAGTCTCGGAGGCCCAGCTGCCTCTGAGGCAAGCATAGTCCTGGACCAACCCAGCCTGCCTGGTCCAAGTCCCAGTTGTGCTTCTTACTAGTTTTGTGGCAGGTCTTCAAAAAGCTCATGGAAAATGTGTATTATCAAAAAAAAAAAAAAAAAAAAAAAAAAAAAAAAGAAAGAAAGAAAAAGAAAAAGAAAAAATAAAGTCTTGGACCAGGCAGCGTGAAAAACATGCCACAGGGAACCAGCAGTTAGCGTAATGGCTATGTCGCTGGACTCCCACGTAGTCAACCGCTGTTTACGTCCCGGACCCGGTGGCTTAAAACTCACGCCGGGCGCGTGTGCGTGCGTGCCCAAGATCCCGAGAGGAGAATGGAGGAGAAGGGATTGCGGTGTGACCATCCCCCCGGGGGGGTGATTTCTCACTTTCTGTCTCTATGTCTCTCTCTGTCTTTCTGGTCAGCGCACGTGCCCTATAGAGGAGATCTCTCCAAGAAAAAAAAGAAAAAGAAAATCATGCCACAATCCATGTGTGTGCATACCCAAAATCCCAAGAGGAGAAGGGAGAAGGGGTGGTCATTCCCATTAAAAGTGCTTTCTCATTCTCTCTCTCCCTCTCTCTCTCTCTGGTAAGTACATGCACCCTATAGCAAATTTAAAAATAAAATAAAAAAACCCCCCTCAAAAAAAAAAAAAAAACAACTAAGCTTGGCTTTTATTTTTTGCACCAAGTTAAACTCTTTAATTTCATGTTTCCATATTATTAAAAATAAGACTTACTTATTTGGGGCCAGCAGGTGGCATAGTGGTTAAGGTGCTGGACTACCACATGGCTGACCGCGGTTAGAGTCCCAGACCCAATGGCTTGAAAATCATGATGGACACATGTACGTGGCTGCCTAAAATCCCAAGAGGAGATTCTAGTGTGCATGGCCATCCCCCTTGGGGAGGGGGTGACTTCTCATTTTCCCTCTCTCTGTCTCTCTCTCTCTTTTTCTTCCTGAGGAGTGTACATCCCCTATGACAAAAATGAAAACAAAACCCTTTCTCTCTCTCTCTCTCTCTCTCTCTCTCCCTGGAGAGTGCATGCAACTAAAAAAATATTTAATCTTACTGATTATGATCATTTAATTTGCTATAGGGCACGTGCGCTCACCAGAGAGAGACAAAGAGAGACAGAGAGAGAGCTAGCAGCTTTGGGACTTGAATTGCAGTCAGCCATGTCCAGCAACTTAACCACCACACCACCTGCTGGTCCCCCCACGAACTTTTCAAAGTCCCCTCATGTGGCCATGGCCAAGTACTTAATCTGTTTGTGCTTCAGTTTCCTCTTCTGAAAACAGGGATGCTCATGAGGCATTCCTCACAGGGTTGTTGTGAGGATGAAATGAGTTAATATTTGCAAAGCACTTAAGAAAAGCCCCTAGGAGCTCAATATAGAAGAGGGATATTAATTTAATATTAAACACCAAGTTATGTTAGTTGCTATTATTATCATGACACATCATAAAAAAGTGATGAGCAGCTACTTCAGCTATGCTATGTCATGTGGTGACATTTATTGGCCCTGATTAAGCTACTGTGCTCAGCATTTAAGCTGGATCATCTCATTGAATCCCATCATCATCTTGTTTAATGGGCGTAAGAATCCTTCCAGGTCGCCCCTGGGTTAAGAGCCTCCGACGATCTAATGCTTCTGCCATGCACGCGCCAATGAATGCTCAATGCTCGATTCATGCCGGCTGTTATTACTTTTAAACAAATTGATTAAGGTTTCATTAACGAAAGAAAGAAGCCTGTATCAGGCAAGTGCTGTGTGGCTCCAGTAAAAATCCTGATACCGTCTTTTTTTATTTTCCGGGGAGAGTTTTTTTTTGCTTTTGGGCGTGTGTGCTCGCCAGACAGACAGAGACAGAGAGACAGAAAGCGGTAAATTACCCCCCCAGGGGGATGACCACGCCGCAATCCCTTCTCCTCCGTTCTCCTCTCGGGATCTTGGGCACACACGCACACGCGCCCAGCGTGAGTTTTAAGCCACCGGGTCCGGGGCGCAAACCGCGGTCGACTACGTGGGAGTCCAGCGACATAGCCATTACGCTAACTGCTGGTCCCCTGATACCGTCTTTACCCGGTATAGCAAGACTAAAGTCACAGAAGCAGATGTGAGAGACCTGGGTAAAAAACAAGACCCTGGCATTTGATAGAAAGTGGTCGGATATGGAGGATCTACTGCTGAGTGAAGTAAGCCAGGCTATGAAAGAAAGATACTGTATGTATCCACTCAATATATACCGACTATCCGCACTCTAAGGTAGAGATCAAAATATTGGAGGGCATAAAAGCAGTGAAAATAGTTAATGTGGATAAGACAGTGTGGAAGAAGGAGAAGGGAAGAGTACAGAGAAAGATAGCAAGAGAACAAAAGAGAGGCATGAGTGAGACACAGAAATGGTTTATTACCTGTTGATGATGTGTATAGTTTTCTCAACTGGATTGGTCTGAGAAGTATTTTATATTGGGTAAAGTCTTTTTACAAGCAAAATGATGAATAGGGATTGTTTTAAAAAAATATTGAAATAAGGACCAGCAGTTAGTATAATGGCTATGTTGCTGAATTCCCATGTAGCCGACCGTGGTTCAAGTCCCGGACCTCGTGGCTTAAACTCATGCCAGGCGCATGTGCGTGCATGCCCAAGATCCCAAGAGGAGAATGGAAGAGAAGGGATTGTGACGTGGCCATCCCCCTTGGGGGGTGATTTCTCGCTTTTTGTCTCTCTGTCTCTCCGTCTTTCTGGCGAGAGCATGCGCCCTATAGCAGAAAACTCTCAAAAAAAATTAAAGAAATAATAATAATAATTATTGAGGAAAAAATGAAAAGCTATTGGATGATGAAGATGGGGATTTTAATATCTCTGTATTGACTGATATGCATGGTATTCCTTCTGGTAAAACAAATGTAATACACTGTAAAGTTATATGATTCAATGTGATATAAACAAGATTATGATAATAAATTAATTAATTAAAAAAAAGAGACCCGGGTGGTTATCAGTTGCATTAGTAATTAGGCACGATTTATAAGCAAGCACATCAGTTTGCCAGGCACAGATGTGAGACTCACCAGAGTTAGGTTGCTTGGGTCTGCTCTTCTTAGGGATGGGTCGGTCACTGGCGAACGAGGCGCCTCTGGGCTAGCGGTGGCCCCCTCATACGATGAGGGCAGAGAGACTTCAGGGAGCAGGGACCTTCAAGAAATGTACCTTATGAGCCCTTAGGTATACGGTATAGGAAAAAACATGCTCAGGGGCTGGTAGAGGCACCCACTTGGGACGTATGCCCTGTGACTAAGGAGGGCCTACATGTATAAAATGGGATACTCTGCAAGGGCCACAGGCACCTCGTAGCCATCATGCACCATGCCCACAGCCGAATGCCAACGACTAGCTGGGAGTGTATAGAGCAGGTGAGGCTGGCACTGCCTGCTGCCGGCAAGTGTGGGAGTGTGCGTGTATTTAGGGGAGGTTATTATTCTTATTTTTTGCTAGAGGGGGCATATGCTTGCTACAGCGAGAGAGGGAGAGGAGAAAGCACCCCCATGGGGAACGGTCACACTGCAATCTCTCTCCTCCATCTCTCTTTCTTTTCAGGATTTCAGGAATGCATGCACAGTTGCCCGGCATGTTTTTAAAACCACTAGGTCCCGGGACCAGCAGTTAGCGTAATGGCTATGTCGCTGGACTCCCATGTAGACTACCGCAGGTCGGACCCCAGACCCAGTGGCTTAACA
>NW_006198801.1:1906646-1918109 GCF_000334495.1 Tupaia belangeri chinensis
CCTATAGCAAAAACAAAAACAAAAACAAAACCTCTCCCCCCCCAAAAAAAAACTCACTAGGTCCTTAGATGCCAACTATGCGGTTGACGACATATAGGATCTAGCCACGTAACCACCAGGCCGTGGAGCCTGCCGTGGGAGGAGGTTATCAGTGGCTGTCACAGTACCTGGGGGATGCTACTGACACTCCAGAGATCCAGGGTGCTACGCGGACTGCAGTTTCCAAAGTGTCTCCCAAACCGTTTCCTCTCTTTCATACTCTTCCACATCTTTGCCATCCTCATTAAGCTGGGCAGCCATGCCCCTCCCCTTGGCACCAAGCAGACCTCTGTGACTGCCTCAACTTTCCGAGCACTGCAGAAGTGACATTGCTAAGGGATTTCTGATGTGGGTCATCAAAGGACCAGCCGATGGCTGACTATCTCAGGATGTGTCCTGGGGTCTGTGGCATGCTGCTAACTGCTCACTGGCTCCTGGGACAAAGGTGGGGTTTGCGGGGACAGAGTGTGGGGGGAGAGCCTGGATTTCTAGCATTTGTTGGTTTCTTTTCTTTTTTCTTTCTTCTTTTTTTTTAAAATTTCTCTATAGTGTGCGCTCACCAGAGAGAGACAAATACATAAGGAGAGATAAAGTGAGAAATCACCCCCCAGGGGGTTGACCACACTGCAATCCCTTCTCCATTCTCCTCTAGGGATTTGGGCATTCATGTGTGCCCAGTGTGAGTTTTAAGCCACCAGGTCCGGGACTTGAACTGTGGCCAACTATGGGGGAGTCCATATGGGGCGAGTGCACTTGCCAGAAAGTCAGACAGAGACAGAGAGACAGAAAGCGAGAAATCACCCCCCAGGGGGGATGGCCACGCCGCAATCCCTTCTCTTCCATTCTCCTCTTGGGATCTTGGGCACGCACGCACATGCACCCTGCATGAGTTTAAGCCACTGGGTCCAGGATGCGAACCGCGGTTGGTTACATGGGAGTTCAGTGGCATAGCCATTATGCTAACTGCTGGTCCCCCCAGTGCATTTTTCAAGCCTCCAAGTACAGGACTCAAACCATGCAGGCGGCCATGTGGGATCCAGCACTTTAACCACCAAGCCACTGGTTGGCCCCATTTGTTGCATCCCATCTTGGATAATGGTAAGCCACCAACAGCAAGTCCCTGAACTGTGAGGTTGGAATGAGTTGGGAAAATCTGTGCATGATTGGCTAGAACAGGGCAGGGTCTCCCGCATGCCACTCTGGGCCACTCCGTCTGGCTGCCCTAAAGTCTTCATGCTGGAGAGACCATGTGCAGATGGGACGCTTGACGAGTGCTGGCTGTTCCAGCCTCCTGCTGCCTAAGGCTCTCCATTCCTGGTGGTATTCACACGAGTGAAGCAGCCCCAGATGGCCCAGCCCCAGCCTCTGTTTCTCTGGCGGCAACTGCAGGACAGCGCCTGAGGACCACCTGGCTCTGCACAGTCAGTCTCCAGAGCCATAAACAATCTTTATGTTTTTGTGAGAGGTTTTTGCTATAGGGCACGTGCGCTCACCAGACAGACAGAGAGAGAGAGAGACAGAAAGCGAGAAATCACCCCCGGGGGGATGGCCACACCACAATCCCTTCTCCTCCATTCTCCTCTCAGAATCTTGGGCACGCATGCACACATGTCCAGCGTGAGTTTGAACCACCGGGTCCGGGACTCGAACCACGGTCGACTACATGGGAGTCCAGTGACATAGCCATTATGCTGACTGCTGGTCCCAATAGTCTTTATGTTTAAGTGTGCTGTTACAGGGCATTCGCTCAGGGATTTACTCATGCGTTGCATGACATAGGTAGCAAAAGAGAGCCAGCTGGTGGCATGATGGTTGGGGTGGCGGCACCCCACATGGACTGCTTGGCAGTTCTAGTCCTGGACCTACAGGCATAAAAAACAAGCCAGGCATGGAAACCAGCAGTTAGCACAATGGTTATGTCACTGGACTCCCATGTAGTCGACCGTGGTTCGCGTCCCGGACCCGGTGGCTTAAAACTCACGCTGGGCACGTGTGCGTGCGTGCCCAAGATCCCGAGAGGAGAATGGAGGAGAAGGGATTGCGGCGTGGCCATCCCCCCGGGGGGTGATTTCTCGCTTTCTGTCTGGTGAGTGCACGCACCCTACAGTGAAAATCTCTCAAAAAAACAAACAAACAAAAAAACAAGCCGGGCAGGGCCAGCAGGTGGCACCAGCAGACAGCATGGTAGTTAAGCTGCTGGACTCCCATAAGACCACAGTTCGAGTCCTGGACCTGGTGGCTTGATAATCACGCTGGGCACGTGCAGGCCCAAAATCCCAGGAGGAGAATGGAGGAGAGGGAACTGTAGCATGGCCATCGCCCTTGTGGGATGATTTCTCATTTTCCCTCTCTGTCTCTTTCTGGCAAGTACAGGTGTCCTATAGCAAATTTAAAATAAAATGAAACCATGGGAGAAAAGATTGGATTACAAAGATTCAGGATCTGCAAAGCCTATCAGCACTCTTTGGCAATGGGAGGAAGTATCTGAAGTTGCTAGGATCCCACTGCAGCCTCCACCAGGGTAAGTGGGAGCAGCAGGAACTCCCACTACGGAGTCAGGCAGAGCTGGGTTCGAATTCTGCCTCTGCCTCTTCCCAGGTTGTTTCTTAAGTTTGTTACCGACCTCTGATCCTCATAGACACAAAAATTGTCTCCACCTCAAGTTAGTCGATGTGTGCATCGAAAGACAAACATCCCTATGGGACCAGCAGTTAGCGTAATGGCTATGTCGCTGGACTCCCATGTAGTCAACCATGGTTCGAGTCCCGGACCCGGTGGCTTAAACTCACGCTGGGTGCATGTGCGTGTGTGCCCAAGATCCCGAGAGGAGAATGGAGGAGAAGGGATTGCAGTGTGCCCATCCCCCCCGGGGGATGATTTCTGGCTTTGTCTCTCTGTCTGTCTCTGCCTTTCTGGCGAGCGCACGTGCCCTATCTGGCCAGGCCCCGTCACCTATAAAAAAAACCCCTTAAAAAAAAAAAAAAAAGAAAGACAAACATTCCTAAGCCACGCCTGGGACTCAAGGAATAAAATCTAATGGTAACAACAACAAAAACCCACACAAAACCAACAACAACCAACTAGTAGGTTCTAGCTTTGAGGATGAGGGTTTAATCATCTAAAATAATAAGGAACATGGGGCCAGGCACTGGGTGGCACAGCAGTAACGTGACTGGACCCACATAGAAAAGGTCCTGGGTTCTCATCCTGGGACTTTCCCCAGCATGCCAGGCACACACACACACACACATAATCTGTCACTGCAGAAACTGGGGGTGGGTCATGGTGCAAAGACCTCATTGGGGGTGTTAGTCTCTCTGTCTCATGGGATTAAAAAATAAGAAGAAGAAGAATCAGGAGCTCAGAGCGAGATGCCCTCTGTAGTGAGATGCCTTCTGTGGATTTACTTTGTCTCACTTTGAGGAGGTGGGGCAGCAGGAGGGAGCACAATTACACATCGCTGCCCAGTGACCTACAGCACTCATGTTGAACTTGAACCCCTCGCAGGGAACAAGTGAGCAAAGCCACCATGCCAGCGCCAGAAACTACCTCCAATGACAATCCGTGAAGAGATACCCATGCACAAACTGGGCATTTTGATGTTGGGATCCAGGATGCACTTCTGCTGTGTGTGTGTGTGTGTGTGTGTGTGTGCACATGCTGCATGCCCTTGCATGTCTTTCTATTTCTTTTTAAAAATTTATTTCCTTTTTTTTTTTTTGACAGGTTTTTGCTATAGGGCACATGAGCTCGCCAGAAAGACAGAGACAGAGAGACAGAAAGCGAGAAATCACCCCCCAGGGGGGATGGCCACGCCGCAATCCCTTCTCCTCCATTCTCCTCTCGGGATCTTGGCCCACATGCACACACACCCTGTGTGAGTTTAAGCCACTGGGTCTGGGACTCAAACCATGGTCGGCTACATGGGAGTCCAGCTACATAGTCATTATTCCAACTGCTAATCCCCCCAAATTATTTCCTTTTTAACTTCTAAATTTTTTCAGAGGGTACATGTGCTCACTGGAAAGAGGCAGAGAAAGTAAGTAAGAAGGCACCCCCTCTGGGACATGGTCCCACTGCAATCCCTTCTCTCGCCCTCTTGTCAGGATTTGGGGCACTCATTACACGTGCCCAAAGTGTTTTTCAAATAGCAGGGACTGGGGCTCAAACCAGTCAGTCAGTCATGTGGGGTCCAGCCACCTTGACCACCAGACCACAGGCTGGGTCCATGTCTTTCTATGTCTCTTTGCACATTCTGAGAAGGATCCCTTCCCAGAATGGGAACCACGAAAAAACAATGACCTTCATTGCTGTATAATTTACAGTAAGAAAATGCACACAGGTAAGCATACACTCTAAATTTCAACAGCTGTCTACATCTGTAACCATGACCACAATTTCTATGACTCCAAGAAGTTTACCCCTTCCCAGTCAAATCCTCCCATCTCTACTCCCAGGCAACCACTAATCTGTTTCCTGTCACTACAAAATTCAATTGTTCTTTTCTTTTTTCTGGAGAGGTTTTTGCTATAGGGCGCGTGCGCTCGCCAGACAAACAGAGAGAGACAGAGAGACAGAAAGTGAGAAATCACCTCCCCCCCCCCAGGGGGATGGCCACACCGCAATCCCTTCTCCATTCTCCTCTGGGGACCTTGGGCACACACGCACATGTGCCTGGTGTGAGTTTTAAGCCACTGGGTTCGGGACTCGAACTGTGGTCGACTACATGGGAGTCCAGCGACATAGCCATTACGCTAACCTCTCACCCCCAATTGTTCTTTTCTTGAATTTCATGTAAATAGAATCATATAGTTCACCAGTTATTCATTGACAGCATCTTCGCTTCAAGCTGTGAAATTAGTTTATCTTGAAATATTTTTCCTTTGCGGGGCCAGAAGGTAGCATGGTGGTTAAGGTGCTGGACATTGGTGACCATGGTTCAAGTCCCCTCCTGGGGTGGCTTGAAAACCACACCAGGCATACGTGTGAAGGATTGCGTCACAGTCGTCCCCCTAGAGGGGTAGGGAAGTGATTTCTCACTTTCGCTTTCTCTCTCTCTCCAGTGGGTGCACGTGCCCTAAAAAAAATTTTCTTACTTTCCATCTCACTGTCTCTGTCTCTCTCTAGCGAGCCCTATGGATAAATCTCTAAAAAGAAATTTCCTTTGCAGGCTGACAGGCTGTTAATTTTTTTCCGGTAGAGGGCGCTGGAGAGGAGTTGCAGGGGGAAGGGGTTTGGCTTCCAGCTCCCAGCTTCCAGATCAGGCTCCCACAGGGCAGGCAACTAGCTATTCCTGCAGGCTGCATGCTTGTCCAGCTGCAGTTCGGTTTCTGCAGGTATAAAACGGGCTCCCTAGTGCCAGGGAGCTTCTCCAGCACCTGGTTCCTGCAGGTAGTCAGCAGTGCCTGCTTCAGCCGAGACGCTTCCCTGTACGCTGCTGTCCCCAGTAACCCCCCACCCCCCAGGACGGCATTCTGGCAAATTCCGTTGAACAGCATCCCAGGACTGCTCTGGCCCTGGGTGAACCATGGCCAGGTGTGCTCCAAGGTCAGGATCTCGGCTGGGCGGCTCACCTTTCTCGGGCTTTCTGTCTTAGACCTAGGAGTAGTGGCTGCTCTCCGCATCTGCTATTTCTATGCTCTTTGGCATTCTCTTTCTTTTTCCTTCTTTTTTTTTTATTATTATTATTTTTTTGGTAGAGGTTGTTGCCTTAGGATATGTGCACGCACTAGAGAGACATACACAGACACTGAGACAAGAAGGAAAGTGAGAAATCACCCCACTAGGGAGGGCAGCCCCTCCACAATCCCTTCTCCTCTTCTTCTCCTGGGATCTTGGGCATGCACACACAAGCCCAGTGTGTTTCAAGCCACCAGGTCTGGGACTCAAACTTCAGTCGACCATCTGGGAGTCCAGCGACATAACCACTATGCCATCTGCTGGCCCCTATTTTTCTTTTTCCTTTTTTTTTTTTTAAAGAATTATTTTATTGGGGGCTGGCAGGTGGTGTGGTAGTTATGGGTCCTGGACTCCCATATGTCGGACTGGGGTTCGAGTGCCAGACCTGGAGGTTTGCTTTCTCTCTCTCTCTCCCCATCTCTGGTCAAATGAAAATAAATAAATAAATGAAATGAAATGAAATGAAATGATTCTTTTTTTAACTTTATTTATTTATTTGTTTATTTATTTTTTCATTTGACCAGAGAGGGACAGAATGAGAGAGAGAGGGCAAGCGAGTAAGCAAGCCTCCAGGTCTAGGGCTTGAACTGCGGTTGGCCATGTGAGAGTCCAACACCCGTAACCACCGTGCTACCTGCTGGCTCCTATTTCCTCTTTTTTTTAAAGTCTGTTTTCCTTCCACGAGCAAGGAGAGAGAAAGAGAGAGTCAGCACCCCAAACAGTATTGTTTTCTTTAATTATTTTTAATTCACATACTTCCAGAGAGCTTAGGATTTTTATCTACTAACTTATATTAATGTAATATAAATAAATAAGAAATAATATATATATATTTAAATGCCAAAGTGTGCTATAATATATCTCATTTATGCTATATTATAATATATTTGTGTATAATATATTATAATTTATATTATATTTATTTAATTAATTTATTGAATTTGCTATAGGGCATATGTGTTCACTAGAGAGAAACAAGGAAAGTGAAAAAGCAAGCCACCAGGTCCAGGACTCGAACAGTGGTCAGCCATGTAGGAGTTCAACATCTTAACCACCATGCCATCTGCTGATCCCCAGTTCTGGCTTCTTCTGTGCAGGACTTAACCACTGTGCTGTAGGATCAGCCCTGAACAGAGTCTTTTTTGTTTTTTTTTTGATAGGTTTTTGCTATAAGGGCGCGTGTGCTCGCCAGACAGACAGAGAGAGACAGAGAGACAGAAAGCGAGAAATCACCCCCCAGGGGGGATGGCCACGCCGCAATCCCTTCTCCTCCATTCTCCTCTCGGGATCTTGGGCATGCACGCACATGCGCCCGGCGTGAGTTTAAGCCACCGGGTCCAGGACTCGAACCACAGTCGACTACGTGGGAGTCCAGCGACATAGCCATTACGCTAACTGCTGGTCCCTGCCTGGTGTGAGTTTAAAGCCACTGGGTCCGGGACACAAACCGCGGTCGACTGCATGGGAGTCCAGTGACATAAACAATACACTAACTGCTGGTCCCCTGAACAGAGTCTTGATGGCACGATTTGTCCCCAGCTTTAGCCAGCCCCAGATCATGGGTATGCAAGTGCCTGACATATACAGGGAGGTCTCTGGACACAAACCTGGAACCTTCCCAGGTGGGTCTCCCTCACAGGGCACTGTATTTTACCAATATTCCACCTTTCTCTTGTTATTTTTTTCTTTTGAAGAAATTTTTGCTATAGGGTGCATGCACTCGCCAGAGAGACACAGAGAGTCAGAAAGCAAGAAATCACCCACCAGGGGGGATGGCCATGCCACAATCCCTTCTCCTCCATTCTCCTCTCGGGATCTTGGGCATACATGCACACGTGCCTGTGCGTGAGTTTTAAGTACCTGGGTCTGGGACTCGAACTGCGGTTGACTATGTAGGAGTCCAGCAACATAACCATTACACCATCTGCCAGTCCACTTGTTTGTTTTTTAATTTGCCAGAGGATACACGCACTTGCCAGAGACACAAAGGGAAATGAGAAAGCACTCTGCCCCCCATGGGTCCTGGTCATGTCTTAATCCATTCTCCTCTGTTTATCCCTCCTTTTGGGATTTTGGGACTGCACACACATGCAACTGACATGTTTCTCAAGTCTCCAGGTCTGGGGTTTGAACTGCTTTGTCAGTCATGTGGAATCCAGTTGCCTTAACCTGGGCCGGCCCTGACCCCCTCTCTTTATTTCTGGGTAGACAATTTCCCTTACTCTAATTTCTTGTTATTGTTAATAATTCTATATATTGGGACCAGCAGATGGCGGAATAGCTACATGGCTGGACTCCCAGGTAGTCGACCGCAGTTCGAGTCCTGGACCTGGTGGCTTAAACTCACATCGGGCATATGTGCATGTGTGCCCAAGATCCCGAGAGGAGAATGGAGGAGAAGGGATTGTGGCATGGTCATCCCCCCTGGGGAGTGATTTCTCACTTTCTGTTTCTCTGTCTCACTCAGTCTCTCTGGCGCGTGCACGCGCCCTCTAGCAAAAAAACCTCTCAAAAAAAAAAAAAAATTCTGCATATTAAACATTCTTAAATGACTATGTGGTTTCAGCTCCCTGGCTGGACCCTGACTGATCTCTATAGCACGTGCTTCCTGCGTCTAGTTTCTCAGTAACGCCTGTGCAATTCATCCACAGTGTTGTATATACCCATCAGTCACTTGTGGCTTTTTATTCTGAGCCGGACTCCACTGCACAGATAAACCTCAATCTGTTTCTCCACTCCTCATGATGGACGTTTGGGTTGTTTCCAGTTTGGGGCTTATGAATAATGCTTCTATAAACATTCACGTCCAAGTGTTCGTGTGGACATATGTTTTCATTTCTCTTGAGTAACTGCCTAGGAGAGGAATGCTTGGGTCATATGGTGAGTGTACATTTAGCTTTACAAGAACATGCCCAAGAGTTTCCCAGCATGACTGTGCCATTTCCATTCCCAAGGACAACGCACACACGGCGCAGTTGCTGGTGCCTGGTACTGTCAATCTTTTACTGATTTTACACAGAACGGTTTCCTTTTCATGCCTTCAAGAGATTTTCCTCTCCGACATTGTCACTTAACAATTCGAACTCTCTTTTGACCTTGAATTGTAACATTAGTGGTGTTTCTTCCTTTCTTTTTAAAGAATTATTTATTTGGGGACCAGCAGTTTGCATAATGTCGCTGGACTCCCATGTAGTCAACTGCGGTTCGCGTCCTGGACCCGGTGACTTAAAACTCACACCAGGCGCGTGTGCATGCGTGCTCAAGATCCCCAGAGGAGAATGGAGGAGAAGGGATTGTGGTGTGGCCATCCCCCAAGGAGGTGATTTCTCGCTTCCTGTCTATCTATCTCCATATGTCTGGCGAGCGCACATGCCCTATAGCAAAAACCTCTCCAAAAAAATTATTTATTTAATTTTATTTATTCATTCATTTATTTTCATTTGACCAGAGAAAGACTGACACACAGCCGGCAGGTCTAGGACTCGAACTGTGGTCGGCCATGTGGGAGTGTCCAGCTGGTGTTTCTAGCTTGCATCAAATAGTTATAAAAATCATCAACAAGGGCTGGCGCCTTAGCAGGGTGGTTAAGTGAGGTGTGTGGGGAGTTGGATGCCGGATGGCCAACTACAGTTCAGATCCTGGCCCCAGCGGCTTGAGAAATTCACTGTGTACACATGTGTTCCAATCCCAACAGAATGGAAAACCGGTTGCAGTGTGACCACACCCCATTGGGAGGGGGTGCTTTTGTGCTCCCACCATGAATGCATGAACCCTCTAGCAATGAAAAAAAAAAAAGATTTTAAACTTTTGCAGTTCAGAAGACACTACTGGGACAGTCGAGTGGCGTGGTGGGTGAGGCAGCTGGGTCACACGTGGCTGACTGTATGGCTGGAGTCCCAGACCTGACGACGTGGAAAATATATCAGGCACGTGGGGATGCTGTCCAACATCCTGAGAGGAGACTAGAAGAAACTGTGGCATGACCATCCCCCCCAGAAGATGATTTCTCACTCACCCTCCTATACCAAAACTAAAAAAGAAAAAAGAAAAAGAAGACATTATTTTGATTTGGAAAAGACAGGGGCCAGTAGACAGCATAGTGGTTACGTCTTTGGACTCCTACCTAACATGATTTGAGTCTTGAATCCAGTGGCTTGAAACTCATGCAGGTTTGAGACCAGCAGTTAGTGTAATGGCTATGTCACTGGACTCCCATGTAGTTGACTGCGGTTCGAGCTCCGGACCCGGTGACTTAAATTCACGTCGGGTGCATGTGCGTGCGTGCCCAAGATCCCGAGAGGAGAATGGAGGAGAAGGGATTGCGGTTCGGCCATCCCCCCTGGGGGATGATTTCTCGCTTTCTGTCTCTCTGTCTCTCTTTGTCTTTCTGGCGAACACACGCATCCTATAGCAAAAACCTCTACAAAAAAAAGAAAGAAAAAAGAAATTCACGCAGGGCGCGTGTGTATGTGTGCCTAAGATCCCAGGAGGAGAATGGAGGAGGACCAATTACAGTATGGCCATCCCCCTGGGGGGGGTGATTTCTTACCTTCCTGTCACTGTCTCTCTCTCTCTCTCACTGAGCACAAGTGCCTTAAGGCAAAAACCTCTAAAAAAAAATTGAAAAGACAAGGTACAGATTGGCAGAAAATATATGCAAATTGTATATATGATAAAGTACTTGATCTGAAATATATTAAGATATTAAAATTCAATAATAAGACAAACAGACCAATTTTAAAATAGGCAAAAGACTTCAACAGACATTTCACCAAAGAAGATATACAAACTGCTAGTAAGCACATGAAAGATGATCAAAACAATTAGTCATTAGGGAAATGCAAATTAAAATCACAAGACACTGCTTCACACCCACTAGCATGGGTATTATTCAAAATGATAATGCTGACAAGTGTTGGCAGGGCAGGGAGGAACTGGAACCTTCATGGGGAGACCTGCTAGGGGAAAACGGAGGCGGGGGAAGGGGGCCTCCCCCCAGAGTGGGAGCGACAGTGGATTTTGGAAAGAACAATCACATAGACACACAAGTAGAGAAAAGTGGGGATCGGGCGGACCACACATCTCTAATGGAGAACGTCCTGGCCCCCTGTGTCTTCCCCAGGTTTATTCTTTTATAGGGCAATGGGGGGAGGGAAAAGCGGAAGGCAAAGCTAGGTGTCGTCTGTTATTAGCTGCAGCTCTGGGGCATCTTGCAGCCCTTGGTCTAAATAAGCCCTGCCTGGCCTTCTCTGGCTGAAAGTTTCCTTTCATCTTGGCTGGCTGTGCAGCATCCGCCCAAGTGGAGAGACATTTTTTTTTTTTTTAAGCTCAGATTCAGCTGCTCCTTACATCCCTACACCTTCACACAGTACTGGTGGGAATGTAAAATGGTCCAGCCAGCTCCAGAAAAGTTAAGCAGTTTCTTTTAAAAGTTGAACATTAGGGGCCAGCAGGTGGCATGGTGGTTAAGGTGGCTGGACTCCCACACAGCTGACTGTGGTTTGAGTCCTGGATCTGGCATCTTGCTTTCTCATTTTCCCTCTCTGTCACTTTTAAAAGATAAAATAATGACAATGAATAAAATGAAATAATTCTTTTAAAAAATTTTATGTATTCATTCAGTCATTTTCATTTGATCAGAGAAAGACGGGCACACAGAGAGAAGGAAAGTGAGAAAGCAAGCCACCAGGTCCGAGACTCGAACCATAGTCGGCCATGTGGGAGTGTCCAGTACCTTAACCACCA
>NW_006198801.1:1918181-1919305 GCF_000334495.1 Tupaia belangeri chinensis
TAAAAAAAAAAAAAGGGGGAGAGAGGGACCAGCAGTTAGCGTAATGGCTATGTCGCTGGACTCCCATGTGGCCGACCGCGGTTCGCATCCCGGACCCGGTGGCTTAAAATTCATGCCGGGCACATGTGCATGCGTCCTCAAGATCCCCAGAGAACAATGGAGGAGAAGGGATTGCAGCGTGACCATCCCCCCTGGGGGGTGATTTCTCGCTTTCTGTCTCTCTGTCTCTGTCTGTCTGGCGAGCGCACGCGCCCTATTGCAAAAACCTCTCAAAAAACAAAAACAAAAACAAAAAAAACTGGAACATTGGGGGACGAGCAGTTGGCGTAATGGCTATGTCGCTGGACTCCCATGTAGTTGACTGTGGTTTGAATCCCGGACCCAGTGGCTTAAACTCGCGCTGGGCGTGTGTGCGTGCATGCCCAAGATCCCAAGAGGAAAATGGAGGAGAAGGGATTGCGGTGTGGCCATCCTCCCTGGAGGGTGATTTCTCGCTTTCTGTTTCTCTGTCTCTGTCTTTCTGGCGAGCACATGTGCCCTATAGAAACCCCCTTCCCCCCCAAAAAAAGGTTGAACATTGGGGTCAGCAAGTGGCGTAGAGGTTAAGGCTGATGGATTTTACATGGCCAACTGTGTGGTTTGAGTCCTGGACCAAGTGGCTTGAAAAACACACAGGGCATGTGCGTTTGCATGCCCAAAATCTGAAGAAAAGAACGGGGAAGGAATGGGGGATGCTTTCTCAGTTTCCATCCCTCACTCTCCAGTGAGTGCACGAACCTTATTCCAAGCAAACAAACAAATAAAAATCTCCAAAATTTGCAGTTAAAGTACATAAGACTGAAACATCATGCCAGGCGTGTATGTGTCTGCATGTGTCCCAAAATCCTGAGAGGAGACTGGAAAGAGAAGGGACTGTAGTGTGGCCATCCCCTCTGGGGGGTGATATTTCACTTTCTCTGTCTCACTCCAGCTAGCACAGACTGATGGCAAAAAATCATTAAAAAAAAGAAAAAAAGAAAAGAAAAAGTGGAGTAAACAAGTACTGTATATATATTTTAAAAGAATTATTTAACTTTATTTATTTATTTATTCATTTGTTTTTTTCAATTTGACCAGAGAGGGAA
>NW_006198801.1:1919628-1920973 GCF_000334495.1 Tupaia belangeri chinensis
GAAAGAGTGAGAGAGAGAAAGTGAGACAGCAAGCTGCCAGATCTGGGACTCGAACCATATTCGGCCATGTGGCCTTTGCCACCAGCAGCCCCCACAGCTACTGTACATTTAATGGAAGAAGAAATACAAGCTTCGATTTTATGTTACAAAAGGAGCCAATAGCAGAACTAAAAGTAAGGTAATGACTCAGCGAAGTGATTAGACACCGAGGGCAGAAGCCGGCTGGGCAGACATGGAAGTTGTCTCTTGTTTTCAGCAAGGGATCAGTGGACACATTGTCCAAAAGTTGACAAATTAATAAATACCAATCCAAGAATTTGCTTTAACAATGCAAAAAATGGAAGCACCAGAATATCACATTACTTTGAGCATAACTGAAAAAGAATTTAATTACAAAAATGTAATTTGCTGCTGGAGGCCGGTGGTGATTTTTAAAGGCCTGCTGTTTTTTACACAAAGCCCTGTCCACCTTTATGTTTTGCTTTGCTCTTTTATTTTCCTATGTTCCTGGGACATTAAAACGAACATTTATTTCTAAAGTAGATTTGTAGTATTTCAGTCTTGAAAAATGTGAAGAAAGTAGACGCCGTCTGCAGCTGAAGGCACAGGATACAGTTAGAAATACTACTGAATCTTGCACAAGTAACTTAGAAAACAAGAATTTAAACGGAGAGGAGCGGCCGCCCCTAAACTCGGAATGTGCCCAAGTTGCTAAATCAAGAAACGGCCCTCCACGACTTCTGATTCACAGATTTTGGGAACACGCTGCCCGCCAGAAGAAAGAGAATCCTCCCACGATAAAAAGTGGCCTGGCCTTTCCGGCTGTGGTGAACACATGTTGGTCTGGATCTTTCAGAAAGGTATTTAATCGGTTTAGCTGACCAAAAGAGGGTTGGAGAGGCGTGGGCGTCGGAAGATCCGTTTTAAAAGCAAAGTATTTTCAGTACGATTTGGGGTTCTTACATGCCTTTGTGCAACTCTGTGGGTTTAGGAGCCTCAGACCAAGGGCCCGGGGAGGGGTGTTGGGATAACGGGAGTCCCAGGGACCTGCCCTCTAGGCAAAGGATCCTGGCCTGGAGCGTGAATCCTTCCCTGGGGGCTCCAGAAGCAAGTAAAGACGCGACACTCAAGTCCCTACCTGTCCTGGAGCTCACCTGGCGGCCTGCTTGGAGGCGGCGGCGGGCTAAGATCTCCCTCCCCACCCTGCTCTAAGAGGCAGTCAGGGGGCTCCCCGGTGTCAACCCGGCCCAGGGAGGCCCGGGACCAGCGTCTGAGCAGCGAGTCCTCTCCCGGGGGCAGGGGGCGGCGGCTGAAGTCTTGTGCAAGAGTGGGCGGCCCTGGGATC
>NW_006198801.1:1921019-1930868 GCF_000334495.1 Tupaia belangeri chinensis
GGGATGTAGGGCGGGGCGGGTCGGGGATCGAGAAGGGCCGCGGCCCCACCCGCACTGCCCGGCTGCTGGCGGCGGGGCGCCAGGCCTCGAGCTCCCAGACCTGGGGCTCCGCCCCTGAGCTGTCTTTGCTCAGGCTCCGGGCTGGTGGTTAACTACGAACTGAGACCTGGGGCCCTTGGCGCACGCTCCGGGCTCCAGCTAGTCTGGGCGAGTTCCACCTCCCCAAGAGGCTCTCGCTTGGGGTTGGTCCTAGTTCCCCACTCCCACCCATATCCTGCCTCCTTATTCCGGCCGCCTTATTCCAGCCTCCTTCCGAAAGCCGCCTCCGCCATCCATAACCTCTGTGGGATCACGCACCGTCCGCGGCCAGCGAATGGCTTTGCTGTGACTCCCACCCTGGCCTGGTTTGAAACACTTGGATAAAAAGCCCTAGCCAGGGGGACTTTGCTCGTATTTACAGAGCCTCCCAGGGGTAGATTCTCCTAAGCCCTGGCGTTTTCTTAAACTAAACCCCCTGACACACACACACACACACACACACTCACTCACACTTTATTGCGACCACAGCAGACCTGTATTCTCTTAATTTAGGACCCACATACATGTTGTAGACGACTGAGTGATCCTGGAAGTTTGGTATCAGTAAGGATGGGGCCACTGATAGGAGGCACCCCAGAGCCAGTGTCCTGAACGCCAGGCCTCCCACACACCAGTAAATCGCCATTGCGTTCCACTCGCTCCTATCTGGCACGTGGCATCTCTCTCTCTCATCTCGGCATGCTCACCTCTCTCTCCTGAGAAAATAAAACCCCAAAATACAGTCTATTCACGTAGTCCAAGTCGTTTGTACGAGGATTACACAGCAAAAGAGGGTTAGAACCCACATTCCCCAGGCCCCCACCCCTAGAGGCCTCAGTGAGGTGCCCCAGCGCCATGCTGAGGATGGCCTGAGTTGCACGGGCAGTGTCCACCGCAGTGCCCGGCTCAGAGTCAGCGTTACCCTCTTGGTGCCAACTGCCTTGCGCAACATTTCCTGCTGTGGCTTGAAAAAGTATGGTATTCTTGCTAGCGTGTTGAGTACAAACCCACACACAGTTCCTTAGCTGGAAGACTTAGGACTCCATGTGTTTTTGGATTCTGGAATGTTGGGCCATTAGAGTGATATAGTGCAGAAACCATCCACAGTGTTCTGCTGGATCCCCAGCGGGGAGGGGACCGTCGTGCAGGGTCACGTGATGTTTGTTTCAAAGCGTGTGTGAAAAGGAACACACACTTGAGGGAACCGAGGTTATAAATAGCCTGATGTTAGTTCAGGCAGGACTCTGTGCTTGAAGGGTTTGGGAGTCTAATTTATGAGGAAACTAGGTTTGCAGATCAGAGGGTGCCTGCTGCTGGGATGATTTTTTTAAATTGATACCATTATTAAGTACCTGCTGAGTATCAGATGCAGACGACATAGACTACCTACTTGTCCAGGCACTAGACAATTTACCTCTACAGATAATATCTGTTTATTACAGATAAATTAGGAGAAAACACAGGGGGTCCCCCGTGAAATAATTGGGTCCTCGGAGGATGCTAAAATATTGTTAAAAGGTTACTGGAGTAACAGGCCAAAATCATCGTCCAATACATGACTAAGTCATTACAAAGGCGAAAGACTGTACTGTACCTATGCCGTGGGGTGTTGGAGGTCTGGAAGATACCCTCTCAACCTTGTGATTGAACAGTATTCTTGGGAACCAGCAGTTAGCGTAATGGCTATGTTGCTGGACTCCCACGTAGTCGACCGCGGTTCGCGTCCCGGACCCGGTGGCTTAGAACTCACGCCGGGTGTGTGTGCGTGCGTGCCCAGGATCCCGAGAGGAGAATGGAGGAGAAGGGATTACGGCGTGACCATCCCCCCTGGGGGGTGATTTCTCGCTTTCTGTCTCTATGTCTCTCTCTATCTGGCGAGCGTATGCGCCCTATAGCGAAAACGTCTCCAAACAAACCAACAAACAAACAAAAAAAAACAGTATTCTCAAGAATGGGACAATCTGACATCGACTGTCTCTTGATGTGATGTAAAAAATTCTATGCAGAATTACTGTAAGAAAAAACCAAGTGTTGAATCTATTTTTAAAAAACTTTATTCGCGGGCAAGCCCATGGCGTGGTGATTAGGGTGGCTGGATCCCACATGGCTAACTGAGCAGCTCGAGTCCTGGACCCAGTGACTTGAAAATTGCACCAGTATGCGTGATCCAGAGACGAGAAGGGACACTTTCTCTCTTTCTCTCTCTCACTTTCTTTCTCTCTCTCTCTCTCTTTCTCTCTGGGGAGTGCACATGCGCTATTGAAAACTAAAGAAAGAAAAATTCATTCACTTATTTCTTCACAGAGAGACAGAGAAAGAGAGACACCCCCAACAGGGTGCCCACACCACAATCCATTCCCAGCTTCAGCTACTTTGGACATGGGCATGTACATGCACCAGGTATGCATTGATCCAATGCATTACCACTGCATCACCACCTGGGGACCCAAATTTAATAACGAGGAAACAATCAAGTATTGAGAATGAGGGCCACAAGATAAATGGCCAAGACTTTAAAAAGATAACATATGAGGTCAGCAGGTGGCATGGTGGTTAAGGTGCTGAACTCCCATGTGGTTGACTAAGGTTTGAGTCCTGGACCTGGCAGCTTGAAACATCGCAGGCCAGGGGGACCAGCAGTTAGCGTAATGGCTATGTTGTTTGACTCGCATGTAGTCGACCATGGTTCATGTCCCAGACCCGGTGGCTTAAACTCACGCTGGGTGTGTGTGCGTGTGTGTCCAAGATCCCGAGAGGAGAATGGAGGAGAAGGGATTGTGGAGTGACCCCCTGGCGGTGGTGGTGGTGGGGGGGGTCTGATTGCTCGCTTTCTGTCTCTCTGTCTCTCTCTGTCTTTCTGGCGAGTGCACACGCCCTATAGCAAAAACCCCTATAAAAAAAAAAAAATAGCAGGCCATGTGGGATTTGGCTCTCTTAATCACTAGGCCATGGTCAGCCCTCCGCCTGATTTGTGGAATCGGGTGGATATGTGAGGGCATGTGTCATTTGTGGATGGTCTCTGTGGTAGGTTGAATAATGCTCCCTTCCAAAAGATACCCACATCCTGCTTCCTAGACCCTGTGACTGTTATCTCCTGAGAGGAGAATGGAGGAGAAGGGATTGCAGCGTGACCGTCTCCTTTGGGAGGGCGATTTCTCACTTCCCCTCTCAGTTTATTTCTCCAGGGAGCACACATGCTCTATGGCAAAAATCTGAAACCAAACAAAACAAAATAATAAATTGTGTGTGTATATACACACACATATATATATATGTATATATATAATGAAAACCAAAATTAAAAAGAGAGAGAGAGAGACCAAAGAGACGTAACGGGCAAATACAGCTATTGCACCTTGACTGGGTCCTGAATTGGCTGTTGACTTCGGTCGCGTCCTGCTCAGCGCTGGTGCCTGTTCTGTCTGATGATTCTTGGCTGCCCTCAGTGAGGGCCAAGGCTGGCATCTGTAGGGAACGCGGGAACGCTTCCGGTTCTACATGTTGCACTGTTTTCCTGCCAGGCCGCTGCCGTGCTTGGAAGCATGAATGGGAGCTTTGTGACTGGGGGCGGTGCTTGCTGACAGGCTGGCCTCACAGGTGGCCTGGGAGAGAGTTCAGGGCCCCTCTTCCTGCTGCCTTCCCCTTTGCCGCAAGTACAGGTTAGGGGAGGCCATGTTTTGTTTTGTTTCGATTCATCTGCTAGCGTCAGCCCTAGTTAGTACCTCAGGTTGTCAGAGAGTGGAATCTTTTTTATTTGATTATTTTAAAATCTTCTAGCAGATGTGTGCACTTGATGGGGTTGGGGATGGGTGGGGCCACAGAACGTGAGAGAGCACCACCCCATTGCGCATGACGGCTATAATCCCGCTTCCATTGCGTCCTCTTTTGGTGATTTTGGGTACACACACACACACACACACACACACACACACACACACAGGCCCAGCATGGTTTTCAAGCCTTGAGGTCCAGACTTGAACCCTGCAATCGGCCATGTGGGATCTAGTCACCTTAGCCTCCAGGCCACAGAGAATTGGGTCTGTTTAGGACTGCCCTTTTGGCTCCTGTTTTCCTGCACACAGGTGTTGGGTGGCCTGTGTGCTGGGAAGGGGGTTAAGAAAGGGCAGGGGTGGGACCAGCAGGTGGCCTAATGATTACATCACTGGACTCCCACGTAGTTGACTGTGGTTTGAGTCCTGGATCCGGTGGCTTAAAACTCACACCAGGAGTGTTTGTGTGTATGCCTGAAATTTTGAGAGGAGAAGGGATTGCAGCATGGCCATCCCCCCCCATCCTCCGGGGGGGGATGATTTCTTGCTTTCTGCCTCTCTGGCTCTGTCTATATAGATATGTGCCCTATAGCAAAAATCTCTAAAGAAAAAATAAAATAAAAGGGGGGCAGACAGGGGACATGTAGACAGGCTGTCCCAGAGCCCATCTGGTCTGCCCCCTGCAAGGTGGGCCAAGGTGGGCCCCTCTTTCCTATGGCCTTGTCCTGAGGCTGTGCTCTTCCTCACTCTGACTTGTGTCCCCTTAAGTCTCCATCTGATTTTTCTTTTTTAATTAAAATCTTTTTTTTCTTTTTTTTTTTTTACTTTTTTTAGTTTTTATTTCATAATCACAAACTTAGCTTTGCAAGTCAGCTAGATCTGGAGGGGAAGAAAGAAAATATGGAGCCCAAAGAACTGCAGCGCGAGCACAGGTTACAGGACACAGCGAGCAGATGGGGTGGAGGGTGCTCTCTTGAGCTACGGAAGGGAAGTTCTGGGGGGCGAGAGAACACACGAGTCACGTTCGCTGGACTGTGTTCACGTTCACAGTCAGCAGCGGGGATCTTCTTGCTGGTCTTGCCCCTCTCGGACCCCCAGCACTCCATCATACCCCCTTTCACCTTGCCATCCAGGACCACACGCTTGCCATCCAGCCACTCAGTCTTGGCAGTGCAGATGGAAAACTGAGAACCGTTTGTGTTGGGTTCAGCATTTGCCACGGACAAGATGCCAGGACCTGTATGTTTTAGGATGAAGTTCTCATCATCGAATTTCTCCCCATAGATGGACTTGCCGCCAGTACCGCTATGGCGTGTGACGTCACCCCCCTGGCACATAAACCCTGGAATAATTCTGTGAATGCAGGAACCCTTATAACCAACATTATAAATGCTTTATTTAACTTTACTTATTTACTTATTTTAATTTGACTAGAGAGGGACAGAGTGAGAGAGAGAGAGAAGAAAAAAAGTCAAGCCACTGTTAGGTCCGGGACTTGAACCATAGTCGGCCATGTGGGAGTCCCGCACCATTAACCACCACACCACCTGCTGGTCCCAAGCCTTGTATGTTGTGGTAATCATTACAGCAGTAACAGGAAACGAATACAGTCTCCCTTCCAACCTGGTCGCGATGGGTAGGTAGTGGCTCCCCGCTCTCCAACCCTGTCGCTTTACACCACCCGGAGTGCTCTCGCAGTGCCGAGGTGGCAGGCTGTGGGCGACACCTGTGGTTGCTGCGGGACCTGAGGCGAGTGTGGCCTCAGTGTGTTGCCAGCTTCCTTCCAGTGTGGGAGTCAGATTGAACGGCGTAGGAGACACGAGCTGGTAGCCTTCAGGTTGTACCAGGCCTGCAGATGTTTCTTTTGGCTTCCAGCATTTTCAAGCTTTTCACTGTATGTATTTTGAATAGGAGAATATCTTTTTCTCATGTGAAACTGAAATAAGAAAGGTTTGTGTGGTGAAATCTCTCCTCCATCCCTGCCCTCAGCTGCCCCAGTTTACAGTAGATACTGACATATTCTTTTTTTTTTTTTTTTTGGAAAGGTTTTTGCTATAGGGCGTGCGCGCTCGCCAGACAGACAGAGAGACAGAAAGCCAGAAATCACCCCCGAGGGGGGATTGCCACACCGCAATCCCTTCTCCTCCTCCATTCTCCTCTCAGGATCTTGGGCACGCATGCACATGCACCTGGCATGAGTTTAAGCCACCAGTCCGGGACTCAAACCGCGGTCGACTACCTGGGAGTCCAGCGAACATAGCCATTATGCTAACTGCTGGTCCCATACTGACACATTCTTCCAGAGATTTTTTTTTTCTTTTGGTAGAGGATTTTGCCTTAGGGAACATGCACTCACTGGAGAGAGAAGAGAAAGAGACAGTGACAGAGACAGTGAGCAGGAAAGTGAGAAATCACCCCCCAGGGGGTATGGCCATACAGTAATCCCTTCTCCTCCATTTTCCTCCTAGGACCTTCGGTATGTACAGACATGAGCCCCATGTAAGTTTCAAGCCACCAGGTCTGGCACTCGAACCATAGTCAGCCACTTGAGAGTCTAGAGATGTAACTACTACGCCATCCACTGGCCCTTGCAGAGATTTTTAAAAATTTACATATATAGGAACCAGCAGTTAGCGTAATGGCTATGTCGCTGGACTCCCATGTAGTCGACTGTGGTTCGAGTCCTGGACCTGGTGGCTTAAACTCACGCCAGGCGCGTGTGTGTGCGTGCCTAAGATCCCAAGAGGAGAATGGAGGAGAAGGGATTGCGGTGTGGCCATCCTCCCACCCCCCGCTGCTGCTTAAATCCTTCATAAATTTCTCACTTTCTGTCTCTCTGTCTGTCTTTCTGGCGAACGCATGTGCCCTATAGCAAAAACCTCTAAAAAAAAAAAGAAAGAAAGAAAAAAGAAAAATTTACGTATACAAGGAATTTTACACACACGTACCCTACACACACTTTAAACAAATAATCACATGCCGTCTACTCCCTGTTTCACATTTTGCTCCTGTCATTTAATATATTTGGGGACCAGCAGATGGCATAATGGTTACATCCTTTGAAATGAGCGGAACAGGGGCCGGCAGGTGGTGTGGGGGTTAAGGTGCTGGGCTCCCATGTGACTGACGGCGGTTTTGGACCTGGTGGCTTGCTTTCTCATTTTCCCTCTCTTTCTCTGTTTCTTTCTGGCGAGCGCTATGTGCCCTATAACAAATTAAAATAAGAATAATAAGTAAAATGAAGTAAACAATGTTTGGGACCAGCAGATGGCATAATGGTTACATTGCTGGACTCCCAGTGGCCGATCGTGGTTCGAGTTCTAGACTCTGTGGCTTAAAACTCACGCTCTGTGTGTGTGTGTGTGTGTGTGTGTGTGTGCCAAGATCTTGAGAGGAGAATAGAGAAGGGAGTGTGTCATGGCCACAATTTTTGTCTCTCTGTCTCTCTGGCAAGTGCGTGTGCCCTATAGCAAAAACCTCTCTCAAATAAATAAATAAATATTTCTTAAAAACAATAAAAAAGAAATGAGCGAAACAGGCAAATCCACAGTGACAGAAAAGCATTAGTAAAACTTCATTAGACAGGAGGCAGGACGAACTCGGAAATGGGAAAACAGACACGGTGTCACAGTGTGGAGTAAGACTCAGGAGGCGTTCTGTCAAGAAAGAGAGAGTTTATTGAGCCAAAGTGCCCGGGGGTCTGAAGGCAGAGCTGCGTTAGCCCACCTCCAGGAAAGGGGGGCTCCTTTTACAGGAAGAATGAATACGTGACTGATATGCAGGGAAGCCGGGCACAGTGGGATAAGCACACATGGAACATTGCGTGTGCGTGCGTGTGTGTGTTGTTCCGTCTCAAGGGAGTTAGATTTAACAACACTTTTTCCAAACGCTGCTGCTTAAATCCTTCATAAATTGAATATCAGATGCTTGCAAATGTTGTAAATACCTTGACAAACAGACAAAGCAGTCTTGGGCTGTTATAATGAGCGCAGAATGCTCAGATTGCATTTGTCACTAATGTGCAGATATCACAGATTCGAATTTGTTACTTGATCTTATTTGTCTATTTATTCACTTTTAGACAGGGTCTTACTATGTCACAATCCTCCTGCCTCAGCCTCCAGAGTAGCTGGGGTTACGGGTGTACACCATTGCACCCAACTTTTTAGGTTGGGCTGGGACTCGAACCTAGTTCTTCCATGTGGCTTCAACCTGAGAAGCCACAGTGTCTACCAGGATATGCCGCTACGTCTGGACTTCTTTCTTTTTTTTGCTGCTTTGTTTTGTTTTGTTATAGGGTGCGCGTGCTCACTGGAGGGAAACACAGAGAGAGGGAAAGTGAGAAAGCACCACCCCTGGGCTGGGGGAATGGCCATGCCGCAATCCTTTCTCCATTTTCCTCTCAGGACTTTAGGCATGTATGTACATGTACCTGGCACAATTTTCAAGTTTGCCGGGTCCAGGACTTGAACCTTGCTGTTGGCCCTGTGGGATCTAGCCTCCTTAACTACGATGCCATCAGCTGGCCCCATGGGCCGGTTTCTTTATTATTGCTATTTCGATTTTTATTCTTCTTTCCTGTTGGGAGTATGATTTTTGACTCACCTAAAGTATGTCATGATTCCTGTGTCTGACCTATTGAAGTTTCAGCTCTAGGTGGGAGTTAATATCAGGATGCCCAGTGGTTCAGGACCAGTGTCACATCCTGGGGAATGTCCGACCGGGCAGCCACAGAACACAGCGTTACTCAGAGGCCGTCCACAGGATTAGCTCTGAACAAGAAGACAGAATTTTTGTTTTTGTTTTTGTCGTAGGGTAAGTGCACTTGCCAGAGGAGAGAGACAGAGACAGACAGTGAGAAGGAAAGCAAGAAATCACCCCTGGGGTGTGTGTGTGTGTGTGTGTGTGTGTGTGTGTGTGTGTGTGCCGCAATCCCTTCTCCTCCATTCTCCTCCTGGGATCTTGGGCATGTACACACACATGCCCAACGTGATTCTTAGGCCGCCAGGTCCAGGACTTGAGGCCGTGTGGACTCCACCCCAACCAGTACACCACCTGCTGGTCCCGACAGGTTTTGTTTATGGTCCTGGTCCTGCTTCCTCTTCCGTCCCATCTGTTCTGAGTGGCAATCTAGCATGCTACTCTGTAGCTTTTGGCTCTGAACAGAGCCTGCTTTTATCTGGTTAAATCCAAAGCCTTTCATCACTGGAAAACCTCAACTTCTATTCTTGTTGATGATTAAGAACTGAGGAGCCAGCCAGTGGCGTGGTGGCTAGGGCACTGGACCCCACATGGAAGGCTGTTGTTCTAGTCTCAGACCTGGTGGCCTGAAAACACACTGGGCACGTATGCGTGCCTGCCCGGAATCCCAGGAGGAGAATGGAGACGGCATTGCGGCATGGTCATCCCTTTTGGGGGTGAGTTCTCGCTTTCCTCCTCTTTCTCTCTCTCTTCAGCGAGTTCACGCCCCACATAGCAAAACAAAACAAAAACTGATTGCTCTTATCTGAGTGATGGTGGTTAAGGGAGAAGTTAATAAATTATGGACACGTCTACACGGCGAGAATGTTGGAGGGCAGAAAGTTAAACACTGAAAGCATTTCTGATAGAGGAAAATCTTCTGAACAAACAAGTAAAGTTGCAAGGAACCCATTTGGGGAAAGGCAAGGCATATAAAATACAGATCCAAGAAAAGAGAGGGACATGGATTGAGAAAGGAAGGAACGTCCCAGGTGAAATATGAGGCGTCCAAGGTTTCAGGCCCAGGGAAACAACAGGCGATGAGGCCCCGAGGCAGTGGGGCGGAACTGCCGGCTCCACTTTTGTTAAAGATTAAGCTGCTGACCTCAAGCGACCAGGCCAGACCCGGAGACCATCCCATACTCCTTGCCTTGGTGTTTAACCATCCTATAACTTTCATCTTAGCAGTTAACTGTCCCAGCTGTGCAAAGAGCCTTGCTCTAGCTTTTTTTTTTTTTTTTTTTTTTTTTGGGGGTTTTTT
>NW_006198801.1:1931022-1944202 GCF_000334495.1 Tupaia belangeri chinensis
TTAGTTTGAAGCCACTGGGTCCGGGATGTGAACCGCGGTTGACTACGTGGGAGTCCAGCGTCATAGCCATTACGCTAGCTGCTGGTTCCCCTAGCTTTTGATCGATGTAGCGCTTTGACAAACATGTATTTCCTCTTCCCACTTGTCGCTTTTTAATTTTTAAAAATAATTTTTCAATTTTATTTATTATTACTATTTAAAATTTGCTATAGGGCACAAGCCCTTATCAGAGAGAGAGAGAGAGACAGAGAGAGGGAAGTGAGAAAGCAAGCTGCCAGGTCCGGGACTTAAACTGTGGTCAGCCCTATGGGAATCCAGCAGCACCTTAACCATTACCATCTGGTGGCCCCCCCCATTTGTCACTTTTGCTTCTACAACACTCTGAAATCTGGAAGACCCAGCACCTTTTATTCAAGATCTCTTGGATATTGTGGTGTCTTGGAAGTTGTCCTCAGCCCTGGCCCAAATAAAACTCTTGTACAAGGCACAGCCTCGGGGACCGTTACAGACAGGTACACACATGCAGATTAACACCCAGAATATTCTCAACCATGCACCATGGGAGAGAGCCCTGTCTGCGGGAGTGTGGCCGAGGCTGTGCGGAGTTTAGGATAGAGTCCCTCTTTTGCCAGGAGGGACACTGCCTTCGGCATGAGTGCTGTGGGTAGTGTGCAGTGAGGCTAATGAGAGAATAAAGTGTCGCATGTGCCTATGTGTGGCCCTCCCTCTGCCCCAGGTAAATCTCCCAGTATCACCTCCCTCTGGGGTCTCCCTATAGCTGCTGTAACAAACTGCCACAAACATGGCGACCGAGAGCAGCACACACTTATTCTCTTGCAGCTCTGGGGGTCAGGAGTCCAAAGTCAGCTTCTCTGGGCGGGTGCAGGGCTGGCTCTTCCTCAGCTCCTCCGGCACGCCTTGGGTCCTGGCCACATTGTGCTGATCTTTGCTTCCCTAGTCACATTGCTTGTCTTTTACTTTCCCTTTTTATTTTTTAAAAATTATTTTATTGGGAACCAGCAGTTAGCATAATGGCTATGTCGCTGGACTCCCACGTAGTCGACAGCGGTTTGCGTCCTGGACCCGGTGGCTTAAAACTCACACAGGGCGCGTGTGCGTGCGTGCCCAAGATCCCGAGAGGAGAATGGAGGAGAAGAGATTGCGGCGTGGCCATCCCCCCTGGGGGGTGATTTCTCGCTTTCTGTCTCTCTGTCTCTCTCTGTCTGTCTGGCGAGCGCACACGCCCTATAGCGAAAACCTCTCAAAAAAATTATTTTATTTAACTTTACTTACTCATTTATTTTCATTTGATCAGAGAGGGACCGAGTGAGAAAGAGAGAGAAAGAGAGAGGTAAGTGAGAAAGCAAGCTGCCAGGTCCAGAACTTGAACAGCGGTCGGCCATGTGGGAGTCCAGTGCCCTAACCACCATGTCATCTACTGGCCCCAACTTTCTCTTTTTAAAAGAGATTTTTTTTTTTTCTTTCAGAAAGATGAAAGGAGAGAGAGATGGAGAAAGAAGTCATCCTCAATAGAGTCTCAAACCGTAATGGCCCGGCCCCTCCCAACCTTCCCGGGCAGCCATGATGAATGTGCACTCAGCAGATGCCACTGGGTCTACTGGGGACCCAAACCTGCCCTCTGCTGTGTGGACCCAGCACGCTTGAGCAGGGCATGACCCCTGTATCACTGAGCCTTCCTGCCTTTTAATTTTTTTTTGTAGTCCAATTTCCCTCTGATGCCCTTTAAAAAGACATAGATTTAGGGGTCATCAGGTGGCATGGTGGTTAGGGCAAGGCATCTGCACTCCCACATGGGCAACCGTGGTTTGAGTCCCAGACCAGGAGGCTTGAAATTCATGCCAGGCACATGTGCATGCATGCCCAAAATCCCAAGAGGAGAATGGGGGAAATGGGATTGTGGTGTGGACATCCCCGCTGGGAGGGGCAGTTTCTTGCTTTCTGTCTCTTTGTTTCTCCGGTGAGCACCTGTGCTCTATAGCAAAAAAAAGAAAAAAAAAGAAAAAAACTGAATCACATTTTGGGTCCATCTTGATAATCTGGGATAATCGTCCCATCTCGAAAGCCTTAACCACATCTGTAAAGTTACTTTTGCCATATAAGGAAACAGATTCCAATTCCAGGGGTACTGATGTAGATACATTTGGGGGTCATTATCTAGCCTCCCACATACCACAGTTCTTCTATAATAATAGAAGCCATCACCCAAATAGTTATACAATGATGTTCTCTAATTATTAGCTCTAAGCTCTTATGGGTTGAGGCCTGGGCAAAGGGCTGTAAGTACATTACCTGGTCTAATTCTTCCAGCAGTCCGCTGTGGCAGGTGCTGTTGCTACCCTGAAGATGCGGGTGTAGACTGCTGAGTTAAGGAAGGGAGCAGCCTGGTCTAGCCCGGGAGCCCTTCGCCACCACCCTAGGCTGGCCCCTCACGAGCATGGGAACCACAATGTGCTTACCCTCTGACGCCGCCTCCTGGCAGAGGCTTCCGAAAACTTTGTGTGTGTCAAATCTTATAAACTGGACCTTACTAAAAGATGCTGGCTCCTTTGCGACTTCTTCCTGCCATCATTCCATGATGTTGGGCCTTCCCAGCTTCAATATCTGTTGAACTCGGACTACAGACTGGGGAGTCGCTTGTCGGTGCTGGGGCAAACTGGGGGGATCTTTGAAAGTCGGGGGCTCAGCTCAGGCCTGTGCAGGTAGTATGTCCTGGGGAATGCTGGGCATAGCTTGTCTTTGAGGCACTGTTAGCCAGAGCCCGAGTGCTTGTGTGAAGGCCTGAGTGCTTGTGGGCCCCCAAATTCATATATCGAAACCTAACCCCAGTGTGATGATATTAGAAGATGGGGCCAGACCTAAGGTGCTGGACTCCCACACATGACCAACCATGGTTTGAGGCCTGGACCTGGCAGCTTGAAAATCATGCTGGGCACATATGCATGCATGCCCAACATCCCAAGAGGAGAATGGAGGAGAAGGGCTTGTGGTGTGGCCATCCCCCTTGGGAGGTGATTTCTCACTTTTTCATTCACTCTCTCTCTGGGGAGTACACATGCCTTATGGCAAAAACATTTTTTAAAAAATTACTTATTTGATGTATTTATAATTATTTTTTACTTTTGACCAGAGAGAGACAGAGAGAGAGAAAGTGAGAAAGCAAGCCACCGAGTCCAGGACTTGATCCACAGTCGGCCATGTGGGAGTCCAGTGGCCCAACCACCACACCACCTGGGGCCCCCATGGCAAAAACCTCAAAAAAAGGACCAGCAGATGGCATAGCAGTTACATTGCTGGACCACCCCCCCCACCCAATGGCCAACCACAGTTTAAGTCCCAGACCTGGTGGCTTCAAAATCATGCTGGGCACATCTGTGTGTGTGTCCAAGATCCTGGGAGGAGAATGGAGGAGAAGGGATTGCGACATCACTATCCCCCCGGGTGTGGGGGGGATTTCTCACTTTTCTTTTCACTGTCTCTGACTCTCTCTCTCTGGTGAGCACGTGTGTCCTAAGGCACAAACTTCTTAAGGAAAAAACAAAAGAAAGAAAGGAAGAAAAAGAAAGAGAAAGAAAGAAAGAAAAGAAAAGAAAAAAAAGAAAAGAGAAGAAAAGAAAAAAAAGAAAAGAAAAAAAGAAAAGAAAGGAAGGAAGAAAAAGATGAAGATGAGGCCTTTGGGAGATGATTAGGCCATCGGGGTAGCATCCTCATGAATGGACTTACTGCCCTTATTAGGGGCCAAAGAGACCACAGGTCTTCCCTTCCTCCACGTGAAGATACGGTTAGAAGGTGCCACCTTTGAACTAGGCCCTCACTCTTGTTGATTTGCTGGTCTCAACCTTGGACTTAGCCCTGGTTTATGGTGCAGGCAGTAGCATGCTGACCTATGGTGCGGGAAGCCACACGGCCCACCATGGGTTCAGAGCCTGAGTCGACTTGGAACATGTTGGAGGCAACAGGTGCCAAGGTCCTGGTGAACTGCAGGACTGGGAAGGGGATTCCGGTGTGATGAGACCCTGTCGAGAGTGCCTGTCATTCTCTCTGTCTCTCTCCTGTGTGTGTACCCATGTGCTCTGTCATTACTGGGGCTGAATGGTGGCGCAGGGGTAAGCCTGATACTTTGCGAGACTGACCCACGTGGAAGGTACCTCGCCAAATGCTCTGGGCACACGTGCCCACGATCTGGGGCTGGCTGAGTCTGGGGGTCGATTACAACATCCGGACCCTGTTGGGAGTGCTGTAAGCTCTGTCTCTGAGTCATGGAATAAAGAAAGGAACTTCAAAAAAAGATTCTATTATTACTCTCTTAGTTAGCCACTGCTGTGTAACAAATTGCCTGGTTCCTCAAGAATTTAGTAGCTTAAAATAACCAGCATTTATTATTGCATGTTTTCTGTGTTTGGGAGTCTGGGGCCTCTGGCTCCGTCTCTCTAAGGCGTCCACCAGGGCTGCAGTCATTTCAAGGGAACGGGGAGGATCCTTTTCCAAGCTCACTGGCAGGCTTGGTGGCAGACTTTGGATCCTCGCTCGCTGCTGGTCAGAGATACCAGACGTTGGCATGTGGGCCTCTCCACAGGGGAGGTCACAGTGGCATTAATGGCTTTTCTTTTTCTTCTTCTTCTTCTTTTTTTTTTTTAGAGGGAGATTTTTGCTATAGGGTGCGTGTGCTCGCCAGGGAGACAGAGAGAGACAGAGAGACAGAGAGCATGAAATCACTCCCAGGGGGGATGGCCACCCCTTCTCCTTCATTCTCCTCTCAGGATTTTGGGCATGCATGCATACGTACCTGGCATGAGGTTTAAACCACCAGGTCTGGGAATCGAACCACAGTCAACTACTGGGATTCCAGTGACATAACCATTACTCCATCTACTGGTCCCTCTAACGGCTTTTCTTAGAGCAAGTGAGAGAGAGAGTGAGGGGGCAAATGAGACACAAGTCAGAGTCCTTTCGGAGACTAATTTCAGAGCTCAGGTCCCAGGGCTGGCTGGTGGCGCAGCAGGAAATGTGATGCTCTGTGGGCTGACCTCCCTGAGTGCGTTGGCACGCATGTGCCTGTGACCCGGAAGTCCGGGGTGGATCACAGCATCTGCACCCTGTGCTATCTCTCTGTCTCTCTCACTCATGGAAGAAAGAAACTTTAAAAGGCAAAGCAAAAGAGACCAGCAGATGGTGCAATGGTTATGTCGCTGGACTCCCACATAGTTGACCACGGTTCGAGTCCTGGACTTGGTGGCTTAAAACTCAGGTCGAATGTGCGTGCCCAAGATCCCAAGAGGAGAATGGAGGAGAGGGGATTGTGGTGTAGCCATCCCCCTGGGGGGGGGGATTTCTCACCTTCTCACCTTCTGTCTCTCTGGCAAGCACATACGCCCTATAGCAAAAATATCTCAAAGAAAGAAAACAACAACAGAAAAAAAATAAAGCAAAAAAGACTTCTCCTCAATATCCCTGGTTGGAAGTCAGATGGCAGAACAGAGAGGACCTGGGCTACAGGTCAGAGAACCAAACCTTGGGAGCCCATGCAGTCTGTTTTTTATATTTTTTTATTTTTTATTTTTTTCCATAGCCAAAGGTTAGGCTTGGCTTCCTAGTAAAATGATTTTCTTTTTTTTTTTTTTTTTTCTTTTTTCTTTTAGAAATTTTTGCTATAGGGCACATGTGCTCACTACAGAGACAGAGACAGTGGGAAAGTGAGAAATTTACCCCCTGGGGGGATGGCCACTCCCAGTTCCTTCTCCCCCATTCTTCTCCTGGGATCTTGGGCATGCATGCACACTTGCTCAGCATGACTTTTAAGCCACCAAGTCCAGGATTCAAACCATGGTTGGCCATGCAGGAATCCAGTGATGTAACTACTATGTCATCTGCTGGCCCCTAAAGTTATTTTCTTAATTAGGAATGTTACTTAGTTAAGGGACCAGCAGATGGCATAATGGTTATGTTGCTGGACTCCCACATGACTGATGGTGGTTCAAGTCCTGGGCCTAGCAGCTTGAAATTCACGCTGCATACATGTCCAAAATTCTGAAAGGAGGATGGAGGAGAAGTGATTATGGCGTGGTCATCCCCACTGGGGAGTGATTTCTCGCTTTCTGTCTCTCTGTCTCCCTTGCAGGTTTATGCATCCTATAGCAAAAACATAACAAAACAAATCACCAAAAAAACTCTCTAAAAAACAAAAGAGTTAAGAGTGTCACACTTTAGGGACCGCCAGGTGGCGTAATGGCTGTGTTGCTGGACTCCCATGTAGTCGACCACAGTTTGAGTCCCAGACCCGGTGGCTAAAACTCATTCCGGGTGCTTGTGTGTGCGTGCCCAAGATCCCGAGAGGAGAATGGAGGAGAAGGGATTGCGGCATGGCCAACCTCCTGGGGGGTGATTTCTCACTTTCTGTCTCTTTCTGTCTTTCTGGTGAGCACACGTGCCCTATAGCAAAAACCTCTTTAAAAAAAAAAGTGTCACACTTTTAGCCAAAAAGACCTAAAACTGAATAGAGAGGTAAAGCAAATCCAACCCACAGGATTCATATTTTTGTGTTATATTTAAGAATCAGCTGGGGTATTTGGGATTTTAAATGTTCATAATGTTTAAGAGAATCTGGCATGTTAGGAAATGTGACATATTTGTCCTGCAAATGGAAGTCTTCCAATGTAAATTGTGTAATCGAGTAATTCATTATTTTAGATTTGTGATTTTTTCTCTGAAACACGAATAAAAGAATTTTACTCATAGTGAATAAATGGAACGGAAGCATTAAAAAATCTTGATATATTTAATTTATTATAAGAACTAAGTACTTGGGAAGGTTTTGCTTCTTACAAGTGTCGGTCGAGGCGCTGAAGAAAATCGAAGTTTCAATTTGTGAAAGCAGAATGTTTAAGGGAATTCAATGAACTAAGATCCTAAGTGGGATGTGTGTCTGTTGAAACTGGAGTTGGTGGAACATTAATCAAAGAGCTCTCTGAAAGTGACTATTAACATTTCCTAGATTTATAAATAGAATCATACTTAGGAGTAGAGCTTCGAAGCCTAAGGAAGACAATGTTGTAAACGGCCGCTTTAATAGATTGATAATTAACTTAAAACACGAAGTGATCAGTCTTTTCTACACACAAGACTTCCTCCAGTGGCATCAGAAAATTCACAGGGACACTGTCTCCTCTGCTGATGTCTAAAAGCCACCCCTCGACATGTAGGTTTAAGTGACTACCCTGAGAGAAGTAGAGCTACACACACACAGTTGTCCCCAACCTGTCTCCCTTTGATCCTTAGATGTAGGAGATGGCTCCTGAGATGGCCCCCAATGATCTCTGCCTCCTTGAATTCTAGTCTAGTCCATTCTGTTGCTAGTGAAAAAAAAAAAAAAAGACTAGCAGTTAGCGTAATGGCTATGTCGCTGGACTCCCACGTAGTCGACCACAGTTCGCGTCCCAGACCCGGTGGCTTAAAACTCACGCCGGGCGCGTGTGCGTGCGTGCCCAAGATCCCGAGAGGAGAATGGAGCAGAAGGGATTGCGGCATGGCCATCCCCCCTGGGGGGTAATTTCTTACTTCTGTCTGTCTGTCTCTCTCTCTGTGTGGCGAGTGCAAGCGCCTTATAACAAAAACCTCTCAAAAAACAAACAAACAAACAAACAAAACCAAAAAAAACCCACCCTGAACTGGGCAATTTATAAGAATAGAGGCTTGGGGGAACCAGCAGTTAGCATAATGGCTATGTCGCTGGACTCCCAGGTAGCTGACCGCAGTTCGCGTCCCAGACCCGGTGGCTTAAAACTCACGCCGGGCACGTGTATGTGCGTGCCCAAGATCCCGAGAGGAGAATGGAGGAGAAGGGATTGCGGCGTGACCATCCTCCCTGGGGGGTGATTTCTCGCTTTCTGTCTCTATGTCTCTCTCTGTCTGGCGAGCGCACGCGCCCTATAGTGAAAATCTCTCAAAAAAAAAAATTAAATAAAAAAAAAAAAAAAAGAATAGAGGTTTGGGGCCAGCAGATGGTGTGGTGGGTAAGGCACTGGACTCCCACGTGGCCTGCTGCAGTTTGAGTCCAGGACTGAATGGCTTCAAACTCACACTGGGCACATGTACATACATGCTCAAAATCCCTAGAGGAGAATAGAGGAGAAGGGACTGTGTCATGATCATCCACCCCCTGGGGGGGGTGATTTCTCACTGTCTTTCTCTCTCTCCTCTCT
The DNA here is from genome assembly GCF_000334495.1 of Tupaia belangeri chinensis. Classification (NCBI taxonomy): domain Eukaryota; kingdom Metazoa; phylum Chordata; class Mammalia; order Scandentia; family Tupaiidae; genus Tupaia; species Tupaia belangeri. The sequence goes on from NW_006198801.1 coordinate 1,939,239, forward strand.
GGAGAATGCACGCATCTTATGGTAAAAAAACTAAAGAAAAAAAAAAAGGAAAAAAAAAAAGAATAGAGGTTTGTTCAGCTCATGGTTTGGAAGTCTGAGGTCCAGGAACTGCAGCTGGTGAGGGTCTTCTGGCTGCATTACAACCTGGTGGCGAGCAGGAGTGCGTGGATGTGTCATATGTCTCTCATCCGATGCCATTCCCTGGCCTTATAAATCAACCGGAAGTCAAACACGGGCACCCATCCTGATATCTTGATCCTAACCTCCGGAAAACCCCAAACATGTCTACATTTAACTCTGACTATGTTAGTTTCGGGATCAGCAGGTGGGGTAAGGGTTATGTCACTGGACTCCCATGTAGTCAACTGTGGTTTAAGTCCTGGATCTGGTGGCTTAAAACTCATGCTGGGTGTGTGTGTGTGTGGGGGGGGGCATGCCCAAAACCCTGAAAGGAGACTGGCAGAGAGGGGATTGCGGTGTGGCCATCCCCCTTGACGGAGTGATTTCTTGCTTTTTGTCTCTGTCTCTCCTGTCTCTGCCTCTCTGGCAAGTGCACACACACTATAGCAAAAAAACAAAAACAAAAACAAAAAACAAAAAAACAAAATAAAACACCTTTCTCTCAAAAAAAAAAAAAAAAAAAGAAAGAAAGAAAGAAAAGTTAGTTTCCACTGCAAAGGGCAATGAAGGTTGCAGGTGGAATTAAAATTGCTAATCAGGCCAGCTGGTGATGTGGTTAAGGCGGCTAGATCCCACATGGTCGACCGCATGGCTAAAATTCTGGACCTGGCAGCTTGAAAAACACTCCAGACGTGTGTGCACACGTGCCCCAAATCCTAAGATGAGGATGGAGGAAAAGTTATTGCAGCGTGGCCGTCCTTCTTGGTGAGTGAGGTATCACTTTATGTCCCCACCCCCAGCAAGAGCACACATCCTATAGCAAAGAGACAAACAAACGAAAAACTCTAAGATCAACTGCCCTTGAGAAAGAGATTATCCTGGGTTATCTGGGTGAACCGCTGCAACCACAAGAGTCCTTCACAGTGGAAGAGGGAGCCAGCAGAGAGATAGCAGCGAGGGGAGGACATGGCGTGATGTGGCTGGTTTAGAAGGTGGAGGGAGGGGGGACCAGCAGTTAGCATAATGGCTATGTCACTGGACTCCCATGTAGTAGACTGCAGTTCGCGTCCTAGACCTGGTGGTTTGCGTCCTGGACCCGGTGGCTTAAACTCACGCCAGGCGCGTCTGCGTTGTGTGCCCAAGATCCCAAGAGGAGAATGGAGGAGAAGGGATTGTGGTGTGGCCATCCCCCCTGGGGGGTGATTTCTCACTTTCTGTCTCTTTGTCTCTCTCTCTCTCTTTCTGGCGAGCGCACATTCCCTATAGCAAAAATCTCTGAAAAAAAGGAAAATTAAAAAAAAAAAAAGAAGCTGGAGGAAGGAGCCACAGCCAGAGGGCGCAGGTGACCTCCAGAAGCTCCAGAAGCTGGGACAGGCAGGACACAGATTCTCCCCTAGAGCCTTCAGAAGGAACACAACCCTGCTGACGTGATTTTTTTGGTTAAGTTTTAAATTTATTCCTTCCATGAGTGAGAGATGCAGAGACAGCACCTCCAGCAGAGTCTTGACGTCACAATCTACCTCGGCGTCAGCCAGCCCAAGATCGGGGCATCCATGTGCCCAGTACTCACAGAGGTCCCTGGATGCAAACCTGGAGCCCTCCCCCAGGGTCAGCCTTGCCCGAGCATCGCATTTTACTGTGACACTGTCCGGCCCCCTAGCCGATAGCTTGATTTTAGCCCGGTGAGACCCATTTTGGACTTCTGACCTTCAGAACTGTGAGAGAATATATCTGTGTCATTTAAGGCCACTAAGTCTCTGGCGATATTACAACAGCTGTAGGAAACAAATACAGACTCTAAACCCAGCTATGACCTCCAAGATAGTCAAGGTGTATTTTATTTTATTTTTCTTAAAGGTGTATTTTAAATGGTTGAAACTCTTAGGAGAACTTGAAAATCAAGAATAGGTTCTGGGTAGGACCAGCAGGTGGCATAATGGCTATGTCGCTGGACTCTCATGTAGTCAACCATGGTTCGTGTCCTGGACCCAGTGGCGTGTGTGTGTGCGTGCCCAAGATCCCAAGAGCAGAATGGAGGAGAAGGGATTGCAGTGTGGCCATCCCCCACGTGGGGTGATTTCTTGCTTTCTGTCTCTCTGTCTCTGTTTTTCAGGCAAGCACACGCACCCTATAGGAAAAACCTCTCCAAAAAAAAAAAAAAAAGGAAGAAAGAAAGAAAAAAAGAATAGCTTCTGGGGACCTACAGCAGATAGCGTAATGGTTACATCATTGGACTCCCCCATAGTTGACTGTGGTTGAAGTCCCGGACCTGGTGGCTTAAAATTCATGCCAGGTGTGTGCACATGTGTGTGTGTGTGCCCAAAATCCTGAGAGAAGAATGGAGGAGAAGGAATTGCAGTGTGGCCATCCCCCCTGGGGGAGTGATTTCTTGCTTTCTGTCTCTCTGGTGAGCACATGCACCCTATGGCAAAAATCTCTCCAAAACAGCAACAACAAAAACAAAGAATAGCTTCTAGAGGAGCCAGCAGGTAGTGTGATGGTTGGGGTGCTGGACTCCGTCCACATAGCTGGTTCAAGTCCCGGACCTGGTGGTTCCTTCTCCCCCTCTCTCTGGTCAAAGTAAAAATTAAATTAATAAATTTAAAAAAAAAAAAAGAATAGCTTCTGGAAAAAGATCATCACACAGCTTCCAGTTATAAGGCAGCGTATTAGAAGCATATAAGCTGCAGAAATGAGGAGACTCTTAAGTGCTTTGGCACAATTGAGATACATGTTGAGTTTTCTCCAATGTGACAAGTCTAGAAATGAGTGGTCGAGGCTGGAGACGACCAAGGACAGGCATAATCTCATACTACGGTTTGGATGCGTCCCTCCCAGATTCACGTTTTCAGATTTGGCGAACTGTTTCAACGGTGGTGAGAACGCAGAGACAATTCGCTGATGGTGCTGAAAGTTGGGACCTTTGCACCAGCTGGTGGCATAGTGGCTAAGGTGGCTGATCCCACGTGACGGCCGAGATCCAGTGGCTCAACAATCCCGCCAGGCATGTGCGTGCACGTGCCCAAAGTCCTGATATGGAGGAGAAGGAATTAGGATGTGATTGTTCCCTGTGGGGATGCTGTCCCACTCCCCTGCCCCTGCCCTGTCTTTCCCTGTAAGTACATGCATTCGCTAGCAAAATGAAAAGAAATAAAAGAAAGTTGAGGCCTTTGGGAGGTGATAAGGATTAGATAAAGTCAGCAGAACGAGGCCCCCTAATTGAATTCTGGTAGGCCTGTAAGGAGAGGGAGATGATATTGATATATAATATTAAAAACAGTGAAAACACACATGTGTGCCCTCACAAACACCCCAAGAGACTATGAAAAAACACAGGTATTGGTGATCTCCGAGTGGGATGGAAGGGGAAGGATGGGGAAGGACCCACAACAGGCTTCCAAGGCCTGGCAATGTTCTATTTCAGAATGCAGTTGGTGGACACATAAGGGTTTATTTTATTATCGTTTAAAAATAAATGCACGCGCACACACATCGTTTTCGACTTGTGTAGGGTTTCCTGGGAAACAGGCTCTAGTTGGAGATCTGCAGGCAGATGGTTTTGGGGGAGTGCTGTGTGGGGCGACACTTGTAAGGAAGGGGGTGTGGATGGCAGAAGAAGTCCCATCGCGATGGATAGCCTGCAGCTAGAGCTGTGCTGGTCTTGCAGAGAACTTGAGCTATCATGGCCCTTTTGAGCCCTAACTGAGACTTGGGAACACCTTTTGGACTCCCTTATTGACCATACATAGAATGTGGGCAGCCCCTAGAGTAGGCCACGATCTTGATCCAGAAGGCTTTTTCCTTCGTCTCTTCTCTTCTCCTTTCCCCTCCTCTCTTCCTCCTTCTCCGTTTTTTTTTTTTTTTTCTTTGCTACAGCATGCATGTACTCACCAGAGAGACAGATGGAGGGGGAGAGGAGGAAGCACCCCATGGGGAATGGTCACGCTGCAATCCCTTCTCCTCCATCTCTCCCTCCTTTGGGGATTTTGGGCACACATATACACATACCTGGCACATTTCTCAAACCACCAGGTCCATAACCAACCAGGCCACAGGCCACAGAGCTGGCCCCTTTTCTTTCTTTTTTTTTTTTTTTTCCTTTTTTTGGAGAGGTTTTTGCTATAGGGCACATGTGCTTGCCAGAAAGACAGAGAGAGACAGAGAGACAGAAAGCGAGAAATCGCCCCCCCCGGGGGGGGGATGGCCACACCGCAATCCCTTCTCTTCCATTCTCCTCACAAGATCTTGGACACTCATGCACATGCGCCAGGCGTGAGTCCAGCGACATAGCCATTATGCCAACTGCTGGTCCCCCTTTCCTTTTCTTTTTTAACTTTATTTCTTGAAAGAGAAAGAGAGAGAAGGATATTAGGTTGTTGGTAAAGTCATGACATGTTTTTTCTTTCCTTCTATTTTTTCTTTTTTTAAGAGCAAGATTTTTGCTATAGGGCACATGAACTTGCCAGAGAGACAGAGAGAGATGAAAAGCAAGAAATCACTGTCCTGGGGGATGGCCACGCTGCAATCCCTTCTCCTTTAGTCTCCTCTTGGGATTTTGGACACACATGCACATGTGCCTGGCATGAGTCTGAAGCCGCCAGGTCTGGGACTCAAACTGGGGTTGAATATGTGGGAGTTCAATGACATAACCATTACGCCATCTGCTGGTCCCCATGATGTATTTTTCTATGCAAAATTGCGTCATGACTTTTCCAACGACCCAATGGGTACCTTAAACAGTGTCTCACCACCATCTTTCCTTCTAGCCTGCCAGATTCAGAAAAACAAACAAAACAACAACAGCAAAAACACATTACACAGAACCGTCTTTTTTTTTTTTTTAA
>NW_006198801.1:1945875-1951703 GCF_000334495.1 Tupaia belangeri chinensis
TTCTCCTTTTTTTTTTTTTTTTTCTTTGCTACAGCATGCATGTACTCACCAGAGAGACAGATGGAGGGGGAGAGGAGGAAGCACCCCATGGGGAATGGTCACGCTGCAATCCCTTCTCCTCCATCTCTCCCTCCTTTGGGGATTTTGGGCACACATATACACATACCTGGCACATTTCTCAAACCACCAGGTCCATAACCAACCAGGCCACAGGCCACAGAGCTGGCCCCTTTTCTTTCTTTTTTTTTTTTTTTCTTTTTTTTGGGGAGGTTTTTGCTATAGGGCACGTGCACTCGCCAGACAGACACAGAGAGACAGAAAGCGAGAAATCACCCCCCAGAGGCCCCCGGGGGGGGGATGGCCACACCGCAATCCCTTCTCTTCCATTCTCCTCACAAGATCTTGGACACTCATGCACATGCGCCAGGCGTGAGTCCAGCGACATAGCCATTATGCCAACTGCTGGTCCCCCTTTCCTTTTCTTTTTTAACTTTATTTCTTGAAAGAGAAAGAGAGAGAAGGATATTAGGTTGTTGGTAAAGTCATGACATGTTTTTTCTTTCCTTCTATTTTTTCTTTTTTTAAGAGCAAGATTTTTGCTATAGGGCACATGAACTTGCCAGAGAGACAGAGAGAGATGAAAAGCAAGAAATCACTGTCCTGGGGGATGGCCACGCTGCAATCCCTTCTCCTTTAGTCTCCTCTTGGGATTTTGGACACACATGCACATGTGCCTGGCATGAGTCTGAAGCCGCCAGGTCTGGGACTCAAACTGGGGTTGAATATGTGGGAGTTCAATGACATAACCATTACGCCATCTGCTGGTCCCCATGATGTATTTTTCTATGCAAAATTGCGTCATGACTTTTCCAACGACCCAATGGGTACCTTAAACAGTGTCTCACCACCATCTTTCCTTCTAGCCTGCCAGATTCAGAAAAACAAACAAAACAACAACAGCAAAAACACATTACACAGAACCGTCTTTTTTTTTTTTTTTAAGAGGTTTTTGCTATAGGGCGCATGCACTCGCCAGACAGACAGAGGGAGACAGAGAGACAGAAACCAAGAAATCACCTCCCAGGAGGGATGGCCATGCCGCAATCCTTTCTCCTCCATTCTCCTCTCGGGATCTTGGGCACGCACATACACGTGCCCGTCGTGAGTTTTAAGCCACCAGGTCTGGGACGCGAACCGCGGTCGACTATGTGGGAGTCCAGCGACATAGCCATTATGCTAACTGCTGGTCCCAGAACCGTCTTCTTTCATAAACAGGTTAGTAGACCATTGGTCATCTTAGCTCAAGGGCACTGGCTGGAAGAACTCAGACTGCTGGTGTGCATAGTGTTTGTGTTGTCAAGAGAAACAGTGTGTGTGTGTGTGTGTGTGTGTGTGTGTGTGTGTGAGAAAGAGAGAGAGAGAGAGAGAGAGAGCGCAAGCTATTCCTCAATGTCCTTAGGGGATCTGTTCTTTCTACTTTTTTAAAAAGAATTATTTTATTTAACTTTGTTTATTTAAATTTGACCAGAGAGGTACAGAGTGAGCGAGAGAGAGAAGGAAAGTGAGAACGCAAGCTGCCAGGTTCGGGACTCAGACTGTGGTCAGCCATGTGAGTCCAGTGCCCTTAACCACCATGCCACCTGCTGGCCCCTCTATTTTTTTTTAAGAGAGAGTTTTGCTATAGGGTGTTGTGCGCATAGAAGAGACAGAGAGACAGAAAGCAAGAAATCACCCCTCGGGGAGATGGCCACGTCGCAATCCCTTTTCTTCCATTCTCCTCTAGGGATTTTGGGCATACACACACATGTGCCCAGTGTGAGGTTTATTATTATTATTTTTGCTATAGGGCGCGTGCGCTTGCCAGACAGACAGAGAGAGACAGAGAGACAGAAAGTGAGAAATCACTCCCCAGGGGGGATGGCCACACCACAATCCCTTCTCTTCCATTCTCCTCTCGGGATCTTGGGCACGCATGTGCATGCACCCGGCGTGAGTTTTAAGCCGCCGGGTCTGGGATGCAAACCGCGGTCGACTACATGGGAGTCCAGCAACATAGCCATTACGCTAACTGCTGGTCCCCCCAGTGTGAGTTTTAAGCCACTGAGTCTAGGACTCGAACAAGTGGTCGACTGCATGGGCATCCAGCAACATAACCATCATGCCATCTGCTGGTCCCTCGAAATGAGTTTTAAGCCATCAGGTCCAGGACTCTGCAGATAACTTCATGGGAGTCTAGCAATGTAACCATTATGCCATCAGCTGGTCCCAGAGGATTGATTCTAGGAGCCCTGCGGATACCAAATCCATGGATGCTCAAATCCCTCCCTTGTATAAAATGGTGTAGGTTTTGTATATAACCCATGCACTTCATCTCTAAATGACTTTTAAGTGATCTTACCATCAGATATAAATGAAAAGAAAAATACATAAACTTCTTCAGCATTTTTCTTTCAGAGGATCATCTCCTCTCCTATTTGGTAACAATTGGTGGGGGCTGACTACATCCGTGGTGGGTTGAATCTGCAAATACAGAACCCACAGGTGTGGAAGATGTGTGTGCGTGTGTGTTTGCATGCATGTGTGCGTGTGCGTGCTGTGCTCATGCAGTTATGAAGTCCAAGAAGTCCCACGATCCACTGTCTGCAGAGAACCAGGCTAGCCAATGGTGTCAATTCCAGTGGGAGTCCGAAGGCCTGAGAACTGTGGGGTGGGGTAGGGCAGTGGTATAAGTCTGAGTCTGAAGGTTTGACAACCAGGACTGCCAGTGTCTGAGGGCAGGAGACAATGGATGTCCCCATTCAAACAGACGGAATGGACCTGTCCTTCCTTTGCTTTTTATTGTATTCAGGCCTTTTGAGGACTGGATAATGCCCACTCACATTGGTGAGGGTGATCTTCATTCCGTCTAGTGATTTAAATGCTAATAATCTCTTCTGGAATCACCAGAAATAATGTACCAACTATCTGGGTATCTCAGAGCCCAGGAAAGGTGACACGCAAGTTAACCATCACATTGCTCCTCTTTGCTTTCTGCAGTGTCCTACGAGAGAAGAACTCAAGCAAGAATCAGCCAGTTGGTAAGCAAAGGTGGGAGGAACTGGATCTCTGCTAAGGGATTTGTCTAAACTTGTGGTCTGTAGTCTAAAATAACCAGACTCCGGACACTTGTCATTTTGCAGAGTGGGAAAAGCTAACGCTTTGTGCTCCTGGCACTCAGAGCATTTCTCAAAAGTTCCATACATTTCTTTTTTTCTTTTTCTTTTTCTTTTTTCTTTTTTCTCTTTTCTTTCTTTTCTTTCTTTTCTTTTCTTTTCTTTTCTTTTCTTTTCTTTTCTTTTCTTTTCTTTCTTTCTTTTTTTTTTTTTCCCGAGAGTTTTTTGCTATAGGGCGTGTGCACTCGCCAGAAAGACAGAGAGAGAGACAGAGAGACAGAAAGCGAGAAATCACCCCTCAGGGGGGATGGCCACACCGCAATCCCTTCTCCTCCATTCTCCTCTCGGGATCTTGGGCACGCACGCACACGCGCCGGGTGTGAGTTTAAGCCACCAGGTCCGGGACTCAAACCGTGGCTCCATGGGAGTCCAGCGACATAGCCATTACACTAACTGCTCATCCCCCATACAACATTTCTGAGACGATGCAAGGCAACCTCACTACAAACATCCCTTTGAAGATGTCGGCTGCAGTAGCGCACTGCCAAGATGCTGCTACTCAGGAGGCAGGGCCACAGGGAAGGCCCTTTTTTATTTTCTGGCCCACCTTCAAAGATAGGCATGGTGTAGTCCCACCTGTTTGGCAGGATGAGGAAGGAGGATCCAGTAAGATCCCTCCTTAAAAAAAAGAAAAATAAATAAACAATGTTATCACACCCAAGCTATTGATTCAGATGGCTTCCAGATCATATCCTTTTGTTGAGAGAGAGAGGGTGGGGCTGCTCAGAGTCAGAAAGATAAACAAGGAGGTTCCACATATTTCAAAACAGTAACTAAATGATTTGGGAGTGCGAGTAGGTTCTCAAGGAACTGAATGGAGAACTGCGGAAGAACCCCGGTAGCAGGCTTGAAGCTTCTGTCTTTAGAAGGCTCTGCCTGCAAGATTGACCCTCGGCTGACATCAGGAAACTTGGGTTTGGGAAATGTTTCCACCAATCCCTAATGCACAGGTCAAATTTATAATAATAATAATAATAACAAATAAAATGAAATAAATAAAATTTTTTTAAAAAAGAAAGTTTGATGGAGAATAGAACATCTACTCTCAAAGTACCTGTCCACAGGGGACTTTTTTTTTTTTTTTTTTTAGTTTTACTATGGGGCATGCAAGCTCACTAGAGAGAGACAGACAGAGAGAGAGAGAGAGAGAGAGAGAGAGGGAAAGTGAGAAGGCACTCCCCAGGGAGGTTGGCCTCACCACAATCCCTTCTTCATTCCCTTCTTAGAATAGAATTTTGGGCATATGTGTCTGGTTTTTTTTTTTTTCCAAGCCACCAGGTCCAGGACTTGAACTGCATAGTTAGCCATTTGGGATCCAGCAACTCTAACCATCCCACCACTGGCTGGCCCAGTGACTTAATGTTTACAGAGGGAAATATACTAAATCTATAGTGAAGAAATCTGGGAAATGCCACCTTAACCGAGTAATCAAAGTTATTTTCATGAGCAATGGTACAAATGGATATTATGGGCCTCCTGCACCTTAACCCTGGTGGCCAGAAGAGGAAATGGAGACAGTTCTCCCTGTTCCCTTGTGGAAAAGTCCTCTGCATCATCATCCCACACTGGGCCAAAGCTGTCTCCTGACAGGGAGGGGTAGGAATTTCTGTAGGTTCAAAAGATTCAGGGTCAAAACCTTCAGAGTTATCTGCTCCGTGGTTCCAAGTCCTGGGCTTTCCTACCTAGGGTTCTGACTTTGGACAGCAGACTTTGGGCACTCATGCACCAGCTTGATTTTCAAGCCACTGGAGTCAGGACTCAAACCACACAGTTGGCCGTGTGGGATCCAACTACCCTAACCACCATACCCCTGGTTGGGCCTTGAGATGGATTTAGAAGAGCAAAAGATTTGGGGGGGGGCGGGGGCAGATGAAGACTTGTGAAAGGAAAAGCATTGGGAAAGAGGAGCTGCCAGACCGTGATGCAAACCTGGTGACATCTCTGGCAACCCACTGGGGAGCTCTGGAGCAAAGATCACCTGGTAGAAGGGTCCTGCACTGGACTGAAATGGCCCAGCTGCCTAGGAAGAGCAACACCTCAGCTGTCCTCACCTTGCTGGCTCGTCGGCTGGAACTGTGCCAAACTGGCTCAGGAGCTAAAGCAGACTGAGGGAACGGCTGAGAGGTGTTACCTAGCAGCTCGCTATAGTGAGCAGCAAGTTCCTACTCAAAGGGTCATCTGCGAGGCATGCCTCTATGTACCACAGGGCAGTGAACTCAGACTCTCGCTCTCTTTCTTTCTCTTTCTCTCTCTATATATTCCCTGAGAATGTATTAACCCTGGTGTCCAGAAGAGAAAATGGAGGCAGCTCTCCCTGTTCCCTTGGTGGAGAAGTCCTCTGTATTGTCATCCCACACCACGTCAGAGCTGTCTCGTAACAGAGGGGTTGGAATTTCTACAAGTGCGCACTCTGCGTGTGCGTGTGTGTGCGTGCTGTGGGAAGCTGCACACCAGCGAGTCTGCCGAGGTTTCTCAGAGAGCAAACAATTACCATGATTGGTTCCCTTCCAAAAACCTGACCTTCGAAACCTTGCTCTGATTGGCCACTAGAATCCCTCAAATTTGCATATCTGGCACCTCATGATTGGTCCAAAAGCAACCAATCATAACCCACCG
>NW_006198801.1:1951956-1953171 GCF_000334495.1 Tupaia belangeri chinensis
GAAGAGCTGTGACACCGTGTCGTCGCCGTGCTGCTCACAGTAGATGACACGACACTGCGTCGTCTCTGTGTTGTACCGTGCTGCCCACAATAAACGGACGACATTGTCGTCTCCGTGCTGTAACACTACGCCGCTTGTCCCGGCTCTCACTCCTTCACTCAGGAAACCTGTTCGGCTGTCCCCCCGGGTCGGGACAGCGTGTGTGTGTGTGTGCGTGTGTGTGCGTGTGTATGTGTGTGTATGTCTGCGGTGAGAGAGCCTGGGAACTGTAATAGCAACATCCCAATGGTAATGAGCACGTCAATGCCCAGGGTTTGGTCTCTACATACCTCCACTGGACGTATGAGATGAGCCTGGCATGCGGTGTAGTACCAGAAAAGCGAGGATGTGGTCAAAAACTGTTGAGGACATGTCGAAAGGACAATAGGAAGCAGCTTGAAGGGACTCTCAGTGGCCACGTCTGGGAAAATCTGAATACTGAGATAAATTATGAGAATTTTATGAACCAAACCATGTTCCTGGCAGAATTTATATGCTGAAGCCTTAACTCTGAGTGTGACTATGTTTGGAGACAGGGCCTACAAAAAGGTAATTAAGAGGCCAGCAGGTGGTGTGGTGGATTTTTGCCCCAGGCCACATGGGCTTGTTGGAGAGAGACGGAGAGACTAAGAGAGAGGGGAAGTGAGAAGAGACATCAGGGATGTGTGTCCACAGAGGACAAGCCATGTGAGGACAGAACAAGTCAAGGCCATCAGTAAGCCAAGGAAAGAGATCTTAAGAGAAAGCAAAACTAGCAGCATCTTGACCTTGGACGTCCAGCCTGCAGAAACGTGGGGAACAGATTTCTGTTGTGAAAGCCACCCACTCCATGGTGTTCTCTTATGGCAGCCCAAGCACACTGGCATAGAGAGTAATGTCACAACCCACTGAAAATAACCACCTAAAGTCAGTGAATATAAATAGGTAAGTGAATAAAGTGATGAGGAATGGTAAACATATATACACAGATATGTACAGCTCTGACCCAGTGTGGGATGACAATACAGAGCACTTCTCCGCAAGGCCACAGGGGGAGCTGCCTCCACTTCCTCTTCTGGCAACCAGGGTTAATACGCCCTCAGGGAATATATAGAGATAGAGAGACAGAGAAAGAGAGAGAGTCTGAGTTTACGCTCTGTGGTATGTATATATATAAATATATATAAATATAAATAT
>NW_006198801.1:1953202-1958136 GCF_000334495.1 Tupaia belangeri chinensis
AAAAGATCTTGGGACCAGCAGTTAGCATAATGGCTATGTCGCTGAACTCCCATGTAGCCGGCCGCAGTTCGAGTCCCGGACTCGGTGACTTAAACTCATGTTGGGCACGTGTGCATGCATGCCCAAGATCCCAAGATCCCAAGAGGAGAATGGAGGAGAAGGGACTGTGGCATGGCCATGCCCCCTGGGGGGTGATTTCTCGTTTTCTATCTGTCTGTCTCTCTCTGTCTTTCTGGCAAGCGCACACGCCCTATAGCAAAAACCTCTCCAAAAAACCAAACAAACAAAAAGGATCTCTCTCCAAAAGTAAAAAAAAAAAAAAAAGTTGTAGAGTTAGAGAACTTACAAAACTCTAATTACAAAGAGAAAAGAGTAACTTGACTGCAAAGGTTGGTGGACACCACTTCAAATAGATCAAGTGGTTAAGGTGAGTATCATGAATGAAATGGGACAAATCGAAATCATGCAGCACATGATGAGATGTGATGAGGACTAAAAAAGGCACTTCTGTGACCTTCTTGCCAAAGATACACAATCTGAATCTAATTATAAGGAAACATCAGACAAAACTAAACAGGGCAAAACTGGTCTACACTCTGTGGATTTATTTATTTATTTATTAGCTTTGCCATAGGGTGTGTGTGCTTGCTGGAGAGAGAGATAGAGGGGGAAAGTGAGAAATCACTCTCCAGAAGGGTTGGCTACGCCACAGTCCCTTCTTTTCCATTCTCCTCTTGGGATTTTGGATGCATGCAAAAGCACCTCGTGTGATTTTCAAGCGGCTGTGTCTGGGACTCGAGCTGCAAAGTCAGCCATGTGGGATCCAACTGCCTCAACTTCTGTGCTACCTGCTGGCCCCCTGTACTCTTTAAAACTGTTAAAGCTAGGAAAGTAAACAAAAGAGTCAGAGGAACTCTTCCAAATGGGAGACTGCAGAGACAGGACAACCAGAAGCCCCTGTGTGCAGTTCTGACCTGGAACCTATTGCTGCGACATAAAACATCACTGGGACGTTTGTCAAAAATTTGAATGGGTTCCAAACATTAGACGTACTGTGCTTGGAGTCCCTAAGACAATCTGCATGTTTGGAGATTTTCTACAGACTCATGGGACTCAGTATACAGTTGTCCTGACAGCAAGACTTATTATAGCAATGCACCAAGGCTACGTAGTTGGACCACAGGGCAGAGTCTGAAGAAATCACGTGTATGCTTCCTTGTGCTCTTTGCCTCCCAGGAGTGGCTACAGAGAACATTCTTCCCACAGCAACAAAAATGAAGCAGCAAGGACCAGGTGGTAGAATAGCAGTAAACACAACTGGACTCACATGGGAGAGATCCTGAGTTCGTGTCCTGGGACCTCCCTGAACGTGCCGTGTGCAGGCCTGTGGTCCAGACTGGCTGGGATTAGTGATAGATCGTGGTATGAAGATGCTGTTGGGGTTGGCCCTCTCACTCTCTCTCTGTCTCTCTCTCACATGCAATAAGCAAATAAATTTTTAAAAATGCAATACCAGAGTTCGTGGCTTGGTGGTTAAAGTGCTGAACTTTAGCTGATCATGGTTCGAGTTCTGGATCTGGTGGCTTGAAAATCATGCTGGGGGGAACCAGCAGTTAGCGTAATGGCTATGTCGCTGGATTCCCACGTAGTCGACCGTGGTTCACATCCCGAACCCAGTGGCTTAGAATTCATGCCGGGCGCGTGTGCGTGCGTGCCCAAGATCCCGAAAGGAGAATGGAGGAGAAGGGATTGCGGTGTGACCATCCGCCCTGGGGGTTGATTTCTCGCTTTCTGTCTCTATGTCTCTCTGTCTGTCTGGCGAGCGCACACGCCCTATAGCAAAAAAACTTCTCAAAAAAAAAAAAAGAATAAAAAAAGAAAATCGTGCTGGGTACATGTGCATATGTGCCCCAAATCATGAGGAGATTAGAGAAGGGATTGCGGTGTGGCCATCCCCCCAGATGGTTATTTCTCCCTTTCCTGCTTTCTCTCTCTCTCTCTCTCTGTCTGGCTTGAATGCATGTGCCCGGTAGTGAAAGCCTTAAAATAAATTAATAAAAATAAATTTAAAAATAATGCAACAGCATGCATGTGCATGGTGTTCCTACCTAGGGAAGACTCTTAGCACCCAGGGACCAGCAGGTGATTAGAAGACTAAGGTGCTATATCCCACATGGCCAGTTTGAGTTCTGGACCTTGTGGCTTGAAAATCATGCTGTGTGCACGTGCATGCATGCCCAAAATCGCAACAAGAGAATGGCAGACACGGGACTGTGGTGTGGCCACCCCTCTGGGAGGTGATGTCTCATGTTCTCTCTCTCTGTGAAAGACAGCACATACACCTTATAACGAAAACTAAAATTTAAAAAAAAAAAAAAAAGAATCTTACCACCCAAGATTTTTACTAGGGGCTGGTTATGTGGGCATCCTCTGCCTAGCATGTGTCAACATTCTAAATTGCTAGAAGGAAAGCAAATGCTCAGCACGAGTTGCATTGTGTGCATGCTCTAGGCGCAGTGGGCCACCCTTATCGGATGGAGAATGATGGGGACATTGGGTGCCCAGATGCCAGCCACGGCCCCATAGAGCAAGCAGGCCCTTTGAAGGAGCTAGGCTCAGCCCTGCTATTAACCGTTCCCTGCAGCCCACCCTGTCAGCACTTGGCCAAGGCATCTTCATGCAAAATTATTATCGGTAGGACCCCGCCAGAAGGGTGAGAGCAACTTGCAGCATTAACCTCAATTATGCTTTCCAGGGTCCCAGATTTAGCCAACTAATGTAAATCCCACTAACCATAAAGGGAGTCAGCTGGTAGTGTGGTGGTTAGGGTGGCTAGATTGCACATGGCTGACTGTGCGGTTTGAGTCCTGGACCCCGCAGCTTGAAATTCAACATGCAGGGTGCATGTGCATGCATACTCAAAAATCCCAAGAGGAGACTAGCAGAGAATGGGTTGTGGCATGGCCATCACCCCTGGGAGTGCTTTCTTACATTCTCTGTCTCTCTCTGGCAAGTCCACACATTCCATTGCAATTTTTTTTTAATTAAAAAAAATATTTTTAAATTTATTTATTTCTTCCAAGAGAGAAAGAAAGAGAGAAAGAGTAACAATCACTCTCAAAAGGATCTTCATGCCATAATCCACCCCCAGCCAGCCCAAATTGTGGGCACATGTGCATGTGTCTGATGTGTACAGAGAGGCCCAGGATGCAAGCCCAGGACCTTTCCCATGGGGGTCCAGCCTCATTACTCTGTGCCCCTACCTGGCTCTCTGTAGGAACATTTATTTATTATTTTTTTAGAGGTTTTTGCTACAGGGTTTTTGCACGTGCACTTGCCAGAAAGACAGAGAGAGACAGAGAGACAGAAAGCAAGAAATCACCCCCCAGGGGGGATGGCCACACCACAATCCCTTCTCCTCCATTCTCCTCTCGGGATCTTGGGCATGCATGCCCATGTGCCCGGTGTGAGTTTAAGCCACCGGGTCCGGGACGCGAACCACAGTCGACTACATGGGAGTTCAGTGACATAGCCATTATGCTAACTGCTGGTCCCCCCTGTATGAACATTTTTATCTGGTTCATGACATCATCCCAGCCTGGCCAGTAAGCTGAAGCTTACCCGAATGCCTCCCCGGGCTGAGGCAGGGTCATATTACTTAGGATGCAACATACCCAAGTACAATCATACAGGACACATGTGGCACCCCCAGAGTTGACAGTTGTTAGGGTATCCCAAGCAGAATGTGTATCAGGCCAACACTACAGGTTCAGAGTCCCACAGGTGGTCTTGTCTTCCTCCTGGTCTAGGGTTGCCAGACCGTCCGAATACTTAGCTCGGCCCTTGCTCAGTCAGTTCCAGTTTTGCTTGTCCATGACAAAGGCTTGTCTGCCTCTGGAGTATGCACATCTACAGGTGTTCTTCTGGAGCATGCAGGAGCTGGGGCCACCCTCAACGTTCCTGGTCAGCGCTATCGGGGGTGCTCAGATGGAGAAATGGGTGTCAAGTGTAGCCCACAGTCAGTTTGAAATCAAAGCAATCCAATAGGACCTTTTCTCTCTCTCTCTCTCTCTCTCTTTTTTCCTTTGAGGAGAGGAAGCTTTCAGAAGTAATTCCAAAAGTCAAAGATTAATTAATGGCCCTCCCCCAACTCTAGTGCTTCCCGGCTGCTGAATGTGTGTTTTCTTTTTCTGTTACAAATTCAGTATTTCTCATTTACTAATCATAACTTGACAGTTCCCGAAAACATTTTTTGTTTGTTTGTTTGTTTTTGCCATAGGGCACTTGCACTTCTTGGAGAGAACAGAGAGAGGGAAAGTGAGAAATTACCCTTCAAGGGAATGGCCATGCCCAATCCCTTCTCCTGGGATTTTTGGCACACATGCACATGTGCCCGGCATGATTTTCAAGCCGCTGGGTCTGGGACTCAAACTGTGATCAACCATGTGGGAATCCAGTACCTTAACCACCATACTACCTCTGGCCTCAATGGAATTACCGTCTTAATCTCATTTTTAGGTTGTCATTGCTAGTGTATAGAAATACAACTGGCGTGTGTGTGTGTGTGTGTGTGTGTGTGTGTGTGTGGTGTTTTAGACAGGGTCTTGCCGTGTCCTCTAGCTGGGCCTCCCAGGTAGGTGAGACCACAGTGCCCAGTTTTCAGGGTGCTAGGAGTGAAATTCAGGCCTCCCACGTGGCTTCGGTCTGCCAAGCAGCATCTGGTAGTGCTCACTCCTGCAGCAGGGCCTCCACTGATTGTCATCTGTTGATTTTGTATCCCGCAAATTTCCTGGATTTGTTTATTAGCGCTAATGGTCTCCTTTTGTGTATGATTTAGAATTCTCAATCATTGATGAATTCTCATACAAACCTTTCACTCAGAAACGTTGTATACAAAGGAGACAAAAGCATTTCACAGAAACATATTTTATATA
>NW_006198801.1:1958154-1969909 GCF_000334495.1 Tupaia belangeri chinensis
TATATATCTTGACTGGAAAGACATATCCTATGCAGGAATTGGTCAGGATGAAATCTTGAATTTTCACAAAATTTCAGTATGATTTTACACAACCACTTACTTGATTGGGTATGTCGTGAGAAGCCGGGAAAAGATCAATCCCTTTCTGGGAATAAATGCGTTTCATAACCAAACTGCCTTCGTAAGGTATGTGTATTAGGTAGGGAAGTAGAGTCAGGCTACAGATCACTATTGCAAGCTGCAGCTAATCCAGAAAGCCAAAGAGAAGTGAGACAACCTCCTGAGGACATCCAGAGGAGTGGCCGGAGAGGTCACAGCCCCTGTGGTGTGCCCACCCTCAGCTTGCAGCTCTGGGCAGGAATCACAAGTTAGAATTGCATCGGGAGTTAGTATCTGCATCAGAAATATAGAGCCAAACAGCTGCTTGATTTTAGGTGACTCCATCCAAAAAGCCCATCCCCGTGGACATTTCTATGTGGTACAGATGGTCCAGCCAGCATTCATGATGTTTTCTCAGTTTAGGTCCCACAAAAGGGTGTCTTCATCTGCAAAGCCTCGGAGGTGAAGTCCTGTTCATTAAAGCACGGGCTTGCTTTCAGTTTGGCCCAGCACGTGCTCAGACGGAAACAGCCTGGAGCAGATGGTATCAGGTTTCGGCTTGGATTCAGGCCTAAGCAATTTTTTTCTTTTAAGATCTTTGCATTCAAGAACCCAGAAAAGTCAGCAGCTTTTCCCTGGCAACCGCAAAGCCCAGATGCTGCAAGCCAGGAGGCTATGTTTCAAGTCCAAGTGACAAGCAAGCATTCCTAACCTGCTTTTAACTTGTCAGTCTTAAAGGGCTCAAATTGACCCTCTCAAAAACACGCACGCCTTCAAGACAACAAGAAAACAACCACAGGCTAGGAGGAAAATTTTGCTAAAGACTTATCTGGTAAAGGACTGTTATCCAAAATACAAAAAGAACTCTTAAAATTCAACAATAAGAAAATGAGCAACCCGATTGAAAATTAGACAGACGAACTGAATAGACACCTCACCAAAGATGATACTGTAAGGGCCCAGAGATTGGTCTAACTGATGGAGACGCAGAAAAGACAACGACAATGCAACTGCAAAAGAGGCTTTTATTCTTTTTCCAGCTAGCTGGGGTCCAAGTTTCTGCCTGTCGCAGCGGGCCTTAACAAGGACCCTGAACCTAAGATAAAGGGATCTTTTATAGGTCAGGATTTTTCATAGAATGCAACACATACGGGGGGAGGGGGTTGAGAAGCGAGGGTCCAGCTATCACCACCTGCTCAGGTCTAGATAAGGGCTCTCAGCTCAGGGTCTGGATGACCTTGCCTCGGAGGTGCTGGGCCCTCCCATTTTCCACCTATCTGAGAGTTCCCAGACTCCTGGTTTCCGTCCTTGAGGCCCTAACAAAGTGGGCTCTGTCCTTGAAGACTTGACAGTGTGTAGCAATTAAGCTAACTCGGCCCAGCATTCCCTAACATGGCGGTGATTATGCTAACTTGGCCTAAGAATACATAGAATGGCAAATAAGCATGTGAAAAAAATGCTCCTCATATGTCTTTAGAAAATTGAAATTAAAACAATGAGATGCTACTACATACCTATTAGGATGGTGAAAATCCAAAATGCTGACACCACCACCAAAATACTGGCAAGGAAGTGGAGCAACAGGAGTGCTCCTCCATGGCTGGTGGCAAGGCAACGTGGTGCCGCTACTTTGGAAGAGTTTGGCAGTTTCTTTCTTTCTTTTTTGGGGGGGAGAGATTTTTGCTATAGGGTGTGTGAGCTCACCAGAAAGACAGAGAGAGAAAGAGAGACAAAAAGCAAGAAATCCCCCCCCCACCCCAATATGGTCATGCTGCAATCCCTTCTTCACTCTCCTCTCAGGATCTTGGGCATGCATGCATATGCATCCAGAGTGAGTCTAAGCCACCAGGTCCGGGACTCGAACTGTGGTCGACCACATGGGAGTCCAACGACATAGCCATTAAGCCAACTGCTGGTCCTGGCAGTTTTTTTTTTTTTTTGGAGAGTTTTTATTTATTTATTTTTGCTATAGGGTGCGTGCGCTCGCCAGACAGACAGAGAAAGACAGAGAAACAGAAAGCGAGAAATCACCCCCCAGAGGGGATGGTCACGCTGCAATCTCTTCTCCTCCATTCTCCTCTCGGGATCTTGGGCACGCACGCACACGCGCCCGGCGTGAGTTTTAAGCCACTGGGTCTGGGACGCGAACCGTGGTCGACTACACGGGAGTCCAGCGACATAGCCATTACACTAACTGCTGGTCCCATCCGGCAGTTTTTTATAAAACCAAATGTACTTTTGGGCCAGTAGGCGGCGTGGTGGTGAAGGTGCTGGATCCAACGTTGTCAACCCCGTGGCTTGAGTCCTGGACCCAGTGGCCTAAAAGCATGTACGTAGGTTCCCAAAATCCCGAGAAGAAAATGGGGGTGAAAGAATTGCAGCATGGCTATTCTCCCAGAGGTGATTTCTCACTTTCCCTCTCCCTATTTCTCTGTCTTTTGCTGGCAAGCTCACGTGTCCTATTGCAAAAACCAAAAAGCGAAAAACTCTTTCTATCCAGAGACAGTAATGTCTCTCTTCATGTTGTCATTTGCTTTTTCCAGAGGCTCCAATAGGCCAAATTATAGCAAAAGATATTGTTTATGGAGACTCGTATTTGTTCTATTTTAAATCCCGATCCTCCCATTGGTGGTAGAAAGCAAGGGAGTTGTTATACACACATACACACTCACACACACACACGTTTTGCAACTTTCCCTGATCCAGATGATTTCTCTAGGGTGTAGTACAAGCCTAAACATGCTGTATCGATTTTAAAAATCATACATCCAGATGAAACAGCCATAAAATACACATTTCACATTTCCCTTTTTCCTGTTTGCACATTTACTTGCATTTCTAGCAGAAAACGCAGCACGTACCCAGGGTTACATCACAGCTGCCAGGGATCCCGCTGGGATAGAAGCCGGGCCCACTGCAGCCTCTAGGCTGAGGACGCAGCTGAGCTGTATCTATTTCTTCCTTATTCTTTCCTTCCTCTGGTTCATCTAAAGCTTTGGTCCAGCCCTGGGAACGGATTCTGTCTTTTCTCCTCCTCCTTAGAGGAGAGAACAGTGCAACTCTTAACATTTTTTGACTCACTCAAAACCTACCTTGGGCCAGCTGGTGGCGTGGAGGTTAAGGTGGCCAGATCCCACATGGCCAATTATGCAGTATGAGTCCTGGACCTGGCAGCTTAAAAGATACACCCTGGGGACCAGTAGATGGCATAATGGCTATGTTGCTGGACTCACATGTAGTCGACTGCAGTTTGAGTCCTGGACCCGGTGACTTAAACTCACGCCAGGCGTGTGTGCGTATGTGCCCAAGATCCTGAGAGGAGAATGGAGGAGAAGGGATTGTGGCGTGGCCATCCCTCCTGGGGGGTGATTTCTCATTTTTAGTCTCTCTGTCTTTCTGGTGAGTGCACACGCCCTATAGCAAAACCTCTAAAATAAAAACAAAAACAAAACCCTATAAACCAAAAACACGCCCTGCACGTGTGCCTATGTGCCCCAAATTCCGAGAGAATGGACTGCAGCATGGCCGTCCCCCAGGCGATTTCGCACTTTCCCTCCCCTTTGGCATGCACATAAGTCTCACAGCAAAACTAAGAGAGTATGTCCGTGTGTGTGTGTGAGTGTGTGTGTGTGTGTGTGTGTGTGTGTATATATATTCACTTCATTTTCCTCGTACTCAACGTCTCCCCAGTTGACTCAAAAATATCCTCTAGAGTTGGATTGTCCCACCTGTGTCTGCTCCAGAACCACACGCTACATCTGGTAATGACCCGTGGTCTGCTGTAACTTGTCACAATCCACTTCTTTTTTTTTTTTTTTTTTTTTTTTGAGAGGTTTTTGCTATAGGGCACGTGTGCTCGCCAGACAGACAGAGAGAGACAGAAAGCGAGAAATCACCCCCCGGGGGGATGGCCACGCTGCAATCCCTTCTCCATTCTCCTCTCGGGATCTTGGGCACGCATGCACACGCGCCTGGCGAGGGTTTAAGCCACCGGGGGTTTGACTACATGAGAATCCATCGACATAGCCATTAAGCTAACTGCTGGTCCCACAATTCACTTTTTGTGATACTGGCAGAACTGGCCACCTCTGGGAGTGTCCGGCTGTTCCCTTAGCTGGTATATGGCCCGTTCCTCTCCCCCGTGTTCCCCATACACTGGAAGGTGTGGTTAGAGAGCCAACCCATTCAAGTCAGGCCGTCACCATGGAACAGGGCACCGGCAATGACACACTTCATTTGCTCCCAGTCTGGAAAATCTCACTAACCCACCCACAGCCAGGCTAGGAGTGACCCCTAGATTGTCTGATCTTGCCAACATGTGGTTCATGACAGCCTATGTCATGAGTGTGGTGTCACTTAGACATTGCAGCCATATTCCATTCCCCACCTGCCTAGTCTCTGCTTGTACCACTGATCAATAATCTTTGGTCAAATCAGTAATTTTCTTGGGTCTTTGGAAACATTGTTCCAACTTGTGGGAGGCTGCGCACCTCACACACCAACTCTTCCCTTCCTTCTATAAGGATTAGCTGGGTTTTTCCCTCAAGTTTTCTCTCCACAATTAGGACTACTTGTTAATCTCAAACAAGCAGTAACCCATGGATTAACATTGTATTTCCCTTAAAAAAAATCATGGGGACAGAAGGTTCCCGGTTTGCATCTGCAGACTTCCCTGAGAATACCACATCCTTGTATTCGTCCAGGGTTGGACGAATTAGGGTGGATTATAGCATTGAGACTCTATTAGAGGTGCTGACTCTCTGACTCATGAAAGAAATAAACTAGAAAGAAAGAAAGAAAAAGAGAGAGAGAGAGAGAGAGAAAGAAAAAGAAAGAAAGAGAGATCTGAAGAGCCCAGACATAAGCAAACTGCTGAGACACTGCTCTGCAGGCCGAGACCACATGGAAGAGCTGGCTTCCATTCTTGGTTTGACCTAAAGGCAGGATGAGGTGGCATGTGCCTGTACTCCCAGCATCTGAGGGGGCTGGCGGGAAGATTGTGAGCTCAAAGCTGGCCTGGGCAACACACAGAGACCCTGTCTTATTAAAAAAAAAAAATCTGTGGTAGTTTTGGCAAAATAATACATTTATTATTACATATGATTGGTAGATACATGTTGCTAATATATCCTTTCATTTTTTTTTTAAGTCAAAATAAAAATATTTTAAACACCATACAATTACAGAGATCCTTGAGGACTGAGGGTGGGCTCAGGGGACCAGTCCATTTTTCAGAAATCAGTGTGCGCAGAACCATCCATTAGCAAACACTTTCCCTGCTACTGAGCTGTCTTTGAATTGTAGGCCTGGTCCCAGCTCTGCAGCTAGGAAGCCCCAGGAGGTTAAATTCACCACCCAGGGCAACTGCTACTTTGCTGGCCCCCCGGAGATGATTAGAGGGCTTCCCTGAAGGGACCAGAAAAATTCCTGAAGCAGAAACAGAAGAGGCCAATGAAAGGGACAGACCAATGAAGGGGATGGTATGGAGAGTGCAAGGGCTCATTCAGAGGGCTCTTGGTGGGGAAGGAGGACACCGTCCCCAGGATGAGCACTCCCTAATACCCCCCGAATTCAGCAGCAGCAGTGGGTACGGTTGACAGAAGAATCTTCTGCAAATAGTTTCAGTTTCTGGAACCTGAAGACAGGGTCTGACAAGGCCCTTGACTGAACCCAGGAGGTCCCAGCACGCCAGGAAGGTAGAAGAACTTGGTCAGTAAAGGATACCAGTCACTGATCCCAGCTCCTGAGAGGCACATTGGTTGGCTGACCATATGGTTGCTGGGGCAGGCGGACTCGCACAATCACACTGGAGTTGGTCACACGTGCTCCATAGTGGCCAGCCCAGTACTGCGTGTCCTTGCCCTTGTGTTCAAAAGACACAAAGCGGACTCCTGTCCTGATGTTGGAGAACACATGGGTGACCTGTAGGTAAAGGAAGGGGTCAGCCCTGCAAGGCCACAGCCTTCCCCTCGAGGCTGAGTTGGGACTATCTGGCAGAGGGTATTTTCCAAAGATGGCAGCAATGGCATCTCCCATTCTATATGTTCCTCTAGAATCTTGCCTCTCCCTTGGGCAGAGATGGAGTCTAATTCTTTTCCCTTTGAATCTGGGTGGAGTTGCTTGTTACTAAAAATGCTGAGTGACCTTTGCCAGATGACTTTCAAGGCTAGGTCAGAAAAGGTAATGCAGCTTTTACCCGTTTTCCTAGAACCTCGCCCTAAGCCACCAGGTAGGTAAGCAGTCTGACTGAGGGTGCCATGCTGTGAGAAAGCCCAAGTAGAGAGATCCCATTAAGAATCCTGGGACCAGCAGTTGATCTAATGGCTATGATGCTGGACTCGCATGTAGTCAACCATGGTTCGAGTCCCGGACCTGGTGGCTTAAACTCACCTGGGCGTGTGTGTGTGTGTGTGTGTGTGTGTGTGTACGCCCAAGATCCCAAGAGGGGATAATCTCTCGCTTTTTGTCTCTCTGTCTCTTTCTGTCTTTCGGGCGAGTGCATGTACCCTATAGCAATAACCTCTCAAAAGAAAAAAAAAAAAAAAGAATCTCTGAGATGGTCGTTGGGGACAGCCCATGGCT
Organism: Tupaia belangeri chinensis; assembly: GCF_000334495.1. NCBI lineage: Eukaryota > Metazoa > Chordata > Mammalia > Scandentia > Tupaiidae > Tupaia > Tupaia belangeri. The sequence continues at coordinate 1,964,836 of NW_006198801.1, forward strand.
TGGTAGTTAAGGAGGCCAGATCCCATATCTATGAGAATACCCTCTCAAAAAAAAAAAAAAAAAAAAGAATCTCTGAGATGGTCGTTGGGGACAGCCCATGGCTTGGTAGTTAAGGAGGCCAGATCCCATATGGCTGACCATATGGTTCTGGACATGGTGGCATGAGAAACATGCTGGTCTCGTGTGTGTGTGTGTGTGTGTATGCACGCCCAAGATCCCAAGAGGGGATAATCTCTCGCTTTTTGTCTCTCTGTCTCTTTCTGTCTTTCTGGCGAGTGCATGTACCCTATAGCAATAACCTCTCAAAAGAAAAAAAAAAAAAAAAAATTATAAAATACAGTGGGGAGAATATAACTAACAACCTACTTAAAATCCTGTGTGTGTGTCCAAAATCCCAAAAGGAGGGAGAGATGGGGAGAAAGAAAGTACTGTGGTGTGACCATCCCTCATGGGTACTTGCTTTCTTTCTCTTCTGTCCCTGAGTACATGTGCCCTTTGGCAACATTTTTTAAAAATAGGGAACCAACAGGTGGCATGGAGGTTAAGGCTCTGGACTCCCGCATGGCTGACCACGGTTTGAGTCCCATACCTGGCAGCTTGCTTTCTCACTTTCCTTCTCTATCAGTCTGCTCAAATAATAATAATAATCATGATTAAAAAAAAAATTCACGTTGGCAATGTTGTCTCTGTTTCTCTTTTGCTCACTGAAGAAATAAAGTTAAGAGGAGGGGAGGGGCTGGCAGGTGATGTGGTGGTTGAGGCACTGGACTCTCACATGGCCAACCACGGTTTGGCTCCCAAACCTAGTGGTTTGCTTTCTCACTCTCCCTTTCTCTCTCTCTCTCTCTGGTCAAAATCAAAGAATAATGATAATAAATAAAAATAAAGAAATCTTAAAAACAAATATGGTGGTGGTGGGGAAGCAGCCAGTAGTGCAATGGTTAAGCACTGTGTAGAGGAAGCCAGATCCCATGCAGCTGACCAGGGTTCAAGTCCATGCCCCAGTGGCTTGGAAAACACACTGCGCACACCAGGTGCATGCTCGCATGCCCAGGATCCCAAAAGGATGAAGAACTTGGAGGAAAAAAGTTCTAGTGTGACCAAACTCAGGTGTGAGGTGCTTTTTCTCTTCTCTCTCTCTCCTGCATATAAACCTCTGGCATTAAAAAAAAAAACAAAAAACTTTAAAAAACAACACTCTTACAGTATGTTTACTTTATTCACTGAGGTTTATGCCTAAAGTCAGACATGCGTTCTTATATGTGTATATATCAGCTGTGCTTGATACTGAAAGTCTATAAATTAATTAAGATCTTTAGTGAACCAATAAAATGTGAAAAAAAAAAAAAGGCATGGAAAATAACTGAGACCGTGTGGGAGAAGGGGGAGTTGGCAGAGGGTGAGAGGTAGGTAATCAAGGTGGGGGGAGAAGCAAAATATGTAAGAAACAAGAAATAGAAAATGATTTGTTGATGAGAACCAGCAGTTAGCGTAATGGCTATGTCGCTGGACTCCCATGTAGTCGACCGCAGTTCGAGTCCCGGACCCGGTGGCTTAAAACTCACACCCGGCGCATGTGTGTGCGTGCCCAAGATCCCAAGAAGAGAATGGAGGAGAAGGGATTGCGGCGTGGCCATCCCCCCTGGGGGGTGATTTCTCGCTTTCTGTCTCTATGTCTCTCTCTGTCTGTCTGGCGAGCGCACGCGCCCTATAGCAAAAAAAAAAAAAAAAATCTCTCCAAAAAAAAAAAAAAAAGATTTGTTGACGATAACACGTATGGTTAATATCCTTGGTTGAGCCAATATACAATGTATACTGGATGGAAAATCTCGTTTTGTGTGCTGTATAGATGTACAGTGAATGACTGTAAATTAATTAATTAATAAAAAAAAGATCAAATAAAACAATACCTGAGACTAGACGAAACACATACAGAGATGCTTGGCCAGCCACCAGCTGCTGCGTCTCCCCAGCCCCACCCTGCCCTTCAGCTCCAGCCATGTCCGAATGCCATTGTCTGAGCAGGAGAGGCTGGGGCCAGACCCATCCACCTGAGTTCTCCAGTTATGGACTCACAAGGACCAGGAGCAGTAGTCTAACAATCACTGTTGATTTGAAGCTGCTTAACTATGGGGTGATATCCTTTGCAGCAATCGCTAACCATCACAGACCCCCACCATCCTTCCCAACCCTATCAACTCACCTGGAGGTTGATATTGTTGTTCCACTGCTGGATGGGGTCAGGTGTTTCAAAGAATTCATCTAGGACAGTCTGGCGGGCATCTAGAAGTTGGACACGGATCTGGTACTCGCAGCCACAGTCATGGCGGGCTCCCCACCTGCAGGAGTGAGACCTTGAAGGCTGGACTTGCCATAGTATCTCTTTGGCTATCTGCCTGCCCTATCCAAATGCCCTCCTCCTGTATGCAAATCCTGTTTCTCTAAAGGACTTCTGGGAGGTGATCTCTGGATTCTTGGGATGTCATGTCTGACAGGGGTGTCTTTGTCTGATGGGGACCTTGGGTCATCCTGGATGGTCTATCGTGATTTAGGGCAGGGATCGGCCATCTTGGTATAGATGGGCTTGAGGTGGGTACTGGACATTCTAGAGACCAACAAGGATACAGGATGGGGCTTGGGGTTCAGCAATACAAGCAGGCGGGGTCTTCAAAAAGTTCATAGAAAAATGCGTATTATGAAAAACTATACCTGGATTTCAAAAAGGTTTTACACCAGGGCCAGCAGGTGGTTAAGGAGCTGGACTCTGCACGTCCAACCATGGTTCAAATCCCAGACTTGGTGGTTTGCTTTCTTGTTTCCTCTCTCTCTCTCTCTCTCTCTCTGTGTCTTTCTGGTCAAATTAAAAAGATAATAATAATACATAAAATTTAAAAATATCAAAAAATTTTTTACACCAAATGATCTTATACTTTCATTCATTTTCCATGAACTGTTTGAAGCATCCCCACATGAGTTGGCTGGAGCCTGAGATGAACCACATGGCAGTGAATCAATCACTCAGGCATAGTTGATGATGCTCCAGGAAACAACTCTGGAACACATGGAGCCCTCCCACGCGGGTCACTCTTGCAGTCACAATATGGATTATTGTCCAGCTGGTGACAATCCATCACCTTATCACACAGCAATGCCAGGTGAGTGACATGTCCTGACTCTGTGGGGAGAGGATGAGGGAAGCTCTGCATTGGTCATTCCCCCTGGATGCTGCCCTATGTGCTTCTTCTCTTGGCTGATTTTACTCCATGTCTCTTCCTTGTATAAAGGTAATTGTGTAATAGCTTTCTGTGAGTTGTTCCAAAATGGCTGGCAGAGTCCCCCTGATTTGCAGCTGGTATCAGAAGTGGGGAGCCCTAGAACTGTGCCTCTTAGCTTTTAGTTCGTTTAATACTTTTGGCAAACATTGATTCCTAGCTCTCACTTTCGGACACTTGGATTTCATTGGTATGGAGTGTGGCCTGGGCATTTGTTTTAAAAGCGCCCTGGGGGAAGGGGCAGTGCCAGCAGGTGGTGCGGGGGTTAAGGTGCTGGATTTTCACATGGCCAACCACGGTTCCAGTCCTGGACCTGGTGGTTTGAAAAATCATGCTGGGAGTGTATGCATGCATGCCCCAAATCTCAAGAGCAGAAGTGGTTGCGATGTGACCATCTCCCACGGGGGTTGGGAAGTGCTTTCTCACTTTCTCTTTCTCTCTCTGGTGAGCTCACATGCCTTCTGGCAAATTTTAAAATAAATATACAATTGAAAAGAGTGAATTTGTGAAGGTCCAAAATTTCAAATGGTCACTTTGCCTGGCTCTGCAGTAGCTTAAATCTGGGAACCACACATCACAGTAAAAGGCTTTTCTTCCCTATGAAATTGGAGAAAAGGGACCAGCCAGGGGTGTGGTGGCTAAGGTGGCTGGATTCTACATGGTTGAGTGTGCAGCTCCAGTCCTGGACCCAGCGGCTTGAAAAACACAACAGAGTATGTGTGTGTGCATGTGTATGCATGTGTGTCTGCGAAATCCCAAGAGGAGGGTGGAGAAGAAATTACCACGTGATCATCCCTCTGAGGGGTGCTTTCTCCCCCTCCCACTCTCTCTCCCTGGTGAGAACACAGCGGAGTGCTCTCTCACTTTCTCACCTATAAGCTAGTTAAAATAAATACATTAAAAAAAAATAACTGGAGGGGACCAGCAGTTAGCGTAATGGCTATGTCACTGGACTCCCATGTAGTCGACCGCGGTTCGCGTCCCGGACCCGGTGACTTAAAACTCACGCTGGGTGCGTGTGCGTGTGTACCAAGATCCCGAGAGGAGAATGGAGGAGAAGGGGCTTCGGTGTGACCATCCCCCTTGGGGGGTGATTTCTGTCTCTCTGTCTCTGTCTCTCTGGCTCCCCATGGCAAAAAACCCTCAAAAAAAAAAAAAAAAAAAACCAGTCTGCTGTCCTCCAACCCAGGGGATGAGGATAGGTGCTAAGGGTGTACTCCACTATCTACTAGAGCCACAGCGACGGCTAAATTACTTCAGTTGCCCTGGCTTCACTTCTTTACCTGTCAGGGGTTGTTAGGTCACCCATGCAAAGGTCATGCTTTATTTAGTTGGCGAGGTCATTACCCAGTTAGTGCTTAAGCAAAGTCCTGTTTGTATCCTAGTACTCACCAGTCGGAGACATAAATCTCAATCCCGTCACTATCCAGTAGTTCCGGCCACAGACCCTCCTCCTGCAGATCCAAGACCTGCTTCTTGCTACACCAGCTAGGAAGGCGGGAGACGGGTTAATGAGAACAGGCAGGCTTTGCTCAACAACTGCCAGGCCGCCGGGACCTGGGGAAACCCGGACATTCACCTGAAGGAAGTCACAAAGCAGGTCTGCGAAGGGGCCCCGGGCACGGGCGTCTTATTTTCCTCCACCACCCAGCGGTGCCCACCGTGCTGCACCACCCATTGCTGGAGGCCTTCTGTTAAACAGGAAGAGGCTTGCGCTGAAGTTCAAGTCCCGGGTCTGGGGCTCCGAGTGCGGCCGGGCTCCTCCCACACGCCCCGAGCGAGGCCCCGCCCACCCACTCCCG
>NW_006198801.1:1986939-1996555 GCF_000334495.1 Tupaia belangeri chinensis
CGGTTCGTACCCCGGTTTAGCCACGTCCGCGTCCTCACTCCCCTCCGGCCCTGTCCCAAGTCCCCATCCCCTGACACGCCCTTGCCAGTCCATCTCAGCCGCCCACCCTCACCACTGCCTCCGCCAGCCGGGCAGCTAGCGCCGAGTCCCCGGGTCCACAGCTCCGAGCTCCCGGACCACCCTCCCGGCCCTTCTCACCCTTCTCACTTGCCGGCTCTTCCCGACTCATTTGTCAACACCCGGAACCCTGCCCTGCTCTCCCCTCCTACTCGCAGCACCCGCCACAGCTCCCCTCTTACTGTCTAGCTCCCTCCTCCTCCAGGTTTCTTCTCTGAACCCTCTGCTTAATCGACGGCCCTTCCCGCTCCGTTATTTTCCAGACCGCACCTCTTCCCCGCTGTCTTCAGCAGCGGTTGGTAACGACTCCACCCGCCCTGTCGCTGCAGGTCGAGTGGGAGCCGAGATGAGAGTTGGGGGGCAGCAGGGATTCAGGTCTGTCGCTTGCTGAGTGCACCTGCCGGCCCCTTGGGGATGCTACTTTTTCTTTTAAAGACTTATTTTATTTAACTAACTTTATTTATTATTTTTAATTTTACCAGAGAAGAACCGGAGTGACGGAGAGAGGGAAAGTGAGAAAGCAAGCCGCCAGGTTGGGTACTCAAACTGCAGTTGGCCATGTTGGAGTCCCCCGCCCTTAATTACCACCCACCTGCTGCCCCCTCCTCACCTTGGGAATGCTCTTAACTTGGCAGTAAGAAGAGGCTCCAAGCCCCACATCTATTAATTTAAAATTTTCCATGGGGGGAGCAGCAGTTGGCCTAATGGCTATGCCTATGCTGGACCCCCATGTAGTGGACCTCAGTTTGAGTCCTGGACCCAATGGCTTAACTCACACCGGCTGTGTGTGCGTGCGTGCCCAAGATCCCAAAAGGAGAATGGAGGAGAAGGGATTGCAGTGTGGCCATACCCCCTGCAGGGGTGATTTCTTGCTTTCTGTCTGTTTGTTTCTGTTTTTCTGGTGAGCTCATGTGCCTTATAGCAAAAACCTCACTAAATAAATAAATAAATAAAATTTCCCATGGGGCCAGCAAGTGACGTGGTGGTTGGAGCGCTGGACTCACACATGGTTGAAAGCGGTTTGAGTCCCGGACCTGGCTGCTGGCTTTCGCCTTTCCCTGTTCTTCTCTCTGTCTCTCTCTGCCAAGTGTGCATGCCCTATGGCAAATTAAAATGCATGAACAGGCACAACCAAGTTTACATTTGGATAAAAGAAATATTAGGACAGTGGGTGGCGTGGTGGTTAAGGCAGCTGGATCCCATATGGCTATGCTACTGCATGGTTGAAGTCCTGGACCCCTCCATCTTGAAAAATATATGTGTGGTGGGTGCCCAAAATTTCAAGAGGGATTGTAACCATAGCTGTGGTGGGGCGGTGCTTTCTCCCGTTCCCTCTTTCTGTTGCTCCCCTAGCACCTGTCTTGTTTTTGCCGTAGGGCTCATACATTTGCTGGAGAGACACACACACACACACACACACACACAGAAACGAGAGGGAAAGTGAGAAATTATCCCCCCACCCAGGGCATATAGCTACCCTGCAATCCCTTCTCCATTCTCCTGGGACTTCGGCATGCACCCACACACACCTACCATGATTTTCAGGCCTCCAGGTCTGGGACTTGAACCACTGTCTACCATGTGGGAGTCCAATGCCTTAACCACCATGTCACCTCCTAGCTCTTCCCTCTGTGTGCCTTATAGCAAATAAAAATTTTAAAATTCTCATCATCTTTAATGCGGGGCACAAAGACCCTTTTTATCAAGATGGCGCCAAAAGCAAAGAAGGAAGCTCCTGCCCCTCTCAAAGCTGAAGCCAAAGCAACTTTGAAGGCCAATGCAGTGTTGAAAGGCATCCACACCCCAAAAAAAAAAAAGAAAGAAAAAAAAAAAAAAGGAGAAGGAAAAGATCCACACATCACTCACCTACTGGAGCCCCAAGACACTGCAGCACCCGAGGCAGCCCAAATATCCTCAGAAAAGTGCCCCAGGAGAAACAAGCTTGATCACTAAGCCATCAACAAGTCCCCCTGACCACCGAGTCTATTGCGAAGAAGATAGAGGACAACAACACACTTGTGTTCTTTGTGGGTGTCAAGGCCAGCAAGCACCAGATCACACAGGCTGTGAAGAATCTCTGATATTGACACGGCCAAGGTCAACACCCTGATCAGGCCTAAAGGAGAGAAGAAGGCCTATGTGTGACTGGCTCCTGATTATGATGCTCTGGATGTCACCAACAAAGCTGGGATCATCTAAACTGAGTCCAGCTGGCTAATTCTAAACACACGCTTTTCCACCATAAAGAAAAATAATGGGGAACCAGCAGTTAGCGTAATGGCTATGTCGCTGGACTCCCACGTAGTCGACCGCGGTTCGTGCCCCGGACCCGGTGGCTTAAAACTCACGCCGGGCGCGTGTGCGTGCGTGCCCAAGATCCCGAGAGGAGAATGGAGGAGAAGGGATTGCGGCGTGACCATCCCCCCTGGGGGGTGATTTCTCGCTTTCTGTCTCTATGTCTCTCTCTGTCTGGCGAGCGCACACGCCCTACAGTGAAAATCTCTCAAAAAAAAAAAAAAAAAAAAAAGAAAAATAATGCTGGGCATGATTTCACACAAGAAGATGCACCAGCAACAGAACAAACTGTAACTCCAGTCAACCTTTATGGGCAGTTCACTGCCAGGTAGCAGTCCTGTAAGGTGAGTGTGGGAAGCTGCGCACCAGCGAGTCTGCCGAGGTTTCTCAGAGAGCAAACAATTACCATGATTGGTTCCCTTCCAAAAACCTGACCTTTGAAACCTTGCTCTGATTGGCCACTAGAATCCCTCAAATTTGTATATCCGGCACCTCATGATTGGTCTACAAGCAACCAATCATAACCCACCGTTAACAACCAATCAGGACCCACTGTTAACAACCAATCAGGGCCCACCGTTTACAACCCACCAGAGTGTATATAACCACGATGCCTGGCCCACAGTAGCCAGACGAGGAGGACCAGGAAGACGACAACTGAAGAGCCTGAAGAGCTGAAACACCGCGCAGTCTCCAGACGACCCTGAAGATCCTGAAGAGCTGACACTGCATCGTCTCCAGACGAACTGGGAGACCCTGAAGAGTTGTAACACTACATCGTCTCTGGACGACCCTGAAGAGCTGTGATACCGCGTCGTCTCCGTGCTGCTCACAGTAGACGACGTGACCCTTAAGAGCTGTGACACTGCGTCGTCTCTGTGCTGTACCGTGCTGCCCACAATAAACAGACGACACTGTCGTCTTCGTGTTGTAACACTACGCTGCTTGCCCTGGCTCTCACTCCTTCACTCAGGAAACCCGTTCGGCTGTCTCCCCGGGTCGGGACAGGTGAGCACTGAAGTGTCTCTTCCTTCACAGGTGGCACTAATGATGTCCCCATGGTTCCGTTGCCATCAGGTGACCGAACTCAAACCACATTCACTCGCCCAGGTACTACAAACCACAGGCACATGGTGTGATGAAGGAAAACACAGACAACAAAGCCATGTGCAGAGCAAGAAAACCGGGCAGCTTATGCTGAAGAGGCTCCGTCTCCCCAAGGAGTCCCCTACATGTTTTTAAGGGCAGGGGTCCCAGGCCCATGATCAGGTCGACGATTGGTTCAGAAGGGTTTGATCATCTCGTGGGCCCTCTTGATTGGTGAGGACTTAGGTAGTCAACTTCTGTTCTGGAAAGGCTTAATCTTCAGGTGTCTGGGCCATTAGGCCTGGGTCTTTGTGCTCCTAGCCTGTGGGTTTTATCCTGGAAAAAAAAAATCCTCTTTTTTTGAGAAATTTTTGCTATTGGGTGCCGTGTGCTTGCCAGAGAAAGTGAGAAATCACCCCCAAGGAAGGATGACCATGCCACAATCTCTTCCTTCATTCACCCCTCGGGAGTTTGGGCATGAATGCACAAGCGCCTGGCATGAGTTTGAAGCTGCTGGGTCTGGGACTTGAACTGCAGTCAGCCCTGTGGGAGTCCAGAGCCTCAACCACTATGCCACCAGCTGGTACCCCTGCAAAACATCTTAAGTGTGTAAGTTAGGTCTTGTCTTTAAGTGAATTTTAGAAGTCTGATAGCCCTCATTGATGGCCAATAAGTCTGAAATCTTACCCTTACTTTGGGCTATTAAAACCTAAGAGAACTTTGCACTTTAGGCCCCTTAGAAAGACATTTTACTTTTAGTTCATCCCTTATTCATTTTCAGTTTCTGGAATTGGAGGAGTCCGACCCAGCGGGGCTCCAGGATCTGTCTGAGCCCCCTGACCTTTGAGCTCCGATTCTGGTTGGGTCAGCACATTGGCAAGGCCACTGCTGTGTACCCCCTGGCCTAGGAATAAGACTTAGGTCAAATTTGCATGTCACAAGGCTGCTTGCTATTTGCTCCAGAAAACTGTGGTAGCCTTGCTGGGAAGCGACCCCCCTCTGACTCCCCAATATGCTACTATAAAAGAATTACATAGCTCTCATATACATCCTGAGTATATGATAAAATTTTCCAGGAAGTCCCCCGACCGCTCCCCCTTGCTCTGACCACCTATTGTTAATTACAATGCTTTACTCTGGACAGTTACAATAGAGAATGTGATAAAGTCAAATTTAGGCAGAAATCTTGACCTTTGGAAGGCCCTTCAATATACATTTAACATAAGTTTGAGAATAATCTTTTAGGCTGAAACTGACCCAGGACACCCCCGCCCTCACCAAATGAACAATAGGCTCACCCCTTTAGAATAGATAGACATATTAGGATTCCTTGAATTAAGTTTTAGATCCCTATAAAACTATATAAGTATCATTCTTTATTAAGATCCATAAGAACTAATATCTATACTTGAGATTTTCTTTTCTCAGCACCATTCCCGGTAATCATAAGATGGCTGCTGCGCCGCATCAGCTGATAGTCATCTCTGCTTACTGGAACTGCTTTCCCGAAACTGCATTCCATGGAGACTCACCTACATCAAATGAACAGTTGCGGAACTGCATTAGACCCACCCTTAATCCAACCCGAATAAAATCTATGTTCTCTATTGTTAAAACTTTATGAGCTGATAATTGAAACACGTAGTCCCTCTTCCATTTACTTGCATGTAACACATTTTCAATAAAAACGCGCCATGATTCCTAGCAGTGATCACTCTTCAGAGAGTGATCTCTGAGGGGTGTCTAAAAAACACCCCCCACCCCCACCCCCAGGCTGGACACTGGCAAGGAATTTAAAGTTTTTCCTCAGCAGCAGGGAAAACTGAGGGCCATCCCTTTGTAGAAGATCCCTGCTTGGTTTCAGTAGGTCAACACACATTGCAATGCCAACCCACTTGGGAGGGTCCCAGCTTTGTTGGCTAAGGTCTCCCTGAATGTGCCACATGCTGGGCGTGAGCTTGTTCGCGCCTGTGATTGGGTTGGCTGAGGCTGGGGGTAGATCATGGCAAGGATTCTTAGAGGGCGTGCCTCTTCTCTCACTCACATGTAAGAAGTAAACATTTAAAAAAAAAATGGAAGATGCAAGTGTATCTCTCCTCTGGAGGGAGGGGAGGAAGGTGGGAAAAATCCTACCAGCTGGTTTGCAGGAGGAGAAAGTTCCTGAATGTCTGGGTGCTGCCGGGTTAGCCACATACATACTCCGAGGGCGTATGAGAGGGTCTGTTAACCTGGTTTCACTGATACGATATCCTCCCTGGAGGCTACTGTTAACACTATGGTGTGTGTGTGTGTGTGCGCGCGCACGCATGTGTGTGTTTTGATTTCAGGAAGAGAAACATGGCTGTGAATGAGCCCTCTGTGTGGAAGGAGGGTAGGAGGGAGCAGGTAAACACTGTCGTGATTAACACACCTTTCCTGCTCTCAGAAGGGCCAGGAGGGATTGGGACAGAGGCCAACTGCAGAGAGGTAGGGCTTAGTCTTACCAGCCTCAGGCAGGTGCGGGGGTGGGTATGTGGGTGGGTAATCAAATTTCTTCCTCAGAGAGATTGGCCAAGGAACTTGGTCTTGTCTTCAGTGGTGGGCAGGGATGGAGGTGAGGAGAGGTAACTGGAGAGGAAAGCGACATGGAAGAGAGGAGGGAGGAGGCGTGCAGTGTCTCAGTTCTCCAGCCAGTCTGGCTTTCCGGGCCTCTGCAGCACATCACAAGCCACGAAATCACAAAACCACTACATTGCTTTGGCTTAAAGAAGTTCCTCCAACTGAAGCCATACCTAAGAATAATGAACTGAAGAGTTTAGTTAGAGCCCTTTTCCAAGGTTAAATATATCAACAGGCTTTAAAACTCAAAACATTGGCTTATCAGGATGAGAACACCTAGCAGGCTTGGGTGGGGGGGGAATGGGGTGGGCTGAGGAGGCAGGGAGGAGTTCACAGTCCTGGAGGGAAGAAGGGGTTGGCTTCTACCCAGAGGAATCCATCTTTTTTTTTTGTTTTGTTTGTTGTCCATTTACTAGAGGGTGCATGTGCTCCTTGGAGAGGGAGAAAGAGGGAAAGTGAGAAAGCACCTCCAAGGAGAAACAGCTGTGAGAAATACGCGCATTCATCCCATGTCAAAGGATGGACACAGAGAAGCGAGGTACAGGGAAGAGAGACTTTTTTTTTTTTTTAATATATATATATTTTTGAGGGGTTTTTGCTATAGGGCGAGTGTGCTCGCCAGAAAGACAGAGACAGAAAGCAAGAAATCACCCCTGGAGGGATGGCCACACTGCAATCCCTTCTCCTCCATTCTCCTCTCGGGATCGTGAGCACGCACGCACATGTACCCAGCGTTAGTTTAAGCCACCGGGTCTGGGACTCGAACCATGGTCGACTACATGGGAGTCCAGTGACATAGCCATTACACCGTCTGCTCGTCCCTAAAGAATTATTTTACTTAACTTTATTTAGTTTTCATTTGACCAGAGAGGGACGGAGTGAGAACGAAAGAGAGGGAAAATAAGAAAGCAAGCCACCATGTCTGGGACTTTGCAAGATGATGGGCCAGCCACACCCAAATTGGTTGCAACAAGCAATTTATTCCCTAATGTGCAAGTCCCTCTTCTGGTTCCTCATTGACTGAGAACCTTGGGATGTACAATCTTCCCGGACGGTGCCAGGTTTTATTTTTCCCTTATTACGTTTTAGGTATTAAGGCACGGGCTCTGGACAAGACCACAGAAAAGGCCCGTCCAACGTCCTGAGGAGGAAGAACCAGGAAGTAAAAAGCACAAAGGTTGGTGACCACCCACCATCTTGAGAAGTCCTTTCTCTAAGCTGACTTATTGTTGGGTTGTTCGTTCAGGAACTTCTCGGGAAATCTGTACTTTCTGTGGCTGTCACGTCTGCAAGCTGGTTAAGCAATTTTTTTTTTTTTTTGAGAGGTTTTTGCTATAAGACGTGTGTGCTTGCCGGAAAGACAGAGAGACAGAAAGCACGTGTGCCTCAAATCCCAACAGGGTGGAGAAATGGTGTAGAAGGGATTATACCGTACCCCATTTGGGGTACCCCCCCTTGAATGCACTTACCTGCTGACAATTTAAAAAGATTAAAACATAAAATGGGAGAGCAGGGCCAGATGGTGGCATGGTGGTAAGGCAATCTTACATGGGAATAAATAAATTTTTAAAAATGATAAAAAGGGAGAATGCTAGCATTTATCTTCTTAAAGGAATTATTAATTTAATTTAATTTATTATTACCTTTTTTTTTTTTTGGAGAGATTTTTGCTATAGGGCGCGTGTGCTCGCCAGAGAGAGACAGAGAGACAGAAAGCGAGAAATCACCCCCCGGGGGGATGGCCACGCCACAATCCCTTCTCCTCCATTCTCCTCTTGGGATCTTAGGCACGCACGCACACGCGCCCGGCGTGAGTTTAAGCCACTGGGTCCGGGACTCGAACCACGGTCGACTACGTGGGAGTCCAGCGACATAGCTATTACGCTAACTACTGGTCCCGATCTTTCTTTCTTTTTTTTTTTAAGAGGTTTTTGCCTTGGGGTGCGTGCACTCATCAGAAAGAGAGAGGCAGAGACAGAGACAGTGACAGGGAAAGTGAGAAATTACCCCGGGGGGGGGGGATGGCTACGCCACAGCCCCTTCTCCTTCACTCTCCTCTCAGGATTTAGAGCACACATGCACACACACAGGTCTGGTATGAGTTTTAAGCCACCAGGTCTGAGATTCAAACAAGAGTTCAGCGACATAACCATTATGCCATCTACTGGTCCCTAGATTTGGCATTTTTATTTTTAGGTTTTTGCCCATAGGGTGCTTGAACTTGCCAGAGTCATTGAATGACAGAGAGAGGGAAAGTGAGAAATCGTCCCCTAGAGGGGTAGCCACACCACGACCCCTTCTCCTCCATTCTCCTCCTGCAGTTTTTGGTACACATCTACATGCACCTCGCATGATTTTCAAGCTCCTGGGTCCGGGACTTGAACCATGGTCAAACATATGGGAGTCCAGCCACCTTGTCCACCATGCCACCTGGTGGCCCCAGGTTTGTCATTTTTAAGTTACTTTTTTTGTAAGGTGAGAATAGAGAAATAAGGGGTGGCAGATGGCGTGGTGGTTAGGGGCACTGGACTCCCACATGGCCAACTGCAGTTCAAGTCCTGGACCTGGAACTTGTTTTCCCACCCCTACCCCCATCCTTCTCTGGTCAAATTTTAAAAATATGAATCAATAAATAAGTAAAATAATTCTTAAAAAAAGAATAGAGAAATAGAACAATTGAGAAATTCTTGCATAGCATACATCAGGTTACTTCAGGTTACATTTGGGGGGAAGGATTAAAGCAGAGGGAACTTCATGATCCTGCTGATTTAAACTGGACTGCGGGGGCCGGCAGGTGGTGTGGTGGTTTAGGCCCGGGACTCCTACATGGCTGACCACAGTCAAGCCCTGGACCTGGTGGCTTGCTTTCTCACTCTTTGTCTCTGTCTCTGGTCACACTGAAGAATAATGATAATAAAGAAAATAAAATAAATAATTCTTTTTTAAAAAAAAAGAAAGAAAAGAAAGAAAGAAACTGAACGGCTTGGGAAAGACATTCTCTGAGATTTCGGAATGTCTCGGTGGCGTGGAATGTGAGGATGAGTGACTTCATTTTAATTCGGGGTCTGTTGGGGCCTAATGCAGGAGCTTCTTCTCTTTCTGATGAGTGCACACGAATTCTGGTCATTAAAAAACGAAAAAGAAAAAAGTTTAAAAAATTAAATTTTCTCCCCCCCAAAAGTCACATGTACTCTTCAGGGAGAAAGAAAGAGAGGGAGAGAAAGAGGAGAAAGTATCCCCCATAGGGAAGGATCCTGCCGTAACCCCTTTTCTTCCATCTCTCCCTCCTTTTAGGATTTTGAGCATGCATGCATACACTCAATGTCTCTTTCTTTTCTTTCTTTCCTTCTTCCTTCCTTCCTTTCTTTTTTTTTCTTTTTGCTTTTCCTCTTCTTTTTTTTTTTAAAGAATCATTTATTTATTCATTCATTTATGTTTAATTTGATGAGAGAGAGAGAGAGAGAGAGAGAGAGAGAGAGAGAGAGAGAGAGAAAGAAAGACACCAGATACAGGACACAAC
>NW_006198801.1:1997407-2001392 GCF_000334495.1 Tupaia belangeri chinensis
GGGGGGGGGGGATGGCTACGCCACAGCCCCTTCTCCTTCACTCTCCTCTCAGGATTTAGAGCACACATGCACACACACAGGTCTGGTATGAGTTTTAAGCCACCAGGTCTGAGATTCAAACAAGAGTTCAGCGACATAACCATTATGCCATCTACTGGTCCCTAGATTTGGCATTTTTATTTTTAGGTTTTTGCCCATAGGGTGCTTGAACTTGCCAGAGTCATTGAATGACAGAGAGAGGGAAAGTGAGAAATCGTCCCCTAGAGGGGTAGCCACACCACGACCCCTTCTCCTCCATTCTCCTCCTGCAGTTTTTGGTACACATCTACATGCACCTCGCATGATTTTCAAGCTCCTGGGTCCGGGACTTGAACCATGGTCAAACATATGGGAGTCCAGCCACCTTGTCCACCATGCCACCTGGTGGCCCCAGGTTTGTCATTTTTAAGTTACTTTTTTTGTAAGGTGAGAATAGAGAAATAAGGGGTGGCAGATGGCGTGGTGGTTAGGGGCACTGGACTCCCACATGGCCAACTGCAGTTCAAGTCCTGGACCTGGAACTTGTTTTCCCACCCCTACCCCCATCCTTCTCTGGTCAAATTTTAAAAATATGAATCAATAAATAAGTAAAATAATTCTTAAAAAAAGAATAGAGAAATAGAACAATTGAGAAATTCTTGCATAGCATACATCAGGTTACTTCAGGTTACATTTGGGGGGAAGGATTAAAGCAGAGGGAACTTCATGATCCTGCTGATTTAAACTGGACTGCGGGGGCCGGCAGGTGGTGTGGTGGTTTAGGCCCGGGACTCCTACATGGCTGACCACAGTCAAGCCCTGGACCTGGTGGCTTGCTTTCTCACTCTTTGTCTCTGTCTCTGGTCACACTGAAGAATAATGATAATAAAGAAAATAAAATAAATAATTCTTTTTTAAAAAAAAAGAAAGAAAGAAACTGAACTGCTTGGGAAAGACATTCTCTGAGATTTCGGAATGTCTCGGTGGCGTGGAATGTGAGGATGAGTGACTTCATTTTAATTCGGGGTCTGTTGGGGCCTAATGCAGGAGCTTCTTCTCTTTCTGATGAGTGCACACGAATTCTGGTCATTAAAAAACGAAAAAGAAAAAAGTTTAAAAAATTAAATTTTCTCCCCCCCAAAAGTCACATGTACTCTTCAGGGAGAAAGAAAGAGAGGGAGAGAAAGAGGAGAAAGTATCCCCCATAGGGAAGGATCCTGCCGTAACCCCTTTTCTTCCATCTCTCCCTCCTTTTAGGATTTTGAGCATGCATGCATACACTCAATGTCTCTTTCTTTTCTTTCTTTCCTTCTTCCTTCCTTCCTTTCTTTTTTTTTCTTTTTGCTTTTCCTCTTCTTTTTTTTTTTAAAGAATCATTTATTTATTCATTCATTTATGTTTAATTTGATGAGAGAGAGAGAGAGAGAGAGAGAGAGAGAGAGAGAGAGAAAGTGAGAAAGCAAGCCACCAGATCCAGGACTCAACCATGGCCAGCCATATGGGAGTGTCCAGAACCTTAACCACAACACCACCTGCTGGTCCCTTCCTTTTCTTTTTTTAAAAAGGTTTTTGCCATTGGGCTTGTGCACTTGCTAAACAGAGATAGGCAGAGGCAGTGAGAAGAAAAGTGAGAAATCACCTGTCCCAGGGAGAATGGCCATGCCGCAGTCCCTTCTCCTCCATTCTCCTCCTGGGATTTTGGGCATGCACGCACATGTACCTGGTCTGATTTTCAAGCTGCCAGGTCTGGGACTTAAACCGCGGAGGCCGCCGTGTGGGAGTACAACACTTTAACCACTATGCCGCCACCTGCTGACCCCCACCTGGCATGTTTCTTAATCCCAGGTCCAGAACTTAATGTGATCAGCCATGTGGGATCCAGCTCATTAAAGCACCAGGCTATGGGTTGTTCGCACTTACCCCCCAAAAAGCTTTTAATTAAAGGAAAAGAAAATTCCATTTATAAAAGTAGTGAAAATTTAGGATGGTTCAGAAAAAAAAAATCCAACAAAAGATATACAGTACTTTATGGAAAAAATGATAAACTTTATTGAAGGGCATTAAGGAAGTTGAACTAACTGAAGGGACAGAGAGCTGACCACGGCCCACTGATGTTGATGGACGAGAGCGCCAGAGTCAGACGGCACAGCGCTAATGCAGACCTGTGTGACACTGGACACTCCTGGGAATGGGGGTGGGGGCGTGCAGGCTGAACATGTGAGTGCACGCCTGTCATCTGGGTTGGCTGAGGCTGGGGGGTGTTGCAATCCAAGAACCCTGTCGATGGACAGCAGATGGTGTAATGGCTATGTCGCTGGACCCCCATGTAGTCAACAGCGGTTAGACTCACCCCGGGCACATGTGCGTGCACGCCCAAGATCCCGAGAGGAGAATGGAGGAGAAGGGACTGTGGTGTGGCCATCCCCCCTAGGGGTGATCTCTTGCTTTCTGTCTCTCTGTCTCTGTCTGTCTGGAGAGTGCACGTGTCCTATAGCAAAAACCTCTTCAAAAAAAAATTGATATAAAAGAATCAAAACAAAAAAAAAAAAAAAAAGGAGCTAGATCCCACATGACCAACCATGTGGTTCAAATCCTGGCCCAGCTTGAAAAACACGCCAGGTGCATGTGCAAGTGTGGCCCAAATCTGGGCGTGTTAGAGAAATGGAGAAGGGATGGCAGTGTGACCAACACCCCATTGTGCTCTCTCCTCCCTCTCTCTTTCTGGTGAGCTCACTGTGCCCTCTGGCAAAAGTAAGAAAGAAGGGGCATCTTGTGACATGGTGGTTAAAGCAGCTGGCTCCTACATGGCCAACTGTACAGTTTGAGTCCTGGATCTGGCAGCTCGAAGTACATGCCAGGTGCATCTGTGTGCATGCCCAAAATCCCAAAAAGAGAGTGGAAAAGAAGAGATTGTGGCATGACCACCCTCCAGAGGGTGTTCTGGTATACTTTTATCTCCCATATGGTTACTTATTTCCTTGTTTACTTCTGTATATTTAATTTTTTTTGAGAGGTTTTCGCTATAGGGCGCGTGTGCTTGCCAGACAGACAGAGAGACAGAAAGCGAGAAATCACCCCCCAGGGGGGATGGCCAAACCACAATCCCTTCTCCTCCATTCTCCTCTCGGGATCTTGGGCACGCACGCACATGCGCCCGGCATGAGTTTAAGCCACCGGATCCAGGACACGAACCACGGTCGACTACGTGGGAGTCCAGCGACATAGCCATTACACTAACTGCTGGTTCCCTATATTTAATTTTTTAAATTGTCTGCCTGAGAGAGATGGATAGACAGAGACAGAGAGAAGAAGAAGAAGAAGAGGAGGAAGAAGAAGAAGAAGAGGAAGAAGAAGAAGAAGAAGAAAGCATCCCCCCACGGACTGTTGTCATGATGCAATCCCATCTCCATTCCTCTCTATCTCTGGTTCTTCTTCTTATTATTTCTAGGCACCCCGGGTAGAAGGGCTTAGGAAAGCTCTGCCAGGAGGGCAGGGGGTGGGAATAGAATTCAGAACACTGGAGCTGGAGTCAGATGCACCCAGTGCCCCTCCAGAGCTGGGCAGGTCACTTGTCCTCTGTCAGAAGTTCAATTTCATCCTCAATTAAACGTGGGCGGTCAGCTTTATTTCCGTAGCAGGCAATGGATTCCTGACACGGCCCGTAAGTGTGGCAGGGGAGCCTACGGGCCACCTCTGTCCACCTTAGTTCTTAAGCACTGCAGCTGGGTCTAGGACTCAAACTGACACCAGAAAGGGTCACAGGAGAAAAACTTAAAAGTTTTATTAATTTTATATGTACATGGGGACCTCACAAGAGAGTGGAGACCCGAAGAAATGGCTAGAGTAGAAAGCTTTTCTACTTCTTACATCAAGAATGGTAAGTTTGGCAACCAGTAGTTAGCGTAATGGCTATGTCGCTGGACTCCCACGTAGTCGACCGCGGTTCGTGTCCCGGACCCGGTGGCTT
>NW_006198801.1:2002725-2005619 GCF_000334495.1 Tupaia belangeri chinensis
CGCTTTCTGTCTCTATGTCTCTCTCTGTCTGTCTGGCGAGCGCACGCGCCCTACAGTGAAAATCTCTCCAAAAAAAAAAAAAAAAAAGAATGGTAAGTTTGTAGGAAATGACAAGACAAAGGGATCTGAGCTAGGGGCAGTGAATTCTAGGGACGGCACTGGGAGACGCGTGGGTGAGTGCAGAGCTGGGGAAGATAAGGCTGTTGATTTGTACAGGTCCACGCGGGGGCAGTTTCCAGTCTCACCCTGGCACAGGGAAGGCGTCCCTCTCAAAGGAGTTTTTATGGTGCTATGTGTAGAGAAGGACAGGCCAAATAGGCTTTCCTGCAACTTCAGTGTCTCTGGTGTTTTCAGCTTGAAATAATTCATGTGGCAAACGGACATATTTTGGAATGAATTGTCCCTCAGTCTTTCACTGTCGTCATGCTGTGGATTTGTAACTGAGCCACACACCATACAGTACTTCATCTTTGTTTTTGTTTTCGTTTTGTTTTGTTTTATGAGAGTTTTTTTTTTTTTTTTTTTGCCATAGGGCATGTGTGCTCATCAGACAGAGAGAGAGACAGAGAGACAGAAAGTGAGAAATCACCCCCACAGGGGGGTATGGCCACGCCGCAATCCCTTCTGCTCCATTCTTCTCTCGGGATCTTGGGCATGCACGCACACGTGCCCGGCGTGAGTTTAAGCCACCGGATCCAGGACTCGAACTGCGGTCGACTACATGGGAGTCCAGCAACATAGCCATTACGCTAATGGGTCCCTTTTTTTTTTTTTTTTTTTTTTTTTTTTTTTTGTGTGTGTGCTCTCTGGAGAGACAGAAAAAGAGAGACAGTAAATGAGAAATCACCCCCCAGGGAGGATGACCACGCCACAATCCTTTCTCCTCCATTCTCCTCTCTGGGATTTTGGGCATGCATGCACATGTGCCCACGGCATGTATCAAGCTGCCAGGTCTGGGACTCGAACTGCAGTCAGCCACCTGGGAGTCCAGCACATTAACCACTATGTCATGTGCTGGCCCCTATTTTAATTTTATTTTTCGTTTTTGCATCAGGAATGTGTGTTGGCCAGAGAGAGATGGGGGAGGGAGGAGGAAGTGAGGAATCACCCCCCCATGCCCCCTCCTGGGGGGGATGCCATGCCACAATCTCTTCTCCTCTATTCTCCTCTTGGGATTTTGTGCAACACACGTACCCACTGTGATTTTCTGGGTCCAGCCACTGGGTTCAGGACTCAAACCGTGGAGTTAGCCATGAGGAATCTAGTGCCTTAACCTCCACATCACCTGCATGGCCCACAGAGCCCCTTATTTTTCTCTTTTCACATCTGCTTGGTGCATTCTCCTCTCCCCTCTGTGTCTCACAGCAGCATCCTTCCTTGTGCATCCCCAATGTCCACCTGCCCCTTGCTCCCCAAAGTCTGTTCCTGAATGGAGTAGAGGGACCTTGCAAACCCCTATAAAGAAAACAAACAAACAAACAAACAAACCACTCAATTTCTCCTATTATACTCTCACAGTGCAGAATGCATTTGCGGCCCAGATGTGTGGGTTTTCCCCCCACACACACCCAGCCATCTGGCAGCAGACGCCAGCCGGGTGTCCTTGAATCCCATTCAATTCCAACACTATCCACCTGGAGGCAGTGTCAGATCCCATAGGCTGAGGGCTCAGTCCCAAGCCCGGCTCCCTCCGATCACAAGCCCACCTGTGCTTCTGACTGGCCACTCCCCAAGCTCGATTAATTTGCTAGAGCGGTTTGTGGGACTCAGGAAAGCATGGAGTTTACCCGCTCCTTATAAAGGATACTAGGAAGGACAGCAGTGAAGGGAGGCACAGGGCAGGGCATGTGGGAAGCGGCATGGAGCTCCCAGGCCTTCTCTGGGGCACTGTCCTCCAGGAACCTCACCTTGTTCATCTATCTGGAAGCCCTTCGAACCTTGTTGTTTGCAACTTTTGGCTACCCGCAGTTTGAGTCCCAGACCGGCAGCTTGAAACTCACACCAGGCATCTGTGCGTGCCCAGAATCCTGAGAGGAGAATGGAGGAGAAGGGATTGTGTGTGGTGTGCCCCTGGGGGTGGGGGGTGACTTTTCACTTTCTTTCCCTGTCTCTGTTTCTGGTGAGCACATGTGCCCTATAGTAGGAATTTCTAAAATAAATAAATAAATAAATAAAAATCAGGAGCTCTCGTGAGGCCAGATGGTGGCTCAGTATATAATGCGATGCTCTGCAAGGCCATCCCACATGGGAAGTGTTCCCAGTTCATGTCTGGAGACCTGCCTAAGGACATAGGGCACATACCTGTCCCTGACTTGGGTCTGGCTGAGGCCGGGGGTGGATCACAGCATCCAAACCCTATCAGAGATGTGTCTCTCTGTCTCTTACTCATAGGAGAAATAAACCATTGAAACAATAAAAAGAAAGGGCGAGGGCCAACAGTTGCATGGTGATCAGAGACGCTGGACTCCTATATGGTCGAACATGGTTTGAGTCCTGGACCAGACAGCTTGATTTCTCACTTTCTTTTTATCTCCCTCGTTATCTGTCCCCTTTGGTACAATTAAAATAAACAAATAAATAAATAATAACGTTAAATTTTAAAAAATTCAAAAAGAAAAAGTAAAAAAGGAAAGGATCATCAGGTGGTATGGTGGTTAGGACACTGGACTCCCACATAGGTGACTTGTGGTTTGAGGCTTCGACCTGGCAGCTTGTTTTCCCATTTTCCCTCTCTCTCTCTCTCTCTCTCTGGTGAGCACACATGCCCTATAGAAAACTGAAAAATAATAATATTAATAAATAAAAATAACTAATTCTTTTAAATAAATAAGTAAAAATAAAAAGAGCTCTTTTTTTTTTTTTTTTTTAGAGATTTTCCGTATTAGGGGGGGGGC
>NW_006198801.1:2005705-2008008 GCF_000334495.1 Tupaia belangeri chinensis
TTTTTTTTTTTTTTTTTGAAGTGGAACCAACAGACCATTAAAGAAACTGAACCTGGGGGACCAGCAGTTGGTGTAATGGCTATGTCGCTGGACTCCCACATAGTAGACCATGGTTCCCGTCCCAGACCCGGTGGCTTAAAACTCACGCCGGGCGCGTATGCATGCGTGCCCAAGATCCCGAGAGGAGAATGGAGGAGAAGGGATTGCAGCGTGACCATCCCCCCTGGGGGGTGATTTCTCACTTTCTGTCTCTGTCTCTGTCTGTCTGGTGAGCACATGCACCCTATAGCAAAAACCTCTCCAAAAAAAATTATAAATGAGCCTATGGCTCCCAAACTAGAGTGGTGATAGGATGCCCCTCTAGCCTTCTCTCTGTCTCTGTCTCTGTTTCTTCGGTCTCTCTGTCTTCTCATTTTTTTTTGTAATTTTTCCTTTTTAAAATTTTTAAGGTAAAGTATTCACTTGGCTTTCAGTTCCTCCTTTCTCTTGCTAATAATCCCCTTTCCTCTTCCCTTCCAGGAGAGGCAAGGGGCAGGCCTTCTGAAAAAGACCCCACCATTGTTCCTGAGAACTAGTGATTTCATGTGATGTGCTTGCTTGCCTCATGGTTTTTTAGTTTTTGCTTTTTTTAAAAAGTTTTTGGGTTGTTTTCTCTTCTTTTCCCCTTATTTCTCTGTCTCTTTCTTTCTTTCTTATTCTCTCTCTCTCTCTCTGTTTCCTTCTTTTTTTTTTTTTTATCTCATTACTCTGCTCCTCAATTTCCATTCACTGTATCTTTAGATGGACCTAAAGGAACCATAGTGAAACATCCAAATACTATTAGGGTTAACATATTCCTCAATACCCACTGAATCTGTTGCACAAAGGGATAAAAACGGTACAGCAAAGAGATTGCAGATCGCCTCCTTCTGCATGCTCCTAAATGCTCAGATCGAACGTCAAGAATTAGAAAAAACACACCATCCATCAGATGACTAGAATAACCACAGGGTCACAAGAAATATGAGAAAGCAAGTAAATACCTCTCCTCCCAGGGAAAAGAATAACTCCTCTTCATCCACAGACAGTTCAATGGAAATCATGGAAATAGCTGATAAAAAATTTAGAATATTCATAATGGTGAAGCTAACAGAGATCAAAGAGAAGAGAGACAATGAACTGCAGAAGAGAAAGGTGAAAGGAACTACGAGTTCCAGGAGGTGAGGAAATTCTTGCAAGATCTAAAAGAGAAATTACACACTATTAAAAAAATCAAATAGACCTGTTAGAGATGAAGTCTATAATACAGGAAGTCAAAATCTCCCTTGAAAGTATTAAAAAAAAAGACTAGGTCACACAGAAAATCAAATCTCAGGTGTAGAAGATAGAATCTCTGTCCTAGGAAAATCCACCACGAAGAGTGAGAAAATTGCCCAAAAGAATGAGAATAATATACAAGAAATACTAGATACCATCAAATGTCCAAACATCCAGATAATCGGCATCCCAGAAGGCAAAGAGATTCATAAGGGCATTGATACTTTATTCCATGAAATCCTGCAAGAAAATTTTCCAAACCTAGAGAGGCACTCAAAGATCCAGTCCCAAGAAATGCAAAGGACCCCAAATAGAATCAACCCAGGAAGATCTTCTCCAAGACTCATTATAGTCAGATTGACTAAAACCACAGACAAAGACAAGATACTAAGATTGGCAAGAGAAAAATGGCAAGTTACCTACAAAGGATATCCCATCAGGCTAACAGCAGATCTCTCATTGGAAATAATGAGAGCAAGGAAAAAATGGGAAAATATATTCAAAGTGTTAAGGGAAAAGCAATTTCAACCAAGAATACTGTACCCAGCAAGATTATCCTTCATGTGGGAAGAAAAGACAAGAACATGCTCAGATAAACAAAACCTGAAAGAATTTACCAACACCAGGTCAGATCTCCCAGCAGTTCTCAGGGAGTGTTATACCAGGAAAATTAAATACAGACACACAGAAATAAGACTTCAAAAACTAAGAAAATGGCCAACTTAATTGTAGGGACAAGTCCAGAGTTGACTATTATATCTAGAATTTAACCAGGAAGATCGAACCACAACAGAAGATAGATTAAGTACTTGAGACGGAACTGGTGAAATAGCATTTTATGACTTTTTACTAAAACATTGCTGATTTTCTTCTAGGCTTTGTTTTCTGGTTTTAAGAATTTTTGTCCTGTCTTGAGCTGTCGATAGGTTCATGTACCTACTATTTGAACAGAATCCTAACCTGTTTCCTGGCTTTAAGTTTTAAGCAAAGTTCCTTAGCATTTCTTT
>NW_006198801.1:2008517-2012727 GCF_000334495.1 Tupaia belangeri chinensis
CCCCCTAAAAAAAAAACCCTCCCAAAAAAAAAAAAAAAGAAAAAAAAAAAGAAAAAAAAATTCTTACATAATCTAACTTTCTTTCTTTCTTCCTTCCTTCCTTCCTTTCTTTCTTTCTTTCTTTCTTTCTTTTTTTTTTAGAGGTTTTTGCCATAGGGCGCGTGCGCTCGTCAGACAGAGAGAGACAGAGAGACAGAAAGCACCCCCCAGGGGGGATGGCCACGCCACAATCCCTTCTCCATTCTCCTCTCGGGATCCTGGGCACATACCGCGGTCGACTTAGCATGAATTTAAGCCACCGGGTGCGGGACTTGAACCGCGGTCGACTACGTGGGAGTCCAGCGACACAGCCATTATGCTAACTGCTGGTCCCATGATTATTTAAGAAATTTTGTGAGCAATAAAATGTGGGGGGAAAAGGAGTGGAAAACCATTGTAAATACCAGCGATAGTGTGGGATGAGGGTAGGAAATGGCAGAGGGTCAGGAATAGGGGTTAAAATTTATATATATACACAAATATACACACACACACACACACACACACGTGCCCAGTGTGATTTTCAAGCCACCATGTCTGGGACTCTAACGCCAGTTATTCATGTAGGAGTCCAGTGCCTCAACCACCATGCCACCTGCTGACCATCTCCCCTGGGGGGTGACTTCTCGCTTTCTGTCTCTCTCTCTCTGTGTTTCTGGCAAGCGCATGCACCCTATAGCAAATATCTCTCAAAAAAAAAAAAAAGTATATTTTTAAATGCAGTTGGGACCAGCAGGTGGCATAGTGTTGAAGCGCTGGACTCTCACGTGGTCAACCGTGGTTAGAGTCCTGGACCCATTGGCTTGAAACTTACATTTGGCACATGTGCGTGCATGTTCAAAATCTCAAGAGGAGAAAGAACTGCAGCATGACCATCTTCCCTGGGTGGTGGCTTTTTTGCTTTCCATCTCTCTGTTTCTCCGGTGAGCACCTATAGCAAAAATTTCTGAAAGAAAAAAATTACTGATTAACTAGTGGTCCTTTACAACTTTTTGCATATAAAAGATTTCATTTCCTTTTTTGTCTTCAGAACGTTGTTTTGATTATACTCAAATCTAGAGTTGCAATCTTCATAAGACCCCAGATAAATGTTTTTGTTCCTTAGATGTCTGAAATTCACTGACAGGGTGGAGGAGCCAGGAGAAGTGGGCTGCTCTGGGAGGTGGAGTGTGAGTGATGCCCACACGATTTGCTGAAGGATTGGGAGTGGGGCACAGGGCCACTCCATGGATGCTTGGACTGTCAGGCAATATATATATAATTTTTTTTTTTTTGAGAGAGATTTTTGCTATAGGGCACATGCACTAGCCAGAAAGAAAGAGAGAGACAGAGAGACAGAGAGACAGAAAGCAAGAAATCACCCCCCAAGGGGGGATGGCCACGCCACAATCCCTTCTCCTCCATTCTCCTCTCGGGATCTTGGGCACGCACGCACACACGCCCAGCATGAGGGTAAGCCACCAGGTTCGGGACTCAAACTGTAGTCGACTACATGGGAGTCCAGCGACATAGCCATTACGCTAACTGCTGGTCCCTGTCAGGCAACAATTTGATTAGAAAATGTGTTACAAAATTCATGGATCCAAGTGACTTATGGTAAATGATTCACGAAGATTTAGAATAGTGGGTAGAGAAGAGGTGTTTGGTTATTATTGAACCCATGCCCATAAAATTCTGTGCAGTGTCCTCAGGTCTCTTCATATTCTTTATTACCAAACGTGTCATTTCGGGCTAATTTAATGCTCCTCAGCATGTGAGAGACAGCAGTGCCATTACTCAGAGTTCTGGCCTCCGCTGACCTTGAACACCAGCTCTTTAATGTGACTCAGGGTGTCACCTCATCCTTGTGCTCATCTGTGAGTAGCAGTGTCCAGGTTTTATTGGGCTTGGTTGATGTTGACCACAAATGCAAGTATTTGTTTTTCTATTTTGCCAGAGGGCATGTGTGCTTGCCAGACAGAGAGAGAGAGAGAGAGAGAGAGAGAGAGAACATCCCTCAGTAATGTATAGTCATGCTGCAATCTCTTTTCCTTTCCTCCTCCTGGAGGAATTTCGGGTATGAACGCACACACACCTGGAGTGTTTTTCTTTTCTTTTTTAGATTTTTGCCACAGGGTGTGTGTGTTCACTGGAGTGAGAGAGAAAGAGAGGGAAAAGTGAGAAATCACCCCCTGGGGATACAGCCATGCTGCAAACCCTTTTCCGTCATTCTCCTCTTGGAATTTTGGCCACACACACACACACACACACACACACACACACACACACACGTGCCCGCTGTGAGTTCGAGCCACCGGGTCCGGGATGCGAACCGCAGTTGACTGTGGGAGTCTAGCTTCTTAACCACCATGCCACCTGCTGGCCCCACCTGGTGTGTTTTTCAAGTCACCAGAACCTGAATTCAAACTGCCATCAGCCATGTGGGATCTGGCTTCCTTAACTACTAGCCCAGAGGGCTGGCCCTCTAAGTTTTTGTTTGTTTGTTTGTTTTGCTATAGGGTGCACGTGTTTATCGGAAAGAGGGAGAAAGAGAAATCACTCCCAGGAGTGATGACCTGCCACAATCCCTTCTCCTCCATTCTCTCAGGATTCTGGTCATGCACACACACTTACCCAGTGTGACTTTCAAGCCACCAGGTCTGAGACTTGAACTGTGCAGTTGACCATGTGGGATCCAGCACCTTAGCCTCCATGTCATCTGCTGGCCCAGATGTTGTTTGTTTGTTTTTAGGAGTGTTCTTTTTAGAGTACTTTTTAAAAGTTTATTTATGTATTTCTCCCAAGATTGAGGGAGAGATGTGCACCCAACGGGGTCTTCGGGCCGTGATCCATCCATCCCCACCTCAGCTAGCCTGGATCACGGGCATGCACATGTGTGCCCCGTGTGTACAAGAGGTTTTGGGATACAAACCTGGGACATATCCATGTGGGTCCAGCTGTGTTATCACTGTGTCACCATCT
This sequence comes from Tupaia belangeri chinensis, assembly GCF_000334495.1. NCBI lineage: Eukaryota > Metazoa > Chordata > Mammalia > Scandentia > Tupaiidae > Tupaia > Tupaia belangeri. The sequence continues at coordinate 2,011,518 of NW_006198801.1, forward strand.
GGCCCTCACAAATGCAAGTCTTAACCAGAGTAGTGAGGGAGAATGTTTCTGGTCATGTTAAATTCTGCGTGTAGAATTTCACAATCTACGTGCAGAACCACTCAGCTCCCAGCCAGGCCTTCCTGCCCTCTCTGGCCTTAATCCTTGCTTTCCTAGAGTGACCCAACATTGACCTTGCCCTGGCTTCCACACACCAGCCCCCAGTGAGGAGAAGCGAAGCAAACCGAGTGGCCATGCGGCTGCCCCTTCCCCTCGCAGCTCAGCACTGACCTGGAAGAGCATGTCACTTGTCCCTGGAAGGGACCATAGTGCTAGAGAGTCCTGATCTCAATGCCCTTGGAGACAGAGAGAGAGGCCTTACAGTTTTCCGAACATGGAGAGGAAAGTGGACAGTCGTTTATGAGCCTGCTGTCCCTTCCTGGCAATAGGAGTCAGGCCAGGGAGAGTAGTTTCTGTGGCAGAAATGAAGACATTTTCGAAGATCCTAGGGGAAGGAGTAATAGCTCTCTTTCAAGGGACATCATCTTGGGCTGGCACACCAGTTAGTTGCTGTGAAGAGGGAGCTGGATCTCACGTGGCTGACCAAGGTTTGAGTCCTGGCCCTGTTGCTTGAAACACAAACTGGGCACACATGTGCATGCCCAGGGTCCTGACAGCATGGAGACCTGGAAGAAAAAGGATTGTGATGGGACCAGGTCCCCCTGGGAGACTGATGGGAGAAGCAGGTGGGGAAGGGGTAGGGAAATCAGGACTCACTTTGGGGGGCAACTGAGGTTCAGAAAAGTTAAGCCCGGAGGCTCAGAACAAGGACGCAAAAGCATTTTGTCTCATAATGCTCCCCCTCCGCTGGCCCTGTCTGCCCCCACTCCGTGTGAGGCACCGTTTGAAAGCATTTATGGAGCACCAGACTTAGTGCTAAACATTTTCCACAAATGATCTCATTTAGTCTTAACAGCGCCTGCATTTTGATCTCTTTTCAAGGAGAACAAAGGGAGGCTCAGATAGGCCTTGCCTGAGGCCTCAGACAGGGGAGGTGGCAGATTTTGTTCCTCCCGAGTCCAAGCCCACGTCTCAGCTCACAGAAACACTGTACCTCTTCCCAGGCCAGGCTTTCCTGAGGTTGCCTCCTCCCCATTCCGTCCTCCTTCCGGGACTGAGGGAGCCGAGGGCCCTCCGGTCTGCCTCCCAGGGGCACAGGGCCTCATTTCTG
>NW_006198801.1:2013473-2018361 GCF_000334495.1 Tupaia belangeri chinensis
TATTCGCTTGGCTCAGACTCAGCTTGCCATGGCCCCACATGGCCCAGGTGCCACCATCCCCATGTGGGCCCAGTGCAAAGGCCATGGGAGAAGGCCAAAGGAAATTGTCACTCCACCTGGGGATACTGGGTAAAGTCACTTTCGGCCTGTCCACTCTCCCAGGGTTTGGGGGCCAGAAAGTCCCAGGATTCCTATGGTCAGGGCCTGGGCAACGTCACTGTGAGAAGAGAGAAGCCCCCTCAACAGGGTCTCATGTTGCTATACCCACCCCCAACCACCTGCCTTCCCAGACTTCCCAGCAAGCCAGGGTCATGGGAACACATGCCTGGCACCTATAGGTCGACCAGGGAATGGAACCCGCCACTTCTCATGTGGATCCAGCATCACTTGAACGCCACCTCATCACTGGCCACCTACATGGTGTACTAAAGACGCCATTCAGATGGTAGAGGAGGTACTGGTGAATCTGCCCCAACGGGGTTCCAGTGGGACAGACCATGTGGGCGTGCCAGACAGGGACTCCCAGGGCTAAGTGTAGTGAACAGTGTGGAGGACACCCCAGACCCCTTCAACCCTTCTCCACTAAGGAGCACCCGGGGGGAGCCTATCCCCACCCCAGGGGTCAGTCCTGATTAGCCCAATTAGACCAACTGCCCTTGGCATGATCGATTCAGGAGTGGGCACTTGACCCAGTTCTGCTCAATAGGATGCGAAGGGATGTTTGTCGGGGGGTTCTGGGAAAATGGGGAGAGAAAGGCTCACAGATCTAAAGTGTCGAGGAAGAGTGTGGTTTACTAGAACACCGTGGAAGAAGGAATGCGGGAAGGCTCTGGATGCCCACCACATCCCATTCCTGGAGAGATGTGGCTTTTGAGCCACAAGAGGGAGCGGAAGGATCAGGTCATAGATTTCCTTTAAGCATGTCAGTCACGGGGCAGGCGGCCGTGGTGAAATCTTCTGATGGGAAATAGCGTGTGGAGTGTTCACTTGACAACTGGGCCATAGATTTGCCACCACTCTGTAGAGCTGTCTGGGAAGGTGCTAACAACACAGTTGTTTTTGCCAAAGGGCATGTGTGTGCTCTTGCCAGAGAGAAACCCACCCTGATGGAGCGTGGTCATGCTGCAATTCTTTTTCCTCCATCCCTCCTTCCCATCAGGATTTTGGGCATACAAGTACACATGCCTGGCACATTTTTCAAGCCACCAGGGTTGGAATTTGAACTGCAGTCAGCCATGTGAAATCTAGTTCCCTTGACTGCTGAACTACAAGGCTGGCCCAATAACACATTCTTTTTTTTTTTTTTTTTTTTTAAGGGGTCCAAAATAACACATTTTTTTTTTTTTTTTTTTTTTTGGAGAGGTTTATGCTATAGGGCACGTACACTCAGCAAAAAGACAGAGAGAGACAGAAAGTGAGAAATCACTCCAGGGGCAGATGGCCACGCTGCAATCCCTTCTCATCCATTCTCTTCGCAGGATCTTGGACGTGCACACATGTGTCCGACATGAGTTTAAGCCACCGGATCCGGGACTCGAACTGCAGTTGACTATATGGGAGCCCGGCGACATAGCCATTATGCCAATTGCTGGTCCCCCAATAACACATTCTTAAAAGGATCCTAGTGCTGGTCCAGGGAGAAGAAAGGTCTGTCATGTGGATTGAGATTTTCACTTCTTCCCAAACTGGTAATCTATGCAACACCTAGATCTGTTTAGTGAGGAAGCTGATCTCATCTTTGACGTGTCTTTGAAAGAGATCCACTCATTCCCTATAGCAAATAAGAGATGTTTTCCATTCTATCCCACGGGAAGGACAAGTAGAGAAAGAACAGTTGAGGCCAGAAGGCGGTGCAATGGCAGTAACAATGGGCCCACGTGAGAAGGTCCCCAGTTCGTGTCCTGGGGCCTCCCTGTACGCGTTGGGCATATTGCATGCGTGCCTGTGATCTGGGCTGGCTGTGGCGAGGGGTTGATAATGGAGTAAAGACCCTGTTGGGAAGCCTCTGGCTCTTTCTGGCTCTTATTGAAGAAATACACAAAATAAAAAAAAATTTTTTTGAGAGGGTTTTTGCTATAAGGCACGTGTGCTCGCCAGAAAGACAGAGACAGAGAGATAGAAAGGGAGAAATCACCCCCCAGGGGGGATGGCCACGCTGCAATCCCTTCTCTTCCTTTCTCCTCTTGGGATCTTGGGCACGCACGCACACGTGCCCGACGTGAGTTTAGGCCACCAGGTCTGGGATTCTAATCTCGGTCTACTACATGGGAGTCCAGCGACATAGCCATTACGCCAACTGCTGTTATCAAATAAAATAAATGTTAAGAAAGAAAAAAAGAAAGTGAGAGGCCAGAAGATGGTGTAGTGGTTAAGAAGGTTGGCTTTTAGACCAGCAGATGGCGTAATGGCTATGTCGCTGGACTCCCATGTAGTCAATCACAGTTTGAGTCCCGGACCTGGTGGCTTAAACTCATGCTGGGTGTGTGTGTGTGTGTGCCCAAGATCCCGAGAGGGGCATGGAGGAGAGGTGTTGCCGTTGTGGCCATTCCTCCTAGAGGGTGATTTCTCACTTTCTGTCTCTCTGTTTCTCTCTGTCTTTCTGGTGAGTGCATGCGCCCTACAGCAAAAACCACTAAAAAAAAAAAGAAGAAGAAGAAATTTGGATCTCACATGGCCAACTGCATGGTTTGAGTCTTGAACCAGCAACTTGAAAAATCACTCCAGGTTTGTGTGCATGTGTGCCCAAAGTCCCAAGAGGACACTAGAGAAGAGACTGTAGCATGACCATTCCTGTCTGGGGGTGATTTCTCACTTTCCTTCTCTCTCTCTCTCTTCCTCTCTGGCAAATGCATGTGCCCTATGGTATAAGTAAAATTTATAAAATGTTTTAAAAAAGAGAGTGAGAGAAAGAACAGTTCCAGTTTGTCTCTGCCCGTCATACATTCCTCCAAGGGGTAGAACAATGGTTTATTGGTACCCATTTTCTCTATTTATTTATTGTTAAAATAATTGCTAGAGGGCATATGCACTTGCCAGAGACAGGCAGAGAGACAGAGAGTGAGATAAGGAAAAAGTGTGGTCGTGCCATGATCCCTTCTCCATTTCTCCACCCTGCTGGGGTTCTGGGCACGCATGCACACACATCAGATGTGTGTGTGTGTGTGTGTGTGTGTGTGTGTGTGTGTTTTAAGAGGCCAGGGCTGGGATTCATACCATGCGGGATCTAGCCTTCCTAACCACTAGGCCATGGAGCCAACCCTGGTGCTCAGTCTCGTGCTGCTGATCTTGCCAGAGTGAAACCTACACTTTGGAGAGGACATTCAGCGTGGGTGATATTGGAAAGTTCTTTGCAGCCACCTCGCTAAGCCTTACCACTAAGCTGTGTGATTCCTGGGTTTACTTCCCGAAGTGCTCCAAACTTGGACTGACAGTAGGAAGGCAGTGTGGCAAGTAGCTAGGAGCTTGGCCCCTGCAGCCAGTCTGCCTGGGGTCAAATCCAGCCTCCACCTCTAACCGGAGGACTCTGATTAGAGTCCTATTCTCTCTAACCTCAGTTTCCCCATATATAAAATGGGGGTAACAATGTCCCCTACCTGTAGGATTGTAGTGAGGATTAAGTGAGATAATACAGAATATCTAACCGATCCAAGGGATTGCGATGGGTGTTAACACCGAAGCCCGTTGTAGTGTACCAGGAGTGGTATTATGTTTGTTTGCTTTGATTTATTCTTTCTATGATGCCTCTTGCAAACAGGGAATCTGATTTATTTATTTATCAATTTTGCTATAGGGGGACCAGCAGATAGCATAATGGTTACGTCTCTGGACTCCTGTGTAGTTGACTGCGGTTCAAGACCTAGACCCAGTGGCTTAAACCTCACACCAGATGGATGTGTGTACGTGCCTAAGATCCTGAGAGGAGACTGGAGGAGAAGGGATTGTAGTATGGCCACCCGCCTGGAGGGTGATTTCTTGCTTTGTATTTCTCTTTCTCTCTGGTGACTGCACACATCCCATAGCAAAAATCTCTCTCTAAAAATAATTGCTATAGGGCATGTGCACTCACTGGAGAGAGATGGAGGATGAAAGAGACGGAAAGTGAGAAATCACCCCCCAGGGCAGATGGCCACACTGCAATCCTACCTCCTCCGTTTCCTCTTGGGATTTGGGCCATACACTCACATGTACCTGGCGTGTTTCTCAAACCACAGGGTCCAGGGCTCAAACCTCACAGTTGGCCATGTGGGATGAAGCTGCCTCACCCTCCGTGTCATCCACTGGTTCCCACCCCAGGCATCTTATAATTGATGAATAGGCTTAGAATGTATGGAAAGGCAAGAACAGCCCTGGCAACCCGGGAAGTGCTGGGTGAGTGTTCATCCGTTCTTCCTGCACTGCCAGCCGCATCCTCCTTGTTCTAGAGGAGGGGTCCCTCAGGAAGACGCAGCTTCTCGCTCCCTCCCTGCCTCGCGCTGAACTCGAACAAGGGAGCAGGTTATGCTGGCGCGGGTAGGCTGCCAGCGTCTTCAGGATGAAGCTAAAACTACACAGAAATCACAGAGCAGACGCAGGGAAACCTGGGATGTCAAAGACATCACTGAGCATCTGGACAGAACGAGCACCTCTGTGTTTGCTGTTACAGCCTGTCTGCCCCGGTTCAAATCCAGGCTCCATGTCTAACTAAGTGGGGGCCACTGAACGGGCCATTGTCTGCAGCCCAGAGGATTCACATGTGGAGTGTGTGTATGTGAAAGTGTGTGTGTGTGTAAATGTTCTCCCCAAAGTATCAGGGTTTCTGAGCGTTCTGAACACGGGCTGGCTTGACTAGTGTTTTCACAGGCTACTCTTCCACTCCTGAGCCCCTCTCCTCAGCAAGACCCTTTCCCTA
>NW_006198801.1:2019299-2025195 GCF_000334495.1 Tupaia belangeri chinensis
TCCCTACCTCATGCTACAGATCTCTGGGTAGCTGGCCCAACCGTCTGACGGATGGGCAGCCAAGATGTCCCCTGTTCCGTGGTACTCAGAGACACCCTGGTGAAACCAATGACGTACTAGCAAATACTTCTGTCTCCAACCCTGGGCACTCGTCCCTGGTTATCTCCTCCCAGACCCCAGCCGACCATCCCTTCTTCTCTTCCCCCTCTCTAGGCCAGTTTCCCACCCTTCACAAAGCGATCTCTCCGCAAACCACCATTAACTTCCTCCTAGAGCAGCCTCCTCCAACAGACTACACTAGTGGAGTTGTAGGGGGCACACAGAACACACGATAGTCAATAGCTCTGGAACGTCTTTGAAAAAATATTAACAAAAATATTGTGTTTATAGTAGTGACGTACAATTACCTTTAAAACGTAGCAAAAAGGGGGATTGGCAGACGGTGTAATGGTTATGTCACTGGACACCCATGTAGTCGACTGTGGTTTGAGTCCTGGAGGTGGTGGCTTAAAACTCACACCAGGAGGATCAGCAGTTGGCGTAATGGCTATGTTGCTGGACTCCCATGTTGTTGACTGCAGTTCGAATCCCAGACCTGGTGGCTTAAACTCACGCTGGGCATGTGTGTGTGCATGCCCAAGATCCCAAGGAGGAGAATGGAGGAGAAGGGATTGCAGCGGGGCTATCCCCTCTGGGGAGGGTGATTTGTCGCTTTCTGTCTCTCTGTCTTTCTGGCAAGCGCGCAAGCCCTATAGCAAAAATCTCTCAAAAACCAGAATTGAATCTCAAGGTGGTGGAGCAGTGGTACTATGGCTGGATCCACAGGGGAAGGGTCCAATGCTTGCATCCCAGGGCCTCCCTGAGCACACCAGGTGTGCACGTGTGTCCCTGTGATCCAGGCTGACTGAGACTGAGGGTGGGTTGTAGCGTGGGGACTGTGTAAGGTGAGCCTGTCTCTCTCTCTCTCATGGATGAATACATTTTTAAAAATGAACTACGCTGGGACCAGCAGTTAGTGTAATGGCTATGTCGCTGGACTCCCATGTAGTCGACCGCGGTTCGTGTCCCGGACCCGGTGGCTTAAACTCATGCCGGGCGCATGTGCATGTGTGCCCAAGATCCCGAGAGGAGAATGGAGGAGAAGGGATTGCGGTGTGGCCATCCCCCCTGGGGGGTGATTTCTCGCTTTCTGTCTCTCTGTCTCTCTCTATCTGTCTGGCAAGCGCACGCGCCCTATAGCAAAAACCTCTAAAAAAAAAAAAAGAATTACACTTAAAAGCTATTTAAAGAAAACAAATTCTTGGGGTCAGTGGATGATGTGATGGTTAAGGTGCTGGACTCCAACATGGCTGACTGTGGGCTCAAGTCCTGGACTCAGCGGGTTGAACCTCAACCCAAGGCATGTATGCGTGTGTGCCTGAAATTCCAAGAGGAGAATGCAGGAGAAGGGATCAAGGCTTGGCCATCCCTTCTGAGGGTGATTCTCACTTTCTGTCTCTCTCTTGTCTCTTTCATGAGTGCAAGTACCCTATAGCAAAAATCTCTTTTAAAATATTCTTTGAGTTTTTTTTTTGTTGTTGTTCTCTTTTTTGCTATAGGGCTCATGTGCTCACCAGGGAGCGAGAGAGAGAGAGAGAGAGAGAGCAAGAGAGCAGAAAAGCACCCCCAGGGAAAATGCTTTCTCACCCCCTCTTCCCACCCTGGCTCTCTCCCAGGAGCACACATGCCCTACAGCAAATTAAACAAAAATGTTATTATCAGCCAGTGGTTTGCTGGTTAAGGCAGCTGGATCGCACATGGCTGACTGTGTGGTTCAAGTCCTAAACCCTGTGACTTGAAAAACCCATCGATGGAGACAGCAGGTGGCATGGTTGTTAAGGTGGTGTTATGTTACATAAGGTGTTATGGTCAGCTGCAGTTCAAGTCCCAGTCTTGGTGGCTTGCTTTCTCAAGTTCTTTTTCTCTCTCTTTGTTTCTCTCCGGTGAGTACATGTGCCCTATAGAAAATGTTAAAATAATAATAATTAATTTAAAAAGAAAGAACAAAAGAGGAAGAAAAACCCATTGGCACACATGTGAGTATGTTCCCAAAAATCTCAAAAGGAGAAATGGAGGATGGATTGTGATGTGACCATCCTCCGTAGGGATGCTTTCTCGCTTTCCTTCTCTCTTTCTCTCTGTCTCTCTCTGGCAAGCAAATGTACCCTCTAGGGAGTAAAAACCAAAAATATCCAGAAACTCGACTACTGAGTGAAACAATGGAAGTTCGTTCCCTGCTGACTATTTCGGTTCCTGAAGCAGAGACAGCGTCCCTGTGTGTGTCTTCATTTATGGCAGCTGAGTTAGCGCTCCTGAAGACTTGGCCCCAGTGCAGACCCCGAACCCTGTCAGTACATTAGTAGCTTAACTGGGGGCCAGATGATGGCACCACAGTAAACATGATGCTCTGTGAGCCTGACCCATGTGGGAAGGGTCTAGGTTCGGGTCCAGAAACCTCCTTGAGTACATGCCCATGATCCGGGACTGGCTGAGATTAGGGGGCATTGTGGCATCCAAGACCCCGTTAGGGGGTGCTATCTATTTCTCCCTCTTTTACTTTCTCCTTCATAGAAGAGATAAACTTAAAATAGAGTAGTTTAGGGGACCAGTGGGTGGCGTGGTTGACCATGGTTTGAGTCCCAGACCTGGTGGCTTGCTTTCTCACTTTCCCTCTTTCTCTCTCTGTCTCCGAGTCTCTCTCTGGTCAAATTAAAAAATAAGTGAGTGGCTAAATAAAATTAAATAAATATGTAAATTTAAAAAAATAGAGTAGTTTAATCAGTCCTGTTCCTTTGATTATTTTACCGTAGAGTACTTTCTTCTTCTTCCTTTGCATTACAATCAGTACACTAGGTTGACTTCATTTTTTTTGGTATGTGGGTAGGTTATATTATTCATAAATTTCATTTTGGGGCAGTAAAGGCAGCATATAAAATATTTATTACAGCGCTCATCTATGGTAATAAAACTCAGAACAGCAGTTACCGTGGGGGGTGAGTGGTGGGTGGTGATAGGATTGACTGCAAAGGGGTACAAAGGAACTTTCTGGAGTGATAGAAATGTTCTCTACCTTGATGGGGTGGTGTACGATTGTCAAAACTCACCCACTTCAAGTGGGCACGTTTTATTGTAATTGCAATGTAAATTATACCTCACTCAAGTGGAATAAAACATCCACTTAAAAATATCAGTATAAAAACTTGAAAAATATATATTTGTTATAGAAAGGAGTAATTGGATCTGCTAAGGCCTTGGACTCAATTAAGTGGATTTAAACCAGCATTTTAAAATAAAAGCGAAACACAATAGAATAGGCCATCTCAGCCAGCCAGTGAAGCGCGAAGTCGTGAATCTCACACAAGCAATATGAGACTTCGTTACGTAATAGCGACACACACTTGGGAGGTCTTCAAAAGTCCACGGAAATGCATATTTGAAAAATAATACGTGGATTTCAAAAAGGGTTTTTTTTTTTTTTAAAGTTTATTTCTTCCATGAGTAGGGGAGAGAGGAGAGAGAGAGAGAGAACTACAACAGGTCTTTTTGCCACAATCCACCTCCATCAGTCACAGATCATGGACACACACATGCTTGGTATAGTCAGTCAGAGAGGTCTCTGGACTTGAACTGGAAACCTTCCGTGTGGTTCAGCCTCATTGCAGAGTGTGTTTTACCACTGTGATACTACTACTTGGTCCCCTCAAAAACTTTCTGCTCCAGGGACCAGCAGTTAGTGTAATAGCTATATCGCTGGACTGCCATGTAATCGAATGCGGTTCGAGTCCCAGACCCGGTGTCTTAAACTCACGCCAGGCGCATGTGCATGCCCACGATCCCAGGAGGAGAATGGAGGAGAAGGGATTGCAGCGTGGCCACCCCCCCGGGAGGGGATTTCTCACTTTCTGTCTCACTGTCTCTCTGTCTTTCTGGCGAGTGCACGTGCCCTATAGCAGAAACCTCTTTAAAAAAAAATTCTGCTCCCCAAAATACTTGTACTTTAGTCCCATTTTTTTCATGAGTTTTTTTGAAGTTTCCTCATATATGTGTGTGTACTGAGCTGTGATAAAAATATTTTCCTTCTTTCTTCTTTCTTTCTTTTTTCTCTCCCTTTTTTTAATTCTTTTTTTTTTGAGAGAGACAGAGAGATACAGAGAGATACAGAGAGACTGTGGGCTCAAGTCCTGGACTCAGCGGGTTGAACCTCAACCCAAGGCATGTGTGCGTGTGTGCCTGAAATTCCGAGAGGAGAATGCAGGAGAAGGGATCAAAATCCCAGGAGGAGAATGGAAAAGGAGGGATTATGGCGAGGCCATATTCCTGGGGGCTGATTTCTCACTTTCCCTCTCTGTCTCTCTCTAGCAAGCACACAATCCCTCTGGCAAAAACTTAAATTATTTTTCCCCCCAGAGGTAAGTATGCTTACCAGAGAGAGAGACAGAGTAGGAGAGAGAGAAAGCACCCTCCAGTCGGGTGCCATCACGTTGCAATCCCTTCTCCTCCATTTCTCCATCCTTTTGGGATCTGGGGCATGTATGCACACATACAGCAACACAGTTTTGTTGCTCCAGTTGTGGGGTCCAGGATTCGCACTGCACAGACAGCTATGTGGGATCCGGCTCCCTTAACCAGCAGGCCCTGCAGCCAGCCTGGTTGCCAGACTTGCAAACACGATCAGCCACCTCTTAGCTTCATCCCTACTCAGAAACCAGGCCTCATGGCTAATAGCAGATGTAACTTTCTCTTTCATCTTGTTTTCTTGGTAATTTCTAATTCTTTTCCAGCAACATATCAGATGATTAGATCTTCACGTTCTTATCTGAAGCTTGTCAGTCAGGAGCTCAGGTTTGCAAGAAGATTAAATGTGATAGAGTTAGTTCCAATAACAGAAATCACAAGGAAGGGAGAATACGGGCTGTAGGGTGCTATGGTTTGTATAAATTCATGTACTGAGATTTGATTGCCCTCCCAAAATTAAATAAGTAAAGAAAGAAAGAAAAAAAGGAACTGGGTCAGCAGGTGGCATGGTCGTTAAGGCACTGAATCCCACATGGCCAACTTGCTATTTGAGTCCTGGATCCGGTGGCTCGAAAAACAAGCTGGGTCTGTATGTGTGTGTGCCCAGAATCCCAAGAGGAGAATGGAGGAGGAGGGATTATGGTGTGGCCATTCCCGGAGGGAGGCGGGGGGGGGTGATTTTTCTCTTTTTCTCTCTCTCTCTCGTCTTTGTCTCTCTCTCTCTCTGGTGAGTACATGTTCCCTATAGCAAAAAAAAAAAAAAAAAAAAGGGGGGAAAAAAGGAGGAAGGAAAAAAAAGGGGGAAAAGAGATTTGATTGTGATGGATCTAAGAGGACAAAATTTTTTTTTTTTTTTTTGGAGAAGTTTTTGCTATAGGGCGCGTGCGCTCGCCAGACAGACAGAGAGAGACATGGAGACAGAAAGTGAGAAATCACCCCCCAGAGAGGATGGTCACGCTGCAATCCCTTCTCCTCCATTCTTCTCTTGGGATCTTGGGCACGCACGCACACGCGCCCAGCGTGAGTTTTAAGCCACCGGGTCCGGGACGCGAACCGTGGTCGACTACGTGGGAGTCCAACGACATAGCCATTACGCTAACTGCTGGTTCCCAGAGGGCAAAACTTAATCATATTATGATGTTGAAAGGTGAGGCCTTTGGATGGAGATTAGGATTCAGCCATCAGGGCAGGGCCCCCACAACCAATTCCTGGTGGGTTTATAAGGACAGGCCAGGAGACAGACAGACTGAAGGACACAGCTGCTCTGCTCTGCATTTGCCCCGGTGCTGGGATGCCTTGGGCTCTGCCAGACCCCCCCACCCCCCCCACCAGCTGTCGCCCC
>NW_006198801.1:2025226-2030237 GCF_000334495.1 Tupaia belangeri chinensis
GGCCCCCCAGACCTTGAGCTGAATAAACTCTCTTCTCTTAAATTACCCAGACTCAGGTCTTTTCTGGTATTAGTGATAGAACAGACTAGAACCTGGAGTAGGAGAGCTAAGTCCTCATCATCTGTAATGAAGAGTTAATAGTTAATGTCTAAATGTGATCAATCCAGAACCAACACCAACAAACGGAACAATCCCATACAAAGGGCTAATTTTCTATATATACCTTCCCCACATAGCAATCAGAAAAGGAACCCCCTGCTCTCACAGGAACAAAAATGCAGAGGACGTGAACACATAGTTCCTTGAGAACAAAATGAAAACGGCTCCTCGGTAGAAGGAGAAGGCTCCTCGGAGAAGACTTAAGACCTGGTTTGAAGTCAAATTTGAAGTCTCATTTGAGACTGAAACAGCACTGAGATACCATTGTCCAGTGAATCAACTTGGTAAAGTACGAAAGGACTGGCAATACCCGCTCTCAGCAAGGCCTCATGGAAGAGGGCATGTGTTGTTAGTGGGGGTATGAATTGGTGCAATCGCTGCAGCACTCAGTTCGTAACATCTGGCAGAATTAGAAAGGCACCTGCGGGGCCTGCCAGGTGGCATAGTTAAGGCAGCTGGATCCCACATGACCAACTACATGGTTTGAATCCTGGACCTGGCAGCTTGAGAAACACACAGGGCATGTGTGTATGAGTGCCCCAAACCCCAAGAAGAGAATGGAGGAGAAGGGATGGTAGCATGGTCATCTCCCTGGGGAGAGGGTACTTTCTCACTTTTTTTCTCTCTCTCTCTCCAGCAAGTGCATGTGCACTATGGCAAATTAAACAAAAAAGAAGAAAGGCAGCTGTTTTCCTGACTCAGAAATTCCCACTTAGAACAGCGGAAGTATGGAGTACAAAGAGATATATGTAGAAGGTTCTTCATAGCAATAATACTATTACACGAATGAGCAAAAGATGATGAACAAGGGCCAGCAGGTGACATGGTAGTGAAAGTGCTGGACTCCCACATGGCCAACCACGGTTTGAATCCTGAATCTGGCAGCTTGAGAATCTTGCTGGGCACTTGTGCATGTGTGCCCAGGATCCCAGAAAGAGAATGGAGAAAGGACTGTGTGTTGTGGCCATCCCCTCTTGGGGGTGACTTTTCCACTTTCCTTCTCACTATCTCTCTCTCTCTTCAGCGAGTGCATGTGCCCTATGGCAAAAACCTTAAAAAAAAAAAAAAGTAGAAGAAGAAGAACAATTTAAATACTAGGGAATTGGTTAAGTCATTGTACTTTCTTTTTTTATTTTCTTTTTTTTTTTCTTTTTTTTTTTTTTTTTTGAGAGATTTTCACTGTAGGGCACGTGCGCTCGCCAGACAGACAGAGAGAGACATAGAGACAGAAAGCGAGAAATCACCCCCCAGGGGGGATGGTCACGCCGCAATCCCTTCTCCTCCATTCTCCTCTCGGGATCTTGGGCACGCACGCACACGCGCCCGGCGTGAGTTTTAAGCCACCGGGTCCGGGACACGAACCACGGTCGACTACGTGGGAGTCCAGCGACATAGCCATTACGCTAACTGCTGGTTCCCAAGTCATTGTACTTTCAACACAGGCTAATGTGTAGCCATGAGAAACAAATCCACCAGTAGCCTGGCAAGGTCTCCGTTGACCTGCAAGTTGCTAAATGCAAAGTTCAATTCTTATTTGCATATCCATGGCCCCCAGCAGCGTTTGTCAAGGTTAAGCAGTCCACCTTCCTTTTATCCTTGGTCCCGGGACACCAGTCTGCTGCTGCTTCTTGCTCTCCAAGGCTGGGTCCTAGGCCCTCACCTCTTCCATTGGTGCTCGCATCCAGCCTCATGACCTTAAACATTAGTGAGAGCTGTTGGTGAGCCAGATGGTGGCACTGTGATAAAGCAACTGGATCCACATGTGATGGGCCCAGGCTTGTGTCCTGGGACCTCCCTGCACACACCAGGCACATGCGTGCATACCTATGATTCAGTCTAGCTGAGGCTGGGGGTGGATCGTGGTAGGAAGACTCCATTGGTGGTAGCTGTGTCTGTTTGTCTGTTTCTCTTTCTCTCTCTCATAGAAAAAAGATATAAACTTTAAAAAAAAATAATAAAAAAGCCCTGAGTCCCCAAATTCTCCAACAGCCTCATCTCTCCCCAGACCTCTAGACTCCTTATCGAACTGCCTATTCGACATCTCCATTAGGGTGCCTAATCCCCATCTCCAGATTAGCACATTGGAAACGGAATTCCAAATTTTCCTGCCCATTTTTTTTCTCTCTTTCCTATCTCAGTGAAAGGAAACTTATTCTTCCAGTTGGTCAAGCCAAAAGCCTTGGGGTTTATGGTAGGCAGTTAGTTAGTCATGAGCAGGCAGCCCTAAGAGAAAAGCAAAAGAACACATGCCACATCAATCGGGTTTATCGGGAATTACAACCAGACCCTCCATGAGGTACCTTCTTCCCACCTAGCCCCGGGCGCCAGGAGGGCGAGGCAATTTGCCCTCTTCCTTCCTTGGTGCCTGAGGGAACCACACAGGGATGATTCATACATTTTTCTCTTATCAAAAAGACCCAAGCAAGCATTTTGGTCAACACCCTAATCCCCAAGTAAGCTTTTGGTCAACCCCCTAGTTTCTACTAGGGTGATAAACTAATAATTAGGCAGCCTAATTAAATAACCTGGCTCACACTGGGCATGCGCAGTTAGGTCATCAAATTCCTCATTCTTTACCTGTGAGAAAAGTGTGCAAGCACAGGAGGAAACGCACGGATTCAAATTCAAACGAAGGACATAGGTAATATGACAGACCTCCCACCAATAAATATTCATGATCACCTCCAGTAATACAAGTAACGGTGAGCCAGTACCCACCGCAGTTACCACCTGGCAATCTGCCCGCCCAGGAGTCTTTTGGGTGGACTTCTTTTCTTCTATTAAATCTTCTTTTCTACCTGCTTCATTAGTGGTTGTGGTTTCATTTTGCGCCTAGGGACGGATCTCTAATTTTAGTGATCTGGACCCAAAGAACTAAGGACTTCCCAACCCAGCTCGACACTCTCCCATCCATTGACAAGTTGTCTGTGATTCTTCTGTTTTTCTCACATCTTTTGTCAGAGCCGACAACAAATTGTGTCAGCTCTACCTTCAAAATCCATCCTCAATGATCATTTCTCCTCACTCCACACCCCCCCCCCAGTACTATCTACCTCCTGGATTACTGCAGCCTTCCCTCACTGATGCCCCCACTCTGGGCCTACCCCCATGATCTGTTCCCCTAGTCTCCACCAGAGCTGATAAAAGTAGATCCTTCGCAGGACAATTTGCTGAGAAAATTGAGAACTCTGTGGGGGGTGGTGATATTTGACAGCCTTGGGGGAAAGAAGGGACAAATAATAATAATAATAATAATAATAATAATACCAATAAACAACAAAGGACCAAGAGACAGAATGGTTTCTGGGGCCGGCTGGTGGCACTGCTGTACCACAGTGCTCTGCAATGCAGGACCCACATGAGAAGGTCTGGGGCCCATGCTCTGGGTCCTCCCTGTTCGTACTGAGCAAATGTGCCCTTGATCTTTGTTGGCTGAGACTGGGGGTGAACTTCAGGCTGAAAATTCTCTTGGGGGTGCATGTCTCTCTTTATCCCTGTATTTATCTCTCTGTCATGGAGGAAATAAATCTATTTTTTAAAATAGTGACGATAATGTATGTGGTAATATCTTTGATTGAACCAATGTATTCATGATGGGAAAATCCATTTTGTATGCTGTAAAGATGTACAGTTACTGGGACCAGCAGTTGGCGTAATGGCTATGTCACTGGACTCCTATGTAGTCAACCGCAATTTGAGTCCTGGACCAGGTGGCTTAAACTCATACCAGGCATGTGTGCGTGCATACCCAAGATCCTGAGAGGAGAACGGAGGAGAAGGGATTGCAATGTGGCCATCTTCCCTGGGGGGTGATTTCTTGCTTTTTGTCTCTCTGTCTTTCTGGCGAGTGCACTGCCCCTATAGCAAAAACGAAACAAAACAAAACAAAACAACCTCTCAAAAAAAAAAAAAAAAAAAAAGATGTACAGTTATTGAATGTAAAAAAAATAAGAAAATGAAGAAAAAGAGGCCAGCAGGTGGCATAGTGGTTAAGGGGCTGGACTCATATAACTGACCATCGTTCAAGTCCCAGACCTGGAGGCTTGCAACTCACATGAGGCACATGTGCATGCATGCCCAAAATCCTGAGAGAAGAATGGAGAAGGAATTGCAGTGTGGCCATTCTCCCTGGGGATTTCTCACTTTCTCCCTCTGTGTCTCCGGTGAGCTCATGCACTCCATGGCAAAAATTTCTCAAAAAAAGTGAAGGGAAAAAATGATTTCAGGCTTTTCAACAATACTGCAGACAAGAGAGCAACACATTCAACATTCTGAAAGAAACTGATTGCCGTCTGTGAATTCTATAGCCAGCCCAACTATCAGTCAAATAAGAGAGAATATTAAAGGCATTTTCAAATGTGCAAGGTCTCAAAAATTTGATTCTCATGAAACCTCTCTCAAGAAGTTACAGGATATGCTTTACCAAAATGAGAGTGTCATCAAGAAAGAGGAAGAACTGGGGTCCAGAACACTCGGTACCTAATACAGGGGAGAAATAAGGGGGAATCCCTATGATGGTGGTAAAGAGAAATCAGAGCATAGCAGCTGAGCATCAAGATCAACCCAGAAAGGACCATGTGACTCATGAGACAGATGTATTGAGGCCTATCATCACTGGCATGCCAACTTCCATTGTCCTGTCTTGCTTTGTCTTTATTATTTATTTATTTTGCTATAAGGTGCATACACTTGCCAGGGAGAGACAGAGGGAGAGGAAGAGGAAAAGTGTGAATCATCCCCAGGAGAGATGGCTGTATCACAGTACTGTGGAGGAGTCCGACCAGGCGGGGCCCCAGGATCTGTCTGAGCCCCACCCCCCACCCCCCGCCTTCCGGTCGGTTCAGTACGTTGG
>NW_006198801.1:2030995-2038436 GCF_000334495.1 Tupaia belangeri chinensis
CTGTCTTCTGTTCACCTTCGCCGCCTCCGTCGAGATAACCCACCCATGCCGAGGCTGGACCCCGGCAGTACTGTCTCCTTCAGTTTCCTCTGGCGATTTTGGGCACACAGTCACATGTACCTGGTGTGATTTTTCAAGCTGCCAAGTCCAGTACCCAAACCACGCAGTTGGCCACGTGGGATCCAGTGTCTTAACCTCCATGTCATCTGCGGGCCCCATTTTGTTTTTATTTTTAACCTAAGGAGAGATGGCCAGGCAAACATGAGCCGTGTTCGTCTCTGTATCGTTCCAAGTTTAGTATATGTGCTGCCGAAGCGAGCACACCATGTTCTTGTTTGTATTTGACTCACCTCGGTCATGATGGAGATCCTGTTCACCCTCTATGACCTGCTGCTGGATCCATGGAAAACACTTATTTCTATCAATAAATAGCTTGCTTGACCCATTCCCAAGAGCTTGTAGAAGTCTGGGATATTTTTGGAAATGGGAAATACAAGGCTGACTACATTTCTTCTGGCTTTGCAAGACGTGGCCCACAGCCCTGACAGAGACACCCCCCTCCCAATTTATGGTCAGCCAAGTGCTGTTTTGTTTTGTTTCGTTAATTGCCAGAGGGTGTGTACACTCCTGTGAGAGACAGAGAGAGAGGGAGAGGGAGAAAGCAGGCCCCAGTAGGGTGTGGTCATGCCACAATCCTTTCTTCTCCATTTCTCTATCCTGTCAGGATTTAGGGTACACATGCCTGGCATTTAAAAAAATAACTATTTATTTTATTTGTTATGATTATTTTCTTTTTAAAAACTTGACCAGAGAGAGAGAGAGAGAAAGTGAAAAAGCAAGTCACCAGATCTGGAACTCAAACTGGTTGGTCATGTGGGAGTCCAGCACCTTCATCCTTATGCCACCTACTGGCACCACCACCCCCTCCCCAGCATGCTTTTTGTTTGCTCATTTTAAGTGAGATTTTTGCTATAAAACACATCCACTCACCAGAGAAACAGAGAGAGATGAAGAGGCAAAGTGAGAAATCACCTCCTAGGGGAGATAGCCACACTACAATCCCTTCTTCTCCAGTTTTCTCTCAGGATTTTAGGCATGTACACACACGTGCCTGGCTTGCGTTTCAAGCTGCCAGATCTGGGACCTGAACCACAGTCAGCCATGTGGGAGTCCAACACTTTAACCATATGCCAGCTGCTGGCACCAATATTTTCTAAGCCACTGGGGCCAGGATTAGAACTGTGGTTGGCCACTGAGATCTATCGCCCTTATCCACCAGGCTGCAGGGCCAGCACAGCATTGTGCTTTCTAGGATTCCCCAGAGGGGTTGTGTAGACTGTCGAGGAAGCTGACAACAGATTTGACTCAGGTATGGGCCAGCTCGTGCTCACCCTGGGGCCTTCACTCAGTCACTAGACTGTTCCTCCCTTATACAGATGGATAGTCCTTACTCTCTAATCCGTTTTTAAAAACTCATCCATCCAGGACCAGCAGAGGGCGTAATGGCTATATTGCTGGACTCCCCCATGGCCGACTGAGGTTTTGAGTCCCAGACACAGAGGCTTGAAATCCACACCTGGAATGTGTGCGTATATACCCAAGATCCTGAGAGGAGAATGGAGGAGAAGGGATTGCGGTGTTGCCATCCCCCCTGGGGGGTGATTTCTCTCTTTCTGTCTCTCTGTCTCTCTGGTGAGTGCATGTGCCCTATAACAAAAATCTCTCTCTTTAAAAAAAAAAAAAAAAAAAGAAGGAGAAAAACCCAAAACAAAGCAAAAAACAAACCCTCATCTATCCAGTTTAGGGCCAACCTGTGCCACAGCAATAATACGGGCGACCAAGATGGGAGGGTTTCAGATTTGCCTCTGAAGATGTCTTCCAATATGTAGGGTGTGCGCATGTCCATGATCCAGGCTTAGCAGAGGCTGGGAGTGGATAGCGGCATGAAGCCTTCGTTGAGGGTACCTCTCTCTCTGTTGCTCTTACTCATAGAAGAAAGAAATAAACTTAAAAAAAAAAATCCCTTGGGACCAGCAGATAGCATAGTGGTTATGTTGTTGGACTGCCACATGGCCAACTGCAGTTCAAGTCTTGGACCTAGTGGCTTCAAAATCAGGCCCGGGACTTGAGCATGTGTGTCCAAGATCCTGGGAGGAGAAAGGCCTGAGGCCTGGCCATCCCCTCGGGGGATTATTTCTTGCTTTCCCTGTCACCAGGTCGGTTTCTCTCAGAGTGCACATATTCTAAGGGAAAAACCTGCAAAAAAGAAAAAAATATCCCCCAGGGGCCACCCAGGTGGGATTGTGATTAAGGCAGCTGGATCCTACATGGCCAACTGTGTGGTTTGAGTCCCAGACCTGGAGACTTGAAAAACATGCAGGGGGCATCAGCAGATGGCGTAATGATTATGTTGCTAGACTCCCATGAAGTTGACCACAGTTCAAGTCTTGGACTTGGCAGCTTAAAACTTGCACTGGGTACGTGCGTGTGCATGCCCAAAATCCTAAGAGGAGAAAGGAGGGGAAGGGATTGTGGCATGCCAACACCTGTGGAGGGGGGTGATTTCTCACTTTCTGTCTCCTTATACCCTATAGCAAAAATCTCTTTCTCTAAAACAAACAAACAAACAAAAACAAAAAACAAAAAACAAAAAACAAAAAAAATGCAGGGTGTGTGTGCATGTGTGCTCAAATAAGAGAAGAATGTGTGGCCGCTCCCCGCCCCCAAGGTGCTTTGTCTCTCATTTTCTCTGGTGAGTGTATGTGCCCAAATTATTAAAAAAAAAAAAATTTCCAGGGACCAGCAGTTAGTATAATGGCTATGTTGCTGGACTCCCATGTAGTTGACCGTGGTTCGAGTCCCGGATCCGGTGCTGGGCACGTGTGCATGCATGCCCAAGATCCCGAGAGGAGAATGGAGGAGAAGGGATAGTGGCATGGCCATCCCCCATGGGGGTGATTTCTCATTTTCTGTCTCTTTGTCTCTGTCTGTCTGGTGAGCGCACGTGCCCTATGGCAAAAACCTCTCCAAAAAAAAAAATTTTCCCC
This sequence comes from Tupaia belangeri chinensis, assembly GCF_000334495.1. NCBI lineage: Eukaryota > Metazoa > Chordata > Mammalia > Scandentia > Tupaiidae > Tupaia > Tupaia belangeri. The sequence continues at coordinate 2,034,043 of NW_006198801.1, forward strand.
CCAAACTTCAATGATACAGCTTCTTACAAAAGTAAACATACTCTTACCATATGATCCAGCAATCATGTGTCTTGGTATTTACCCAAAGAAGTTGAAAACTTATGTCTACACAAAAACCTACACATGCGTGTTTATAGCAGCTTTATTCCTAATTGCCAAAACTTGGAAGCAGCCAGGGTGTCCTACAGTAGGTGAGTGGGTAAATAAACTGTGCTATATCCAGACAATGAAATAATATTCAGTGCTATAAAGACATGAGCTATCGAGCTATGAAAAGACGTGGAGGAACTTTGAATGCATATTACTCAACGAAAGCAGCCCATCTGAAAAGGTTGCAAACGGTATGATTCCAACTACATGGTATTTGGAAAAAGCAATGCAGTGGAGACAGTAAAAAGATTAGCGGAAGGGCCAGCAGAGGGTGTGGTGGTTAAGGTGCTGAACTGCCACATGACCAACCGCAGTTCAAATCCCGGATCTGGCAGCTTGAAAATCACGCCAGATACATATGGGTGCATGCTCAAAATCCCAGGAGGAGAGTGGAGGAAAAGGGAATGTACTTGGCCATCTCCTCTGGAGGGTGATTTCTCACTTTCTCTCTCTCTCTCTGTTAATCTCTGGCAAGTGCATACGCCTTATGGTAAACACCTGGGGGCCAGGGAAGAAAGATCAGGGGGGATGAATATACAGAGCACAGAAGTTTGCAAGGGCAGTGAAAGTATCCAATACGGTGGATCCATACCATGATGCATTTGTCCAAACCCGTGGGACATGAACACCAAGAGTAAACCCTGATGTCAACCACGGACATAGGGTGGGAATGGTGTGGCAATGCAGGCTCTTCCATCGAAACACAGGTACCACTCTGTTGGGGGTGTTGCTGATGGGGGAGGCTGTGTGGTGGGGCCAGGGAGTGCATGGGAGTTCTCTGTGCCTGCCTGTCACGTGGGTTTTATGTTCTGTTCTATATTGTTTAGAACATAGTACAGTAAAATTAGGGGTGCTACTTACAGTGCCTAGCTGTCATCTAGTTGTGATCCCATCAGTGACACTGCAGCCGGAGCTCGTACACACATCCATCACACACATTCAGGTGTGTGTTCTCAGGGAATAGCTTCCTTCCAAAACTAAACTGACTCCCTAAGGTGCTCCCACTCAATAAGCACGTGTGTTGTCATTTCGCCGCACCTTCTCATAGTGTGAAGACCTTCCTCATGGTAACTGTAACCCTAGTAGGCAAAGATATGTATATACATATTGAAGGTTTTTGCCATAGGGTGTGAGCACTTGCTGGAGAGATACAGAGAGAGAGAGAGAGACAGTAAGGGGGAAGGTGAGAAACCACCTTCCAGGGAGATGGTCACACCACAATCGCTTCTCCATTCTCCTCTCAGGATTTTGGTCACGCACACACACACACGGTGTGTTTTTCAAGCCACCAGGTCCGAGACTTGAACCACTGTTGGCTATGTGAGAGTCTAGTGCTTTCATCACCACACCACCTGATGGTCCCAGGATATGCATTCTGAAGATACCATGGATCCCAAGCGCAAGACAACTACATTCCAGGGCATTCTGCTAGTGTTCTCAGATTTTGATCTCAATGCAAGATCTAGCCAAAGCAGTTATAATCAATTTTTTCTTTTTATTGTCACAGGGTGTGTATGTGTGTGTGTGTGTGTGTGTGTAAGAGAGAGAGAGAGAGAGGGAGCATCCCCCAAGAGGGCATGACCAGCCATGGTCCCTTCCTGTCAGGATGTTGGGTGTCCATGCATGTGTGCCTGGTATCTTTTTCGAGACACCAGGGCGAGGATTCAGACTGTTGAGTTGTAAGAAAATCATGATGCCTTTTTGCATAGAAAAACAGAAAAATATGTCATGACCTTTCCAACAACACAATATGTCAGCCATGTGAGATCCAGCTCCTTTCACTACTGGGCTGCAGGGCCAGCCCCAGTTGGAAATCAATTCTGGGTGTTTTTTTTTTTTGCCAGAGGGCAAGCACATTTACTGAAGAGAGACAGAGAAAGAGGGAGATAGAGGAATGAGCACCCCTACCCTCTCCATGGAATATAGTCATGCTGCAATCCTTCTTCCTCCATCTCTCCTTTTTTGGGGGATTTTGGGCACACACTCCTGGCATGTTTTTCAAGTTGCTGGGTCCAGGACTCAACCTGTGCAGTTGGCCATGTGGGATCCAGCTGCCTTAGCCACTGCACTGCCAACCGGCCCATCAGGAATCAATACTAATGCTGTATATAGGAATCAATACTAATGCTATATATAGGAATCAATACTAATGCTGTATATAGGAATCAATACTAATGCTATATATAGGAATCAATACTAATACTATATATATATGTATAACTTACTCAGGGACAGGAGCTTTCTGCTTGGCTTTCCACACCTGTGCAATGGGGGTAGAAAAATCTCTCACAGCCTCGTTATAGGAATGTGCAAAGCATTTAGAACAGTGCCTGGTGCATACCGAGTGCTTTAGAAATGCTTTTTATTTATTTATTTTTTTGACTTTTGCCTATGTGGTCTCTGGAGAGAGAGACTGAGAGACAGAGAGAGGGAACGTGAGTAACCACCCATCACGGGGTATGGCCACACCAAAATCCCATCTCCTCTATTCTTGGGATTTTGGGGCATGCACACGCACATGGCTGGCATGATTTTCAAGTCACAGGGTCCGGGACTTAAACTGCAGTCAACCATATGGAAATCTAGGACCTTAACTACTATGCCCCCTGCTGGTCCCATAGAAATGCTATCTATCTATCTATCTATCTATCATCTATCTATCATCTATCTATCTATCTATCTATCTATCTATCTATCTATCTATCTATCTATCTATCTATCTATCTATCTATCTATCTATCTATCTATCTATCTATCTATCTATCTATCTATCTATCTATCTATCTATCTATCTATCTATCTATCTATCTATCTATCTATCTATCTATCTATCTATCTATCTATCTATCTATCTATCTATCTATCTATCTATCTATCTATCTATCTATCTATCTATCTACCTATCTATCTGTCTATTTATGAGGGGGTTTTGCTATAGGGCACATGTGCTCACCAGAAAGACAGAGAGAGACAGAAAGTGAGAAATCCCCCCCCCTCAGGGGGGATGGCCACGCCGCAATCCCTTCTCCTCTATTCTCCTCTTGGGATCTTGGGCATGCAAGCTCATGCGCTTGGCGTGAGTTTAAGCCACTGGGTCTGGGACTCAAACCGTGGTCGACTACGTGGGAGTCCAGTGATATAGCCTTTACTCCAACTGCTGGTCCCAGAAATGCTTATTTTTGAGAAGCTGTTTGAGGACCAGCAGGTGGCATGGTGGTTAAGGCACTGGACTCTCACAAGGCTGACCATGGTTCCCATCCTAGACCTGGCTTTCTCACTTTTCCTCTCTTTCTGTGTCTCTCCCTGGTGAACACATATGTCCCATGACATATTTAAACTAATAATAATAAATTAAGTTAAATGAATAATTCTCTAAAAATAAGATGTTTGAAGTTTTTTTCCCCTGCCATAGAGCACATGTGCTCATTGGAGAGAGACAGAGAGAGACATTGAGAGGGAAAATGAGAAAGCACTCGCCAGCAGGGATGGCCATGTCGCAATCCCTTCTCCTCCATTGCTGGGGACCAGCCTCTGCAGGGGTGGGTTGACTCGTTGGTGGCGATGCTGGAAAGGAAGACTACGGTCTCGGTGCCTTTTCATGCACGTCCTCAGCCGGACACTCCCAGAGATCGCTCTCTGAGGAGTGACAACTGCTAGGAATCATCCTGCCTTTTTATTGAAAATGTGATACATGCAAGTAAACGGGTGAGGGGCTACATGCTCTAATTATCAATTCATAAAGTTTTAACAATAGAGATCAAAGATTCTATTCTGGGTTTGATTAAGGACAGGTCTATTAATCATCGATACAATTCAACAATTGTTTGATTGACGTAAGCAAGCTTTTGGGAACTTCTGTTTTGGGAGTGTGGTTTCGGAGAACAGCTCCAGCAGGCAGAGTTAATTATCAGCCAGTACTTGGCGGCAGCCATCTTGCGGTTACTGGTTGTGTTGCTAGAAAAGAAAATCTCAAGTACAGATATTAGTTCTTATGGATCTCAATAAAGAATGATATTTATATAATTCTATAGAGATCTAAAATTTATTTAAAGGAATCCCAATATATTCACCTATCCTGAAAGGGTGAAGTTAGTGTTCACTTGATGAGGGCGGGGATACAGCTTTTTCAACTGGTGGTGAAGTGACTAATGAGTTAATGAGAAACTTTGTGGCACACCTAGGCATTCTATTGTGCTTGTGGCGCCACCGTCATGTACTTTGTCAGAACATTAGCTACAGTGAGG